>NC_061116.1:214680466-214827728 GCF_002878395.1 Capsicum annuum | reverse complement strand
GGAACTCCATACAGTCTGACTAGCTCTCAGATATACAATCTAGCGTAGTCCTCAGCAGTATATGATGTATGAACAGGCAAGAAATGAGTAGACTTAGTCAACCTATCAACCACAACCCAAATGGAATCATAATGGTGTCGGGAATGAGGTAAACCAATCATGAAGTCCATATTTATCTCTTCCCACTTCCAGGTAGGAATACTAAGCTCTTGAATCATACGACCAGGTCTTTGGTGTTCAACCTTAACCTGTTGGCATGTTGCACACTTAGCTACAAATGCTGCTATATCTTTCTTCATGCCACTCCACCAATAGATTTCCCGCAAGTCTCGATACATCTTGGTGGAACCAGGATGAATAGAATATCACGCCCCATGCGCTTCAGCCATAATCCTCTGTCTCAGATCATCAACATTTGGGACACACAATCTACCCTGCAATCTCAACACACTATCTCCCCCTTGGGAGAAAACCTCTTCTTTTTGTTCCTTGACCGACTCCTTCAGTCTGACCAAACTAGCATCTTAGTATTCCCTTTCCTTCACTTCTGAAACCAAGGAGGATTCAGAACTACTCTGAACCCCTATACTACCTTCAGCAGAGTCAAACAACCTAACCCCTAATCTAGCCAACCGATGCACATCACGAGCCAACTCTTTCTTACCTTCTACCACATACGAAACACTACCCATGGACACTCTACTTAGGGCATCTGCCACAACATTGGCCTTGTCCGAATGGTACAGCACATTCATATCATAGTCCTTTAATAATTCTAACCATCGTCTCTACCTAAGATTCAATTCTTTTTGGGTAAACACATACTGCAGACTCTTACGATCAGTGAAAACATCAAAATGGACACCATACAAATAGTGTCTCCAGATTTTCAAAGCAAACACACTAGCAGCCAACTCAAGGTCATGGGTGGGGTAATTTTTCTCATGGGGTTTCAACTGTCTAGAAGCATAAGCTATCACATTACCCTTCTACATGAATACGCAACCCAACCTAACTCTCGAAGCATCACAGTACACCACAAAACCATCAATACCATCAGGCAAAGTCAAAATAGGGGTTGAAGTGAGTCAAGTCTTCAACTCCTAAAAACTCTTCTCACAAGATTTGGACCACAAGAACTTCACTTTCTTTGGGGTCAACCGAGTCATAGGAGACGCTATAGAGGAGAAACCCTCAACAAAATGGCGGTAATAGCCAGCTAAACCCAAGAAACTTAGAATATCAGTCAGAGAAATAGGTCTAGGCCAATTTCTAATAGCTTGGTCTTTTGGGGATCAACTCTAATACCCTCGAAAGAAATGATATGACTCAGAAAAGCAATTGACCTTAGCCAAAACTCACACTTACTGAACTTGGCAAATAACTTCTGATCTCTAAGGGTTTGCAAGACAGTTCGGAGATGATCAAAATATTCATCCTCACTACCGAAGTACACCAGTATATCATCGATGAACACTATGACAAATATATCCAGATATGGCCTGAACACTCGATTCATGAGGTCCATGAAAGATGCTAGGGCATTAGTTAACCCGAAAGACATAACAAGAAACTCAAAATGGCCATAACGAGTTTGGAAAGCAGTTTTTGGAATGTCACACTCCCTAACTTTGAATTGATGATAGCCGGAATGAAGGTCTATCTTTGAGAAATAACTTGCACCTTGCAATTGGTCAAACAAATCATCTATTCTCGGAAAGGGGTACTTAATTTTTATGGTGACTTTATTCAGTTGGCAGTAATCAATGCACATACGCAAAGAGCCATCTTTCATTCTCACAAACAACACAGGAGCACCCTAAGGAGAAATATTGGGCCTTATGAAACCCTCATCTAGTAGATCTTTGAGTTGCTCTTTCAACTCCTTAAGTTCTGCAGGGGACATACGGTAAGGAGGAATAGAAATAGGCTGCATATCGGGAAAAAGATAAATCCCAAACTCTATCTCTCTATCAGGAGGTATCCCTGGGAGATAATCTGAAAAGACATCAGAAAACTCATTGATGACGTTAACAGACTGGAGAGTTGGAGTCTCAGACTTAGTGTCTTTGAATCTAACAAAATAGTAAATACACCCCCTGGAAATAAGCTTTCTATCTTTGAGGTAAAAGATAAAATAACTCTTGGGTCTCACATAATTCCAAGACCACTCAAACACGAATGCACAAGGAAACTAAAACTTAACCACTCGCGTTTGACAATCAATAGAGGCATAAGAAGAATACAACCAGTCCATACCCAGAATCACATCAAAAGCTACCATGTCTAACTCAATCAGATCAGCCAACAAGACTCTATGAAGAACGGTAACAAGACACTTTTTATACACTTTCTGGGCAACAATCGAATCACCCACTGGGGTAGAAACTAGGATAGGCTCAGGAATAATCTCAGGACTCATTTCAAAATTCACAGCAATCAAAGGTGTAACATATGAGAAACTGGATCCAGGATCCAACAAAGCATACACATCAAACTGAAATATATGAAGCATACCAATAACAACATCGGGAGAGTCCTCCTGTTCCTGGCGGGATGATAAAGCATAGAATCTATTCTGGTGCTGCCCACCAGCATTGTTAGAAGAGGCGCCCTGAGCTGGGGCTGGGCGAGTCGCTGAAACTGGACCACTAACAGCTTGAGTCTGGGTCTGAGGGAGATAGTCACAACGCCCTTGTCCATCCTGTGGACAATCTCTAACTCTGTGACCCATGTCACCTCACCTGAAATAACCCCTCTTCTCACCCCAACACTCACCCGAATGAGCCCTACCACACTTAGGACACAGGGGATGATTTGGCTTACTGCCAGCACTGTACTGGGACCTTAATGCATATGACCTGCTACCTTGCTCCTGCCTACCTCTAGGCACAGGAGCACTAGCAGATGACAGTGCTGGCATAGATGAACGATCCTGATACTGAGGGAGACTCCCTCCCTCCAATCTAGTCTGACCTTGTCTGTGCTGCTCGGACCTAGCTCTCCTATTCTCTCTCATTCTATCTCTTTCCTTAATCTTGTCAGTCTCAATCTATTGGGCATAAGTCATCAGCCTAGAAAGATTCATCTCACTATTCCGCATAGAAGACCTACACTTCTTAACCACATAACTAGACACTCCAGTCACAAACTTACTCATACTAGCCCGATTATCAGCCACTAAGTCAGGAGCATACTTGGCCAACTGATTGAACTTTAGACAGTACTCCCTAACAGTCATAGAGCCCTATCGCAGGTTCATAAACTCCTCCACCTTCGCCTCCCTCATCTTCAAAGGGAAAAACTTATCCAGGAATGTATCTTGGAACTCTTACCAAGTTGTAGGGATAGCTCCCTTACCTCTACCTTTCCTCCAAGCAACAACCCAGTCATAAGCAAGGTCTTTCAACCTATACGCATCCAAATCCATACTATGTTCCTCAGATACATGCATCACCTGAGTAATCTTCCGCACCTCCTCTAAAAACAATTGTGGATCCTCATCAGAATTGGACCCATAAAATTCCAGTGGATTCATCCGCATAAAGTCACAGATCCTGGTAGTAACTGAATCACCTCCCTGCTACGGTGGAGCTAGGGCCGGGTTGGCCTGAATATTTGCAGTAACAGCTTGGGCCAGCGCCTGAAAGGCTGCCCGAAATTCAACATGAGACAGATTTTCATTCAATGGGTCAGCGGGTTAAGGTTGCTGACCATCATTATTTTTTCTCGCTCGATGTAGAGGCATATTTCTGAAAGAGGAGAGCATGAATCAATAGTAGATAAAGACACTTTAAGCATGATAGACTTCTGAAAGAAAGAATCACATTTTTCCTAAAACGTCTTGTAGCCTCTTGCTCGTAGATGTGGTGCACTACACACTGATGATCAAGACTCTACTTAACGCGGCTTGTTAGACTCCCTAGGACACCTTAAAACCTTAGGCTCTGATACCAAGTTTGTAACGCCCCAAAAAATAGGTCCCAGAGCATCACAAAGTGCTTGAGGCTACGAGTAGCCCCAAGCTAACCCTTTGAGCCATTTTCATTAAGTTCAACACAAATCAACGGGGTTTCCATAAATAACTTTCAAATATCAACAGAGTAATCACCATCTAAGAATAAAAGAATTTCAGAAAGATAGCAAAATACGACTTATTAGTCAACTCCCAACATCTATACTAGTCTGACAAGCCTCTAAGAAAATCAATAAAACCAGCGAGCCATTGAGATATGCCCCAACTGACTCATACTCAGTTATCAAATGTAAACAATTCCGTGAAATCAACATCAGACATCACGTCCTTGGAACATGAGGACTCACAACAACAGAGGATGTAGAACAGTGTACCCAAAGAATAACTGTCGAACCTAGAACTAAGCATCTGAACCTACATTCCGAGAAAATGCAGCCTACATCCAAAGATATGGGTCAGTACCATGGAAAGGAACCAAGTATATGGGGGTGTATGCAGTTGTATAAAAATCATCATCATAAATATTTATAAGAAATAAGCAGGATGTATGAAAGACTCACATAGCCCGAAGAAAATCATCATAATCATGAGAGGATAAAATAAGTAAAATAACACATGTGAGTCATCATATAATTTGTCAATCACTTTCAGTTCATCAAGAATATCAATTCTCATAATGTAAATATCATTTAAATCTTTCGAAAGAATAACTTTCACAATTCCACTTTCAAATTACTTCACCATTCACCATAGGCACATGGAAACACACACACACGGGGAGATCCTCTAATCGACATAAACCATGTGAGCTACATGGAGTCCAATGTACAACCCACGTTAGGGAGAGCCGTCCTATCCTTTCATCAGAGTAGGTCTATCGATATCAAATCCACACAAACTAGTGATCACTATATAAATCAGCCTCGAGCTCACTCCTATGGGGGCACGTAGTTCTAGGGAAGTAAGGTCGCTTTATACCTCCCACTCGGTGCTAAAGATTTCTCTCGAACTTAGCTCAGATTATTTCAAAGACAATCCACAACAAAACAATTTAAGTAATATATAAATATACATCGGGAGCCATCATGCTTCCCATCTATCAAAATCAACCATGTTGTGGATTTCTTTCACACTCGAGTTCAAAACAACTCCATTAAGACCAAAAGGTCAAATTATTCAAAATATCACAAATATTCAACATCAACGTGGTTATAACACACACTTTCTAAAAAAAACACAATTTCCAATGGGGATTCATGACCTAAATATCAAAATCATGATAAATATCATTCAAGATTCATGCTTTATATCTCCACACATGTAAATTCATCTTTCAAAATCATAAACATCAAGATTTCATAATAATCATCATAAGACATAGGTTCATGCTTCAAATTCGTAAAAGTCAAATAAAAAGCATGCCTTTGTAAAGAAAATTACTTTTGGGCACAAGAACGAAAGGAAGTTCTTGTTGAAAAACCCCACATACCTTGAATGATGAACTTTAGATCGATACTCATTTTTGAGATGTTAATCGTGCCTTTGAATGATGGTTCTTGGAGTTTTTGAACTAGGAACTTGGAATCTTGAATAAATTTGCAGAATTAATTGTGAACTTTGGAGGTTCTTGAAGTTGGATGTGGGAGCTTAGGGTTTTCTTTTTGAGGGAATTTGATGAAATATAACATATAATGCTTCTAATAGGCTTTAATATAGGGTTTGGATGGATTTTGGGTGAGGGGGAATGACCAAAACGCCCTTAAAAATCAAATAATTCTCAAATCTGCCCTTTGGTGGACTGTTTTGATAGTCTGAAGTAGATCAACCATAAAGTTTTACTCCGATATCCAAATTGGATGAAACCAATTTCATTAGAAAGAGGACTCTCATACATTTCTGTTTATATATAGTATCTCACTCAGATCATTGTGTACGAGGAGTTATGATCATTTGAATTTGACCCAAAAATTCACTTTCGATAGGCTGAACTAGATCAACCATAACTTTTTGCTTCGATAGAGAAATTGGATGAAACCAATTTCATTAGAAAGAGGACTCGCAGATCTTTTCGTCAATATATAGTAGATCACCCAGATCATTATGTACAAGGAGTTATGATTGTTTAAAGTTGGAGCTTAAAGTTGGAGCAAATATGCCTGGCCTTAGTACTTTTTCCTGCACGTTTTACAATTCACTACTATTCACGGTTCGATCGGAATGTTCATAACTCGTCGCTCGGATTTCCGTTTGGGATTATACACATATCGTTGGAAAGCTTATTTGATACTCTACGCAATGGTGGGTCATAATCTAAGACATTCCGGATGGAAAATTTATAATTCATTCTAGAAGATAGAACCCAACACGTTTACGCACAAAATTTCAACGAAAAACTTCCTAGGGTATTACAATGGGGTATCTCCCCCATGGGACCTATGTCCCTCTATGAATTCTCAATTCACTAAGATACTTAGAAAATTGAGGCGATGCACAGGGCACCTACGAATTGAATCATAACTGAACATTTGGAATCTGAATTTAATGCATGATGTATGAACTGGGCTATACTCGTAACTACTGGTATACTCTATCTTGGAATAGTAGCATGTCTGAGATTTCGAGTAGCATGAATAAGTGCAAAGACGAGAAAACAAGTCATGCAAATCTGACTGCTAAACTGACTTATTGGTCATACAGACTGAATTATACTACACCCTCATACTTAACTGGAGTATCTCTTCAGCACAATTATCTAAAGAAATTCTAACAGTAATAGGGAGCCATGAATCTTGGGTATGGATTACACAAGACATCCAACTGAGGAAATCACAACATTGACACTACTCTGCAGTCTGGAATATAAACATATAACTCCTAAATTAGGATAGAATTTTCAGACCTTTGGCAATACAACTTCTTACTTTCAAGCTTAGTGTACTTCCTGAATATCCCTTAACTAAACTATTCCCTATAAATATCATATTCATTCAACTCAGCTTAAAATTCTCATATGAGCATTGACAAATCTTTCTACTAATGTCGGAAATAACTTAATCCCTTCGCTGTGATCAAGCCTAACTCTAAGTCACAAAAAATACAACATGCCAGACCATGCTATTATTCTAAACCATATGATGCAATCTTCTATATCTCCTTTAAAGATCACATCCTAAGTATAAAATGCCTTACCACTTCAATGACTACTTTGAACTCTTAATATGAAGTCGCTAATGCATATTGCGACCTTCCACTACAATCCTAAAACCTTATTCAAGCCTAATTTATAACCACATGTTAACTCCAACGCAATCACCCATAAATACATACTTCACATAGTTTCTAAACTATTATCAATATAACTCCCACGCGCTATCCTAAAAACATACACACACCAACTTTTCCACTAACCATCACATGTATCAAACACTTGGCCCCAAATCTTACTTCATACTTATGGCCTTATCTAAACAAGCATACTATGATCTTCCATCAACAAGAAGATTTACATCATCACCACTATCATTGCATAGGAAGGGTCACTAAAAGGTTAAAACATAAGACCCTCAAGAGTGAAAAGATCTTTATACAAGACTGAGCACACTATAAAGAGTGAGTACATGCGTCATGAGTTGCATGACCTCAACTAGACTTCATAACATAAGGAATATGATTCCGACTACTTGAATGAACTAGAACTCATTATCTTGGAACTGGAAGAGTACGTGACTCTCTATCATATACCGAAATCATGAACTATTATCACAAAACTGAATCGTAAGGCAAGAGTAAGCATTCGGATAACTAAAAAAAATACTGAGGTAGGAATGGGTTGAGATCCACCCTCACTTTCCGATGTTCTAAATCATACTGCATCACTACTAGAATCTGAGAGCCTTACTTGGTCATTTGTTCTATCATCTCCCCCTCAGCTTCACGTCATCATCTAGAGTTTGGGAGATCCTTTACCAGATTCTAACTGAAATACACTTACTGCACTCTAGGGTCTAAAAAAAATGACAATGCATGCATATCATAGAACTTAACCCGAATGAATACCTTCTGGGATACATTAGTTTGCACACTTATTTCTATCGGTTCAACCTTCAAAACTCAAACTTAGATTCTAACACTTAACATGCATATCACCAAGCCGTTAATGAACCAAACCACTTTTGACATAGCGTACTAATATCGCGACTCCCAACTTATGCCTCATTACTATAAGAATCAAGATCATATAAAAGGCTCAACACTATCAATCAAAACTCTTTAACCTAACTATTTAGAACCCATATAACATCTACTAGTCTTTCCCCATCTAGCAACTCAACGGTACTACTAGCCATACGCAATATGTAATAGCCTTAGAAAGAATGCCGCAACCTCATGTTACCTTAGGCATACTTCTACATCACACATACAATATCATACATCACTACAAATCAAATAAACTTAATCTATTGCATACACTGTTTAAGCCTATTAGATCACTTCTATACAACTAGTATTCATTAACCAAGAAATCTTCACATCCACCTTCATGGACATCAACTATTCAAACTTAATATCTAGTGCTATGCATGATTTACAACCTAACCTACACAAAATTTTCACTTTGAAACTATAAATAAACATCACGAAACACTAGTGCACTAGAACTTCATAATCACAATAATCGATCATGACCTAATGGTTTTCCTTATCATAATCGATTAGCATGTACTATTTCAGCACCTCAAACCTACTAATTTAATCCCACAAAACATGCATCATCAAACTCTTGCCATTATTTACCACCACACCATTTAAATTCAAGCCTACAGTTTGGTATCAATCATCTACCACCAATGAAGAATGCAACATAATATAAATATACTAATCCATCAAATTGGGATATTCTACCCAAATATCTCAAAAATCTACTACATACCTTCTTATAAGTAGTACTAGTTTACAACTACCAATTAAAAGAGGGTCAAGGGGGTTAAAGCCTCATAATAGACATGGTCAACCTTATCCTTATATTATAACCCCGTATAATCGTATCTACTTATACTACTTTCTCACAGCACAATTACTTACCCAAGCGTACATTTACACTACCTTCAAAGTCTACAACAACCATGAGTCTATACTTATAACCTACTGGCTAATCTAGCCATTTTCATACTTCAATCAAGGACAATTCACCTCACCTAATAACTCTTTCTCTATCTTCTACTAATTAACTAACACACAAAGACGAATCATCTCTTTACCGGCCCAATCTCATCTAACCAGATTCAGCTATACATACATTAAACTACACAAGAACAACAAGTTGGACAACAAGTTGCTAGTGAATCGAAATAGGCCTCACACGGCTTCACTAGACTTTGATTTTGTATTTTGAACAAGAAAATGGGATGAATGACAAGTTAACTATTCTAGTGAATCGAAAGAGCCCCACACGGTTTCACTAGACTTTATTTTTCAACAACACTTTGATGACAATATTTCATGAGATAGAAATTTAATACTCAATATTCAATGAACTAAGAATACACATCTTACTCTGTAGAAATAAAATCGGAGTCAAAACACTTCCTCCATGGACTACCATACTATCAACACATGCTGCTAGCTACCAAATTAGTTTATCACTATAAAGGGGTAAATCATCCTCACTCTGACTTCTAACTTTTTGACTTCACATCACCAACTTCTTGGTCTAATTTCATTACCAATAGGTCATGACAACAACACTTTAAGACACACTACTATTCAGGTGGAAATACAGTTCCAACATTCTGCTACACCTTATTACCTCTGAAGCGTGACACTGGCAACATAAGTTCTGAAAAGAAATGAATACACTTAATACTGTATGCTGAAAAGCATAATTTCATCAAAATCAAGGTTCACACTAGAACCAAAACACACTGAAGCACTACCAGAGTCTTCTCAATTCCTTGCGAAAATCTTATATGATTCGATCAGAACGAACCATACCATTTAGACTCTAAACTTCTGCACTTGAATCAGCCCAAATAATGAGACATGTCTGAGAATGTCCGAGTAAGGAAAGAATTAGGATGACTGTTACTTTTGTATGGGCAACACTATAGCATGAATTTGAGAATGAAAGAGGAACATTCTGACTCTATTGCACGAACTAGAACATGAAGAAAAAGAGACATTCCTAAATGCCTAGTAGCCTCCTGCTTATAAGTGTGGTACGCTACACACCCATAAACAGGACTCTACCCGATGCGATTTCACAGAAACCCTGGGACCATGAACCATGCTCTGATACCAAGTTTGTCATGACCCAAACCGGGGCCCTGGCAGTGACGAGTATCCCAAACCATAAAGGCCCGAAACACCCCTATCTGTCTGGTAGTCATGCACATAATTCATATGAAAAAAAAATGCGGAAGATAAACAATATTACGGAAACATGGTCAGGAATCATACGAAAGCAATAATGGGAAATAATGTCCCACAATCTCAACACAACATCTCTATAACGTCTGCGAAATCTCTACTACATGACTGAAACAAATATCTATCTGAAAACTGGGACAAGGCCCCCAGTAGACCCAAAACTAATAAATGATAAATGAAACTGCCAGATATCAGGCCTTCCAAAATATAGAAGGATCACCAAGTTACTCTGCGAATCTGTCTGAGGAAATCTACTGATTTTTTGGACCCCTAGAGTGTGCCTCCGAACCTGGGAGGGAAGGGGATCAATACAAAAGTACTGGTACGCAGAGATATCAAAACAAAACATAATATTTTTATAAAATATAGTTGAGAGCCATTATAAAGTGATTTCATATCAGGTCACTTAAAAATACATGGGCGTAATGTAATTGTTTTCAACAACAATTCAATGCAGCTGAGCTAGGTGGAATACCCTACATATCATATTTACAACAACTGTCAAACCTCGGTTGCCTCCGAGATCAGAGTATAAGTGAGGGGAAGACACACAAGATCACACAACAGGGTGTCTCAACCCAATGGTAGTGCACAAGATTACCTAGCAAGGCTTCTAACCATAGTCGCAATTTGGGAATGACATAAAGTCAGGTACGCAAGATCAAAAAGTAGAGTACCAAATTCCTATGTCGGCAAACACAGTTTCCAGCGATGAGCCCTTACACTCAAACACCTTCTTCGGGCATCCATCTATCTCATGAAAAATCAATGCATTCAAATTTTATCTGATTCAATAACATATCATATTCTATAGGGTATCATCATACCCGACTTGCAAGTCATCAGTAACATATTATTCACTTCATTCAATCATCATATGCAACATATTTCAACATAAATAAAACAACCCTCTCTTTGAAAGTCAAAAACCTTATCCAAGTCATGACATTTTTAAGATATTTCATGACATGCATTTCAAGATGATTTCAAATGATTCATATCATGTGAAAACTGAAAACAATATCATATCAAGAGAGGGGTTCCATGTAAATCATGCTCTCAATTTATCATCATTATGAAACACATGCATATCCATATATAATATATCAAATCACATTGAAATTAGGCCTAAAGACCAAATCAATATGTTAAAACGTTTAAAACATAATCAAATTCATAATTTCAAAACCCCCATTTTGAAAACTTGAATTTTTAAAGCCCATGAGATTTTTGAGATAACCCCACGTACCTCGATTACTACGAATATTAGGTGCTTCTTGAAGCCTAGTTGCGGAGATTCCAAATCTTCAATTTATTTTGAAAACCCATGGTTGAATCTTAAACTACTTGGGTTTTTATTTTGAAACCCTAAGGAGAATTCTTGAGCACTTTTAATGAATGAAGGTGTATTTTAGGATCTTTGGAACTGAATTTCATGTTTAAGGCTAAGTAAGGGTGGAAAAGGACCATTTTTCCCCAAAAATGGAGCGTTTAAGTCACTTAAAATCTTTACATAGGCACCGCCTATGCCATCGCCTATGTTTACATAGGCGCCGCCTATGCCAATGCCTATGTTTACATAGGCGCTGCCTATGCTATCGCCTATGTTTACATAGACGCCGCCTAGGATATCACCTATGTTTACATAGGCGCCACCTATGCTAGCGCCTATGCTTTCCAGTGTCCATGTGCGATTGGTTAGGTGACGCATAGTACTTTGAAAGGCCATAACTTCTTGCTTGGGTGCCGAATTTTAGCAAAATTGGTATCGTTGGAAATCTAACTCGAAGACCTATCATTTGACACATAGTAGGCTCTCTAATTCGACATATACAGAGAGTCATGGTCGATGGAATCTAGCACAAATTACAATGTCCACTAAAACTTAATCGATCAAAACAGTTTCAACTCGTCCTTGAGTTGAAGGACCTCTATGGTCTAAATTCAAGCTTGAATGGATTCACATACTACACAAATAATTAACATTCCATATTGGCATAGGATTTATGTCTTCGGGATTATCAACACATCAGAGTCATGGTTTTTATTCTAGCCCGAAATGAGGAGTGTTACAAAAACATTTCATGTCATGCTTTTCAAGATGTTTTCAAACAATCTACATCATATGAAAAATTAAAACAAATTCATATCAAGAGAGGGATTTCATAATAATTCATGCTCTCAAGTTCACATCTTTTCGAAACGCATGCATATGCATATATAATATATCAAATCACTTCGGGAATAGGCCTAAAGACCAAATCAATATAGTTGAAACATTTAAAACATGATTATATTCGTAATTTCAAAACCCTCAATATTAAATATGAATTTTAAGCCCAAGAGATTTTTAGGATAACCCACGTACCTCTATATGCGAATATGATAGGTGCTTCTTGAAGCCTGCGTTACGGAGATTCCAAATCTTCAATTTGTTTTAAAAACCCATGGTTGAATCTTAAACTACTTGGGTTTTTATTTTGAAACCCTAGAGAGAGTTCTTGAACAATTTTGATGAATGAATGTGTATTTTGGGGTCTTTGGGAACTGAATTTCGTGTTTATGGTTATATAAGGGTGGGAAAAGGACCATTTTGCCCCAAAAACGGAGTGTTTAAGTCACTTGAAACCTTTACATAGGTGACGCCTATGCTATCGCCTATGTTTACATAGGCTCTACCTATGCTATCGCCTATGGTTTCCAGGGGCCATGTGCAATTGGTTAGGCGACGCATACTACTTTGAAAGGCCATAACTTCTTGCTCGGGTGCCGTATTTTAGCAAAATTGGTATCGTTGGAAAGCTAACTCAAAGACCTATCATTTGACACATAGTAAGCTCTGTAATTAGACATATACAGAGAGTTATGGTCGATGAAAGCTGACACAAATTACAACATCTACTAAAACTTAATCGATCGAAATAGTTTCAACTCGTCCTTGAGTTGAAGGACCTCATGATCTAAATTCAAGCTTGAATGGATTCACATACTATGAAAATAATTAACAGGCCATATTGGCATTGGATTTATGTCTTTGGGATTATCAACGCATCAAAATCATGGTCTATATTGTAGCCCAAAATGCGGGGCGTTATCTGGGCGCAGGTGACGTGACTGTATTAAAAAAGGTGCCTTTCTGCTGAACCAATGTATATTTCTGAAAGGACACATTAAAGGCTATAAATACCTGATATATTCCTCAGGTATAGGCATGATTTTTGACAGCAAAAACAGTCTTCGTCTATACAAAAACTCTGTGATAATCATTAAGCTATTGAGTGAGTTTGACGAATCCAACAATTTGAGGTATTGCTATTGTTCAAATTGAAAGCCATTTTATCCTGGGAGGAAGTTTTGATAACCTCGGGTACAGTGAGGGGAATTATTCCTTAAGGACACTCCGTGAAGTCGAGGGACTTGGCTTTACATTTCTATTTCATCTCATTTTTGAAATATAAAATACTTCTTGGATAGATTATTCATAATCTTGTGTTGAAGGTGTTAAGGAACTTCATAAGTGTTAGAGTACGCGTCCTACTAATTGCCTATCTGTGGAACAAGTAAGTAAATGTTGTTTACAGAAGTAAACTCAACACAGTGTTTTTACGTGGAAAACACCTGGCTCAAGAAAGGTGTAAAAAATCATGACCTGTACCTCTACAGAATTTAACCCAACTTTACTAAAATACTTGAGCCTCAGCAATCAAAAAAATTACAAGACTTCTTGTAACCAAGAAATTAAAACTTCTAACTCCTATTACTACAAAAACACTAATCTTCCCAAGATAAGTGTAACCAAGTCTTCGAGTTCCCAAACTTGAAGACAACAACTCCTAACTCAGTTTATAGATTACTGAGACTAGAATCAATGAATCATTACAATACCAGAACCTAACTACTATACAGTTTATGACCTGCTAAGTAAGAGGCTTGGTTCTTCCTCAAGTATGTATGCTGATTGTGGATTGACTTTTTCAGTACGTGCGTCAGTACTGGCTTTGAGTCATGTTTTTTGTATTTAAGCCAACCTGTGATAGAGTGCTGCTGCTCGGTACTCTACTTCAGTGGTTGACAAAGACACTGTTGGTTGTCTTTTGTTACACCAAGAAATTTCTCCTGACCCAAGCATGAAAACATACCCGATAGTTGAGCGTCGAGTATCATGGTTACCTACATAGTCAGCATCACAGTAACCAACTACTGTACAATCTTCACCTCTTTTGTACATAATACCATAGCCTAGCATATTTTTCACATATCTCAGAATTCGGCGAACTACTTCCAAGTGAGGTTTCTTCAGATGTTGCATGTATCAACTCATCATACCAACTGCAAAAGAAATATCTGATCTTGTTAAAGTTAAGTAAATAAGACTTCCAACCAACTGCTGGTACATTGCAGCATCTTCTAAATCTTTCCCTTCATGAGTACATATTTTAGAGTTTGGCTCTATTGGCATCAAGATTGTCTTACACTTAAGCATTCCGAAATTCTTTAGCAAATCTCTGAAATACTTTTGCTGATGGAGAAATATTCCTTCTTGAGAGTAACTGAGCTCTATACCAAGAAAATGCTTGAGCTGTCCAAGTTCTTTCATTTGGAAATAAACTGACAAGTTTTCCTTAGTTTAGAAAATTTCTTCTTCATAATCTCCTGTGATGATTAAAACATCCACATATACTAGTACAGTAGCTTTTTTCTCTTCTTTATCTTTGACGAACAAGCTAGCATCTGCACTAGTCACCAAATACCCACTATCGGTAAGAAATTCAGCAATTTTACCATATCAGGCCCTCGGTGCTTGTTTTAATCCATAAAGTGCCTTCCATAACTTACACACATACTCAGGGTAATCTTGATTTTGAAAGCCAATTTTCTGATCCATGTATATCTTCCGATTCAACTCCCCATGTAAAAATGCATTCTTTACATCCATTTGCCACAAATTCCAATTTTTACAAGTTGTAAGTGCTAATAGGACTCGTACAGTTGTAAACTTTGCAACTGGACTAAAAGTTTCATCATAGTATAGTCTATATTATTGAGAAAATCCACGAGCCACCAAACGAGCCTTATGCCTTTCGATTGACCCATCTGCTCTATGCTTTATATTGAAGACCTACTTGCAAGATATTGGCTTCACATCACTTGGTTTTGGTACAAGCTACCAAGTCTGATTCTATTTTAGTGCTGTCATTTCTTCTTTCATAACTTTACTCCCACTTCTGATCCTGAGATGCTTCTTCAAACGTCTCAGGCTCATTTGCACCTTCTTTCTCCATTAGTGCAGCATTGGCATACTTTGGATTTGGCTTTATGAATCTTGTTAATTTTCTAAGCTGAGTTGGTGTTTCCACTCCACTAGGTTCAGCTTGTTCACATGGTTGTTGATACACACCAGTTTTCCAGGGACATTGGGTTGCACCTTCTTCGATATTGTCTTCATCATCTGCATGTTTTGCTTCTCCTAAACCCAATTGGATTTGAGAAGATTGCACCACATCTTTAAGAACATCTGATTCTGGCAGTACTTCCTTGTCTGATGACCACCATAGAGAAGATTCATCGAACACCACATTTCAGGATGTGTTACACTTTTCGGTTGTCGGGTCACAACATCACCACCCATTTTTTTGACTATCATATCCTACAAAAATACATCTGACAGCCTTCTTGTCCATTTTGCTACGTAAATGATCAGGTACAAATACATAGCAAACACATCCGAAAACTCAAAAATAACTAACTGAAGGTTTCATATTCCATAATTTTTCAAAAGGTGAAATAAAAAATAACCTTTGTTGAGGAAGCCTATTGATCACAAATGCAGCCGTCCTCATTGCTTTTGTCCAAAAATATCCTGGTACGTTCTTCGCGTGAAGCATGCTTCGACAAATTTCTCTCAGGTTCCTGTTCTTCCTTTCTGCTATGTCATTCTATTGTGGAGTGCTAGCACATGTGAACTGATGACATATTCGACTTTCTTAAAGGAAATCAGAGAACTCGTCTGAGGTATACTCTCCCACATTATCACTGCGTAGACAAGAAATTCTTTTGCCAACTTTCGCTTCTGCTACCTTCTTAAATTCTTTAAACTTTGAAAAAAATTTAGATTTTTCTTTCACAAAGTAAATCCACACATACCTTGAGAAGTCATCAATAAAAGTCACCATGTACTTCATCCCATCGATGGAAACTTGTTTCACAGCCCAAACACATCGGAGTGCACCAACTCTAATGGTTCTCTTGCTTGAAAGTGGGATTCTTCAAAAGGCAGCTGATGTGCTTTTCCATACTGGCAGCCTGCACATACTGTGTCTTTTCTCACTTCAAGTTGTGGAAATCCCTTCAACATCAACCTCTTCATCATCACCTCTAATTTGTAATAGCTAATGTGACCCAGTCGTATGTGTCATACGTGTGTTGTTTCATTTCTTTTTGTCTTATCTACATATGCAAATTCTGTAGACATTACATAGACTGATTCCAACCTTTGTCCTTTCATCACCCGTTCTTCTATAATATCCAAGTCCCGATAGAACTTCACATCTTGTGGTCCAAATAGGATAAAATGGCCAAAAGATGTTAACTATGCTATAGAGAGAAGATTTTTCTTCATACTTAGGACATGGTAAACATTTTGGAGTGGTACCTCATTATCACTATATTGAGTAGAAACTACTGTATTACCAATGTGAGCTATCTGTAACTTTAAGTTGTTTGCCATTATGACTACCCTGCTGCCCTTATACTCTAACAGGTATTGCAAATTTTCTTTGTTACCCGTCATATGATTTGAGCATCCCGAGTCAACAATCCAATCCTTCTCGTAATCAATTGTCTTTGTCATTGTAATGAGAGCCAATTCTTCTTTTTCAATAGCAAAGATGCATCTGCATCCCACTCTTCTTCACTATTTGATGTAGCAGTATTGCTCTCAACAATCTTTTTCTTTGACCAGCAATCTTTTGCCACATGACCTCTTTTTCCGCAATTATAACACTTCCTGGAAACTTCTTACCGTCGTCTTAATTCTGTGAAGCTCCTCCTACACAAACCCTCTCTCCACCTTGATAACTTCTTACCATATCATTATTCTTCTTGGATATACCAATGGTATGCTATTTGGAATTCCATCTGCCTCGATTGGCATAGAGTGCCTCTTTTTCCTTCTTCAACGAGACTTCTCCCATTTGCTTAGCTAAGGTTTCTTGACCAGCTAACAAATTTTTGAATTCTACCAGCGACGTTTGAACTTGCCATCCTTGTATGGTAGCAATGAAACTCCTAAATTCTGGCTTTAAGCCATGAATGATGATGCGCTTCATCCTAGTATCACCAATAGGAGCCTCCAGATCCAACTCAGAAATCTCCCGGCATAGAAACTTTACTTTATGAAAGTACAGTGAGATCTTCATGTGGCGTTATGACACTAACAGCAACTCAGACTCTAAGATTTGGAGCTTTGTATCGTTCTTCTTGGAGAAAATCTTGGCGAACGTATCCCAAGCTTCCTGTGGAGTTTTGGCATCACGTATATGCTCTAGTACATCTTCTTCGACTGTGGTCTTCAAGGCAAACATTGCTTTACCCACTTTGATTCTCAACTTCTGTAAGATACCATTCGTGTCTTCAGCCTCTGGAGACATAACCTCGTTTCCATTTACTACTTCCCACAAGTCTTGGCCTTGCAAGTACAACATCATTCATGTAGACCAAGAATTGTAGTTTTGGTTGTTGAGTTTATTGATTCCACCAACTACTTGAAGATCACCCATCCTGGAAGCACCTAGACGAACCTGGCTCTGATACCAGAATATTGAATATTAAACAGAAAAAAACAGCCAGAAAAATTGATAAAAAAAATTGAGAACTCGTTCTTTATTGAAGCAAATAGCCTGTATATACACTTTGATAGATAAGCGGCAATAGGTAGGGTAGGGAGCATACTGTACAACGGTAAATCTCGTCACATAAGATGCAGACATAATACCATTAGAGAACTTCTCTCTAATGGAATTATCACTGTTGACTACATAAATTCAAAGGATAATGTGTCAGATCCATTTACAAAAGGCCTATCTAGAGAAGAAGTGGAAAGGACATCCAAGGGAATGGGTTTAAGGCCTAGGACAAGTCAACATAGTGGTAACTCTACCTAGAAGACTGGAGATCCCAAGAGCTAGGTTCAAAGAGATCAAACAAAGTTGTGTCTGATAGGTTCAACATTGTTAATAGGCCAACCCATTTTCATGATGTAGACAATATGTAGTAAACAAGGATAAGACTTAAGGTGAAAACTCATTTAATGATTATCTAAATTTGGAAGATTTTACCAAATAGTTTAATCTACTAGCTTGACCATTTAGAAATCACCTATGTGAGGGCGAAGTGGAATCCTCTTCAAGGAGAATGTTAGTAAAGGCCTATTCCCTAATAAGCTCTCATGAAACCGGGACGTGTTCATGGCTGAAAAGAACAAAACCGTGAGAACTATAAACAGTAAAAGGCTGATTGTGTGACATGTGTTATCTAGGTGTATATTAAAGCTCGATGGTTCAAAGATATCAAATCTACCGATTGACCGAGTGCATCCGATGCATGTTCACTACGAAAAGTTCAAAGGAAAACCTACTTATCCAGATGCAATAAGTCTTTGCTAAATGATCACATACTTGTTCGTAAATTCTTCAAAAGATAGTCATTCTCCATTCATGGGGGATTTTTGGGTTCAATATGTGTGTGTGAATGGAGAATGGAGGGAAAAATAGTGAAGGGAAATAGAGTAACCAAAATAGAAAGTATACTCTTATATTGGAAGGTTCACTAATTCTCTCACATTAGTGAGAGAAGGAAACTTGTAAGTGTTTATAATGAGGAACACCAACTCCACATGGATAGTGAGGCAAGAACAAGGTGGTCCCTCGCGTCTTCGGCGTCGTCACTCGCTCGACTCGACTCGACTTCGGCTTTGGCTTTGGATTTATCAATCGATAAGATCTATCTTTTTAGACGAATTTTATTTGAAACTTGTTTTACACGTGAAAAATTTAATCCAAAAATCTGATATAATTATTTTTCTCCAAGTACGGGCGTATTTCGGATGCCATGCAAATGCATACGCAACGCATCACGAAGGGATGCGACCCTTCAAGGGAAAAGGCGCACTGTTTTGCGTTGTTGGGTGATCTGCACGCGCAATTCAATGACCTACGGATGCAGGTGCAGCGCAGATGCTCACTGGAATTCGGAGAGTGTCACCTGCGGGCACAGTTCGGGCATAGTTTCAACACAGACTGGGCGCAGGTGACGTGACTGTACTGAAAAAGGTGCCTTTCTGCTGAACCAATGCATACTTTCTGAAAGGACAAATTAAAGTCTATAAATACCTGATATATTTCTCAGGTATAGACATGATTTTTGACAGCAAAAACACTCTTCTTCTACACAAAAACTCTGTGTGATCATTAAGCTATTGAGTGAGTTCGATGAATCCAACAATTTGAGGTACCACTATTGTTTGAATTGAAAGTCATTTTTTATCGTGGGAGGAAGATTCCATAACCTCGGGTACAGTGAGGAGAATTATTCCTTAAGGACACTCCGTGAAGTCGGGGGACTTGGCTTTACATTTCTATTTCATCTCATTTCTGAAATATAACATACTTCTTGGATAGATTATTCATAATCTTGTGTTGAAGGTGTCAAGGAACTTCATAAGTGTTCTTGTCTTAGACTTGAACTTGTATTGAAGTTGTTGTTGCATATATACATATTCTTGTACCCAAAAATATTGAAAATAACACTTAGGTCACAGGTTTGAGCCTCGAGCCATGCAAACTAAGCCTTGTATTGGTATTTAAACAGAGAAGGACAGAGGGGCGGACCCATAATTCTCTGTAATTTTGAAGCTACGGTCGGTTTAAGTGCTGACCCTAGGCGAATTTCTAACAATTTCAATTTTTAGGTGAGATAGATTACACAGTTCAACTTGGTATCAAAACCATACTCGTTCCCACTCTTGATTTAACCAATGTTAGTCCCCCATGCTATATTGTACATGCACCAAATTTCCAATTTTGGACGCGCAATAGGGTATTGAATGGGCCACACTGGTTCGTACAATGGGCAAACTACAGTTTTTATCCAATGTACATTGCTCTTTTATTAGTTGTTGCCGTTTACCCAGAGTTAGCTATGCCTCTTCTTGTTTTTGATGGTTATAGTAATCTCGTAGTATGTAGCTACGTACTTTAAATAAACCTTGGTTTTGATGAAGATGTCTATATCTATGAATTTGCAGCGAAACCACAAAAAATGTGCTGATTACCACTTTATATTTACACCTAAAGCATAGAGAGCATGATAGATATACCTCTAAGTTTCCAGCGTTCAACTCAAGAATTCTACTTTCTGGTCCTGCAGGTTTGTTGCTTTCTCAGTAATCATTTAACTTATTTTGAATTGTTATTAATTATTTCATTTCTCTCACTAGAGTGCTTGGTAGATATTAATCTAAGGGTACTGATTAGTTCTGCTTTTGTTTTCCAGGATCGGAAATATATCAAGAGATGCTGATGAAGGCACTTGCTCGTTATTATGGGGTTAAACTGATTATTTTTGATAGCCAAGCTTATTTGGGTGTAAGATCACATTACTCATTATATTTTTGAAGAACATTGCAAAATTACAACTTATTTTTCCTTTTTTGTTGTTCTTGACCCCTCCTTGAAGTACTACTAGTAGCCCTAGCATTTAAGACGCACTTCTCTATAAGTGGACTTTGGTAGTTATTAAAGGGGCCGGGGAAATTTTCTGCGTCTTTTGAGTTATAAAGGGAAAAGATCTCTAGAGGAGCTATGGACATATTGAGGGATGTAAGGGAAATCTTCTTTTCTTGTTTTTTTAGTGTGTGTATTGGCGGCGGTGGGGGTGGGGATGATGATTTTGCATGTCATCTTATTTCTCAGAGTTGGAGTCTTTTCAACTAAATCGAGAATCATTGGACTATTAAAATATTTCGCATCTGTTTCTGGACTTGGTTATTTCCTTGGTCGTGTACTGTTCTTGCATTTTTATTTATGCGGTCAGACGCAAATCATGGATATATTTCCATATCATTCAGGGGCTATCAGCGAAGGCTGCTGAGCCAATGAAAGAGAGATATAGTGCAGACAAAATCGCAAGCAAATTGAAGCAAATTCTTGGGGACCTACTTGACTTGACCGAAGGCACTGAACCATCATCTAGCCAAACTGCTAATACTAACTCTTTGGATGGGGCATCGAAAAACACCCTCTTTATGGCAGGTATTGTCGGCCTTTTGGTTAGTCCAATTTGAATAATGAGATAAGCATCCAGTACTCCCCCCCCCCCCCGCCCCCCGCCCCCAAACTATGGCCAATTTTGCTACGATGCACTCCAACTTCACACGAGTCCTATTACCCCTAAACTCAATTTAGCATATTTTTTCTCACCTTTTTGTGCTGACGTAACACCTTTATTACATAAAATGGAGCCCACATCAAAGGTGTCACGACAGTTAAAAAGGTTGAAAAGATTATGCTAAAATTTAGTTAGGGGATTCCATGAAGTTGCAGTGTGTCGTAGCAATTTTGGTCATCGTTCAAGGGTACTAGATGTTTTACTCTTTTTGAATATGAAGGAATTACATTTTTTTCCTTCAGCCTTTTCTTTTTACTAATAACTATTGTTGAAAATGTTTAGGTGATAGGGTCAAGTTTGTTGGTTCTACTTCTGATGCACAGCGCTCGACTCCCGTCAGGTAAAATTCTAATTTTCTTAGAAACCCAATACCAACTTTTTTATACTTTTAAATGATCTGTACCTTCTTATATTTGAACAAATTTCTTATGTTATTTTGTGATGGTCTGTTTGTCATCTTCTCCCTTTCAATTTTGTCTTTCCGGTTTCTCATAAATGAAAATAATATTCTTGAGGCATATCTCTTAATGTCATCCATGGAACTGCGTTATCCAAAAAAAAAAAAAAAAAAAAGAATCATTCTTGATACATATACAAGTAACTATATGGTTTAATGATAATTCGAGTAATAAACAGGTATGTGGTCTTATTGAAAATGAGTATATATGTTCATATTATCCCCTTTGGGGTGTGGGAGTTGGGGGGAGACATAAAAGATGGAAAATGAGTACAGAGAAAACTACTAGGTCTGCTAAGAGTCTAAGACATTTGCTCCAATAAACGACGACTTAGCTTGTTTATTCAATTATTTCCAAGAGTAAAATATTTCTCCCTCCGTCTCAATTTATGTGACACTCTTTTCTTTTTAGTTAGCCCAAAAAGAATGACACCTTCTCTACTTAGTCCTCCCTCCGTTTCGATCAGTTTGCCTTAGTTTCTTTTTAGTTTTGTTTCAAAAAGAATTGTGTTTTTCCTAATTTGGCAACTCTTTAATTTAAACATCTCTCATGACGTGTTAAGACCACAAGATTAAAGAGCAATCTAAGCAGATTATACATAATTTAGTTTAAGATTACTTTCTTGGATTCTGTGTTAAGTCAAACTATGAAAAAATAAATTTCTGCATTTTCTAGACAGTGAATTATTCTTCATCTCCAGCACCACATGTTGTTCTGCAGCCTATAACAACCCGAGGCTGTAATTTTTAACCTTCTCCATCTTGTTCCATTGTTCCAGGGGACCAACATTTGGGACTAGAGGGAAGGTGGTATTGACTTTCCATGATAATCCATCAGCAAAGGTTGGCGTAAAATTTGATAGGCCTATCCCTTATGGCATTAACTTAGGTGGACTTTGCGATGGTGATCATGGATACTTCTGCGAAGGTACTTTTTGGAATGCCATGGCCTTAAATTATTGCCTTTCGTTTATTAAGTTAACGACATTCCTAATTGCGCAGTCTTAGTTCACTTTCAATGCTTTTTATCATCTCTTCCTCTCAGTTAGTGAACTGCGGTTAGATGAAGCCACTGACGTGGACGATCTGGAAGAATTACTCACCAATACATTGTTTGAGGTGTGACTTCTTTCAATAAATAGGAATAAGTTCATTTGAAAACTAATAGTGCTATGTGGGATTTCTGTTTTCTTGTAAACTTTACGCTTTACATTTCATTCTACTTTAATTTTTCAGGTTGTTTCCAGTGAAAGCAGAAATTCTCCAGTCATTTTGTTCATAAAACATGTTGCGAAGTCTGTGGCACGAAATTCAGTATCTTATTCAACATTCCAAAGTCGGCTTGAGGAGCTACCTGATAATGTAGTCATTATCGGTTCTCATGCTCATACAAACAAACATAAGAAGGTACTATTTTAGATCATAATGCCCAAGAATAAATGCCGGTGATTATATCTTTCCTGTTATAATGTGTACACAGTTTATTAAGTGGCTTGCTATGGAAATTTCTTATGGATCAAATTTCTTGGCTTTAGTAGTTATTGGTAGCAAAACTTTGTGAGACTGATGCTTGATCGAGAGAAAGAGAGGTGACTTATTACAACAAAAATTTCAAAAGACCATCTTCGAAGCACAAAAGAGACATTAGGCTAGCTATATATATCGATGCATGCATGCACATGCAGCATACACAGACACACACATGCACACACATATATGTATATACATACTACATACTGCGGCGTACACTCACACTCTCAAGAACTACAACAACAATGACATACCCAATGTAGTCCCACAAGTGGAGTATGAGAGGGTAGTATGGACGCAGACCTTACCCATACAAGGTAGAGAGACTGGTACTGATAGATCCTCGGCTCAAGTAAAAGCTTTACAAAGCAATTTGAAAAAATAGATAATGGGAGTGAAGAAGACAACAAAATACTAAAGAAAGAATGACCAGCGTTATTAAAAGCGAGAAGCACAAAAAAACTCTAAGGCTCGTAGGGGGTGCTACAGTCTCACATTAGTTGGGTATTAGAGTGGTGATTTGTTCACGGACTTGGGTAAATACTCCCCTCATGAGCTAATCCTTCGAGTCTAGTTATGCCCAATGCCATATTTTTACACATATGGGTGGGGGAGAGGAAGAGTTATGCCCAATTCCTTGACAAAATAAGGTCTAAACATGATTTTCCATTTTACTCTTTGCAGTCAGAGACTGGAGGATCGCTCTTCACCAATTTGGGCAGCACTTTATTTGATCCCGCCTTCCCGGTATAAGCTCTTCAACTTTTTTAATAATTTTCAATTAGTGCTGAAAATATCTTGTAAATGAGGATGTCGAATTATAAATAACGGGAAAAGAATCCTACTTTACATTTAGGCCTGTGTTCTTTTTCATCTTTTTTTTTTTTTGGTCCTGTTGGGCATGTTGGGGGTATTAATTTTGGAAGCGTGCTATGTCTTTTATATTAATCTAAGGCATTTGGATACGAATTAATACTTTGTTTGTTTGGAAACTAAACTTATTTTTGAAAAACAAACTAAAAGGATTTTCGAAAACCATCAGCATGATCTAGTTTTCTAAATACAGATACTTCTTTGATAAATGTCGCAACAAGTATTCTATAAAACCAAACCACAAAATAATTCTAATTCTAACTAATACCCATTTGCTTATGGCCGTGAATTAGGCCTTTCAGTTCCTTTACTCTTCATTTTAGGCGCTTTTTCCGCTTTTTCAGTGGCTTATAGTTCTGAATTTTGATACGTTCAGGATAGTTTTGGGGAGATGCATGACAAGGGGAAACGGTCTGAAAGGACAAATAAATTTTTGATGAAACTTTTCCCAAATAAAGTGGTTATTCACATGCCACAGGTCTGTTGTTTAAATTCTATAGAATTTTATATGATCTTGTTCTTGCTTTAGCAAATCACTGAGTAGCTTTAAGTATTGCAGGATGAAACACTTTTATTGACTTGGAAACAACAACTGGATCAAGATGTTGATACCCTCAGAATGAAAGAAAATTTTAATAGCTTGCAAAGAGTAACGCTTTCTGACCTTTAAAGTTATGAATGACTAATTTTAATACATTTGTGACTCCCCTCAGAAAGTACTAGAAGTTTCCTTGCTGCTGGTCAGGAAAAACAAACAACTTCAAATGGAGCCTTGACTTCGGAAATATGTTTCCAATGCCAGTTGGAACCCTGTGTAAAAACAATAAGTTGACCTTACTGTAAAGATCGTCTTAATGTAGCCTTTCAATGTTAAGTAATCTTCACTGTCTGTTGTCCCCTGGAACACCTCCAGCTGCTGCAGAAGTGAACTCTGAAACTGAAATTCCACCCTTGTTGACTCAATACATCTGCTATATATTCCTGATTTCCCCATAAATGCTGTCAACGTATTTCCAGCATTCTAAGACTGGGTTACTGCTCTCTGATATTTTCTTTTTTAAAAAAAATTGTGTGAACAAGTTGAATGATTGATTTCTGAATTCAATAGATTAAAAACTTATTTATATATGATTGTCACTCTTATATAGGTTCTGAGTCGGATTGGATTAGAATGCAGTGGACTAGAGACATTGTGCTTCAAAGACCAAAATTTCTCTGTTAAAAGTAAGCTGCTGCTTTCACTGTTTTTCCTTTTTCTTTATATAGTTGTGAGAAGGGGGTTGAGGGATGTGTGGGATACTTTAGATTCTCAGTATAGTTTCGTCACTATGTCTTTTAGATCCTTCAAAATCCCTACCACATCAGTGTCAATCCAACATGATTTGGGTGTGGGTGTAGAATCTATACAGTATTTGGTCGAGCTCTATACAGTATTTGGTCGAGCTAACTTATGTGCTTTGATTATACTAATGGCTAAGAACTATAGGTTGATCGGATATTAAGTGTTATCAAAGAGTTTAAGGATTCTAATTTAATTTAATAACTTATATGAATTGTCGAAAATTTACTTACATACATGTCGCAATATATATTGGTTGTATCTTAATACTCGTACCCATACTCCTATCAGTGTCCTCGCATCCTAAGATTTAGGTGTTGATGAATCTAAATTTTAGATGCATTACATCAATGTAAATACATCCAAGTGTTTTTTGCAAAAAAAGCTGAACTTAATACTGTTTTTGGGTGCTTGAAGGTGCCGAGAAGGTTGTTGGATGGGCGTTGAGCCATCACTTGATGCAGAACGCTCAAGAAGATCTTGACATGGGGCTAGTCTTATCTCCTGTTAGGTAATAAAAATAGCAGCACCTATCCATGATTTTCTTCGACTGTAATAATTGTTGAATTGAACAATTGCGGGAATCTTTTGTGATTTAACAGCATTCAGTATGGGTTAGAACTCTTACAAGCTAAGCAAAATGACACCACTAGCTTGAAGAAAGTTAAGGTGATTATAATATTCCTTATCTGATGGTTCGCGAAGTTTGTATAAGAAGCTCCTTAATTTGATATGGCGAATACTAACTTGTGAACTCATGAACAAATTTGTGTCCAACTCAGGATGTTGAGACAGAAAATGAGTTTGAGAAGGCACTTCTCGCTGATGTTATTGCCCCCAGTGATATTGGGGTGACATTTGATGATGTCGGTGCACTTGAAAATGTGAAGGATACATTAAAAGAGCTGGTCATGCTTCCCTTACAAAGACCTGAACTTTTCTCCAAGAGTCAACTAACCAAGGTTTACATCTGCAATTTATCCATATTTTGCTCGTCTAATTACATTAGTTTGTATAAAAGCTTGGAAGTATTTGACCTTTTTGTTCAAGGATCAATTACTCCAGCTTTGTTTTTATCCATTTGTTTTTCCCACTAAAACAAGACTATTACCTAATAATATTGGTTTAAGTTTGACCACATTACTTCCACAGTTAACTTGAAGATAAAGACAATTACCTATATTTCTTATTACTCTTTGGTTTGCTTCTTGGTTATAATTTTTCTCAACTTCATCTGAGCGATTTGCCTAGAAGTTTGTGCTTGATGAAAAATGTTACTCCAACTGTTGTTTCGCCTTTTGGGACTTGAATTTTCAAGCACTATCTAGATATTTGTAATTATTTAAGAAAATATTTCTCTTCAATTTTGTTCACAGCCCTGCAAAGGAATACTTTTGTTTGGTCCTCCTGGAACTGGGAAAACCATGCTGGCAAAAGCCGTTGCCACTGAAGCGGGAGCAAATTTTATTAATATTTCAATGTCAAGTATCTGTTCAAAGGTTTGTTTGCTTGGAGTTTATTTGTGTTCTATTTAGTATAGGTGATGTTGTTCATAGTAGTTTCTTCACATTAGAACAACCTTAATCTTTTTCTTTTCCAATGCTGCAGTGGTATGGTCAGAGTGAGAAATGCATAAAAGCTGTCTTCTCGCTGGCTAGTAAAATTGCTCCCAGCGTTATTTTTGTAGATGAAGTAAGACGTTAGCATATTTCTTTGATCTTTCCTGCTTTAAAATTCTATACTTTTTCAGATCCCTTTAGTCTCCTGTTTGTTTATGCGGCTTTCTCAAGGTTGATAGTATGCTGGGAAGAAGGGAAAATCCAGAAGAACATCAGGCAATGCGCAGATTGAAAAATGAATTCATGCTGAATTGGGATGGGTTGCGCACAAAGGATACTGAACGAGTTCTGGTACTTGCAGCAACAAACAGGCCATTTGACCTTGATGAAGCTGTTATAAGGCGACTGCCACACAGGTAAAAGAGGAACGACTAATTTGCAGATATTATTGAAGAAATTATTTTTAACACTTGCTTAATGCCGTTTTCATGTCTTTTCTGTACAGGTTGATGGTCAATTTACCAGATGCTCCAAACAGAGCAAAAATTCTAAAAGTGATACTCGCAAAAGAAGACTTGGCTCAGGATGTTGATCTGGAATCAGTTGCAAGTATGACAGATGGATATTCCGGAAGTGACCTTAAGGTGTCTTTGCTATTCATGTTTGCTTGGATAAATGACTAGTCCTTGTTTCATCTTTCTGATGTTTGAATTTGCTGTGTTTTTCTAATTTAACTCCTTTATCATGTAGAATCTGTGTGCAACTGCTGCATATCGACCTATTAGAGATATCCTAGAAAAGGAAAAAAAGGTACTATTTTTCTTTTGTTTGATGTTTGTTCATTGATTGCTTAACTGAGGTAGAAAATAACATGTTGGCTGTTCCGGTGGATTTTTTCGGCAGTTCTGCTATGGATGTCTATTACACTTTCTTTAGATAATTTCTCATGGGCTTTAGAGGATCCCATTGAAGCAACTTAATTCAACCATCACATATCTGATGTGTTTCGGCCAACATGTAAGGTTCTGGGGGTAATGTGGAATTTTTCTTGAAGTTCAATTGTTTGGTACGTATGGTCCTGATTTGGTGAAGAGGAGTTTTCTTCTCAAAATCATGGAGTTAAACTCTTAAAAACTTGGGTTTGAGATAAGAAAAGACTGTCTGGTGCACAAAGTATCCAGGTTCTCGCAAGGTCCAGAGAATGGCCGCACTCCAATGGGGTGTGATGCAAGAAGTCTACCTTCATTCAAGCATTAGCGGCTGATTTCACAGCTCAGAAAAACCATAAGTTTGAGGGGCAACTTACTTGGTGGGCTCCCCTAATGTAATTAAAAATGTCTAAAGAATATCTAACAACCTAGAAGGAAGAAGCAATATAGATTCCTTAATGGTTGAGTTGGCCATTCTGTTCATCTGATTTGAGTTGTACTTGCGAGTATGATGTAGAAAGCAATTTAGGAGGCTCTTATGTGTGTATATATGTGTGTTTACTAAATCAGGTATCTAATGCTTACATTGATTATAGGAACAGGCTGCAGATCGTGCTGATGGTGGACCACCTCCAGCACTAAGCAGCAGTGCAGACTTACGGCCACTAAATATGGACGACTTCAGATATTCTCATCAGCACGTGAGTTGTAAAATTCTGGTGGTATCTTTAAACTTTCTAATTATATAACTGCATAAGCATGCTGACAACTGGATTGTGATTGCCTGTTCTTGTAGGTTTGCGCAAGTGTTTTATCTGAATCTACAAATATGACCGAGCTTCTTCAGTGGAATGATCTGTATGGAGAAGGGGGATCTAGAACGAAGCAATCCTTCAGTTACTTCATGTAAAGGTTGTCTCAATATGTGTGAATTTTTGTCAGTTGTCTGCCCTTTTGGGTTGCTGTGGCCTTGGTCATTTGTACAATGAGTTTTGACATGTTATAGTGGGGGAGTTGGCTCTGAAAAATAGCTACTTCATATGCTTATGTCATAAAATTATATTTTTTTTAAAGGGGAAACAAGGGAGGGTATTATAAGTGGGGAATCGAACCTTCACCAATAAGGTAAAAGGTTCAGAGTATTGCATTAAGCTAAGGGGTCGTTTGAACAATATGATGTAATGTTGAGATTATTTCTCACCCACACCCAACCTCCCAATTTAAGATTGAGCTTTCTTCTTCCTTTGTTGGTTTGCCTTGCAACTTCTTGATTTTTCTTCTCCAACCACAACCTCACCTTCTCATGTAGCTTCTTCATGGCCTCAGCCCATTTGCTTCCATCTAAGCTTGTCACAAGATCACTTGATAAAGGGTTTAAATCCAAAGAGATGAGGGGGTTGGTGCCGTATACACACTCAAAGGTTGTCATCCCCGTGCTTGTGTGTATAACACATTATAAGCAAACTCAATCAACGGTAAGTGCTTATCCCAAGAAGTAATTTTTCCCTTAACCATGGACCATAGCATAGACCCTAAGGTCCTATTTACTACTTTCATTTGGCCATCGATTTGTTGGTGGCATGAGGTCAAAAATAATAACTTAGTACCGAGCCTACCCTATATAGACTTCCAAAAGCCTACCCTGTAACCCTTCCAACTGGGTTACAGGTTGGACCCCAACTTAGCAAGAAGGGGCATGTTGGTTAAATGAATACTTCCCACAGTCTCAGATTCAGAATCACTCTGTAAAGGAACTCAGTTCAGTAGTACAGAGTAAGGACTGTCAGATACAGTCAATCATTATGATTAACAATAGAATCAGAGATCACCCGCTAGGACTGGTCTCAGATTTAGTTAATCATCTTCAGTATCATCAGATGCAGAGATAACCCACTAGATAGGACCAATCTCAGTTAAGTCAAATCATATTCATTATCAGTATATACAGATATCATCGCTAGATAGGACTAATCTCAAATTCATCTAAGTACTCTCATTATCAGTAGATACAGAGATCACCCGCTAGATAGGATTGATCTTTGATTTCAGTCGAGCATTCCCATTATCATTAGATTCAGAGATCATCCGCTAGATAGGACTGATCTCAACTTCAGTACTCAGTTATCAATATCAGAAGATTCAGTTATTCAGTATCTCAGTATTAGTAGTGAGTTCAGATATCAATAAAGCAGTATCCGAGTATCAGTATTCAGAGTCACGATGATTTCAGTTATGGTTTGTGCATTCATGCATATGTCCTTATTCAGTACTCTCATGTTAATCAGTTAAGCTATATTTATGCATAAGCACTTGCATTTAGCCTTACCTTATCTAGCATACCAGTATATTCAAAGTACTGATGCATACTTTTCTTTTGTGCTATGGTGTCTTAGACCATAGGTTCAGTAGCGCGAGATCCAGCGCATCCTTAGCAGTCCAGACTCAATCTGCAGTAGATGTAGCATTGAGTCCTCTTCATTAGAGGATGATCCTTATTTTATCATGGCATCAGATTGAGTTTATTTTTCGTAGACAGAGTTAGTTGGGGACCTGTCCCATTAGCTCCATAGTTCAGACAGTTAGAGGCTTTTTGGATAGATGTATTAGTATTCAATTTTCTGCATTGATTATTTTCGCTGTTTTGAACCTTATGGCAAGTTTTCCATCATTTTTTTGCATTATTTAGTATTTTTATATAGTTATTGCAACAGGTACGAGATAAGGGTTAGCTTGTGGTCCTTCGGGACTATGAGCATCATGTGGAATTCCGTTTCTAGAAACTCAGGGCATTACAGGTTCCCTCTATTGTCAAGATATCACCTACACAAGCAACAAATAAGTTAGTTTGAAACCCCTCTCCTCACTCACACTCTCTTGGTTCACTCACACTCAAGATCCACAAGTGCTGTAGATTGGCAAGTAACCCGTGAATACTTAAGGTATGAGTATGCTCTTGTCCGGAATAGATTCTTGTTTGAAAGTCAAAGAATTCCCGTTGACCTAGATTCAAGGAGTTATAACATATTTAAATGACAAAAGCACACAAACAAATGATGACACGAATACAAGGCTTCAAAGAACTAATTGACAACCTAGTAGGAATGTACTAGCTTGCTAATTAGTTGTCAAGTCAATTAGAAGAAACTAAGAATCAATAATTAGAAACTAGAATATCCAAATTGAGATTAATTAATGATGTGAACAGTGATTAAGGTGACATGGAAGCATAGTATTGGTCCCGGGTCCATACATTTTGTTCAACAACTTGAAGCCTTAATCTTCACAATTTTGTAATGGATGACTTTGCTTTTGGAGGGAAAGTAAAGTCTTGTAACTTTTCAACTTTTTCCAACTCAAAAAGATGAGGCTTGACTTTACTAGTTCCACAAGACAAGGCTCCTTGTTGTAAGGAAAAGTGGTTGTTAAATCAAGGAAGTGATGTTGGCAAGTCTTCTCACAAACAACTTTACAACTTTGTCTTGCAACCCTTTTGGATCTATTTTAGTCTTTATACTGGTCAAAATATGAGATGAGGGGAAGATCTAGATGAACACAACAACAATACTTTAAGAACAAAACTACAAATCACCAACAACAGCCCACTTTAAACGTCAAGCAACAACAACACATAACTCGACCTACTTCAAGTTCATCATACTACCACTTCAAGTCCACAATAGCAATGTCAATATGTTAAGCTCCACTTATCTTTAGACACATTTTGTGCTGATAAGAAAGCAATCAACACAAGAAACAAATTAGACAAACAAAAGAATATCTATATCTAAAAAGACAAATACCAATCTCGGCCAAGACAACAACACAACACAATTTTCTCGGCCAAGAACAAGATGGATAGATTTCTCTTTTTTCTGGAATTTTCAGATTTCAATAACTTATTTTTTTTTGTATTTTTTCAACTACCAAGCCCAAGATTGATTTTGTTGCAACAAAATCAATCACAAGATTTGATACCAAATGATACAAAGCTACATGTGTATCAAGAGATTTTAACCAACTCAAGAACAACAAGTTTCTAGTGAATCGAAATAGGCCTCACACGGCTTCACTAGACTTTGAGTTTGTGTTTTGAACAAGAAAATAAGATGAATAACAAGGCAAAAATGCTAGTGAATGAAAATAGCCCCACACGGCTTCACTAGACTTTAAATTCAACAACACAAAGTTAACAAAATTACAAAAGAGAAAGAAACTTGACATACAATATTCAAAGATCTAAGAACCCTAACAATGAGAAAGGACTATAAGAGTAGTGAATATGAATACCAAGTTCTTACTTGGACAAAGAGGAACTCAAGAGCCCCAAGATCCTAGTTCCTAGTTTCTATCCAAGAGACAACACTAGTATCACTCTACTAGTGAGTTTTCAAAATTGGGGCTTCTCCAATGGAAGAGAGAAGTTCCAAACTATTTCAAGTGTTTTGTTGTCTTCCAAAATATGAATGCACTAACTAAAATACTAGCCCTAATAAATGGCTTATATAGTCAATTACAAAGGAAGGACAAAAGACCAAAATACCCTTGACATTAAGTGGGTGGTTTGGGGTATTTTTTTGGGCCTCTTCACACTTTAGTAAGTATAGGCCCTTAGATGGGATCACAAGGGCCTCACACATAGCCAAGGATATGAACAAGGCTTGGAGTCATTGCAACTCACGCGCTTGACTTCATGTGAAAGGTCTTGAGCTAGGAATTCTCGTATTATCATCACTATCTTGAAGAGAATTTGTCCTCAAATTTGGCACATTGTCATCCTCCACCATTTCCACCCGAGAGAGGTCACACACGTTGAAAGTGATGTGCACTTGATATTTTGGGGGTAGATCAATCTTGTAGGCATTTTCATTGATCATTTCTAATACTTAGAATGGGCCACTACCCCACGGCATCAACCTACCATTCCTTTTAGACAGGAATCGATCCTTCCTTAGGTGCAACCACACCCAATCTTCTGGTTCAAGAATAAGCTTTCTTCTTCCTTTGTGGGTTCTCCTTGCAACCTCTTGGTTTTTCTTCTCCAACCACAGTCTTACCTTCTCATTTAGCTTCTTCATTGCCTCAGCTCATTTGCTTCCATCTAATCTTGTCACATGATCACTTGATAATGGGGTTAAATCCAAAGGGGTGAAGGGGTTGGTGACGTATACACATTCAAAGGGTGTTATCCCCGTGCTTGAGTGTATAACACAATTATAAGCAAACTCAATCAAAGGTAAGTGCTCCTCCCAAGAAGTCATTTTTTCCTTAACCATGGACTATAGCATAGACCCTAAGGTCCTAATTACTATTTCTGTTTGGCCATCAATTTGTGGGTGGCCTAAGGTCGAAAATAATAACTTAGTACCGAGCCTACCCCACATGGACTTCCAAAAGTGGCTTAGGAATTCAGAATCCCTATCACGTCCTCGAAACACCATAAAGTTTTACAACATTATCAACAAACAAAGAGGCTACACTAGGCGCATCATCACATTTAGAACAAGGAATAAAGTGTGTCATCTTGGAAAACCGATCCACCAAGACAAAAATACCATCCCGCCCCTTCTAGTTATGGCAATCCCAACACAAAGTCCATTGATATGTCAAGCCAAGAGTGCAAAGGGGTGGATAATGGGGTGTACAACCCGTGGGGTTGGATCCGTGACTTGTCTCCTTTGTACTCAACACATTAGCCGCAAATCCGGGACACATCCTTGTGCATTATAGGCTAATAAAATTGTTCTTCAAAAATTCCGAGGGTCTTCTCGATCCCAAAATGGCCCATTAGACCGGAATTGTGTGCTTCCCTCACAAACAATTCTCTCTGCGGACTTTAGGGAACACCCAATCGTCTACCCTTAAACAAGTATCCATCAAATTTGGTATAAGGATGGGAACCCCTATCCATAAGCCACCTATCCCTATCCAACTATTCACTTTTCCTATAGATAGGAGCGAAGTGAGGGTCCTCGGGATATAAAGACATAAGGCTTCAAACCCCATCAACTTAGACGACAAAGTAGATACAAGAACATGTTTTCGGGATAAAGCATCGACAACCACATTGTCTTTACCCTTATTGTAATGAATAACATAGGAAAAGTTTCAAGAAATTCAATCCATTTGGCATGCCGCCGGTTAAGCTTATCTTGTGCCCGTAGATTCTTCAAGAATTCATGATCCACTCGGATCACAAATTCTTTAGGCCACAAATAATGTTGCCAAGTGGCCAAGGCTCTAATCAAGGCATACAACTCTAAATCGTACGTAGAGTAGTTTAGAGTTGCTCCTTTGAGCTTTTCGCTAAAGTAGGAAATAGGCTTCAATTCTTGCATTAAAACCGCACCTATGCCAACTTTGTTAGCATCACATTTGACCTAAAAAGTCTTGTCAAAATTTGGCAATTCCAGCAAAGGGGCCGAGATGAGCATATCTTTCAAGTCCTCAAGGCCCTTAGCTTGCTCATCTCCCCACTTGAAAGACCAATCCTTTTTAATCACTTTGGTCAAGGGGCGGCAATGGTGCTAAATCCTTTGACAAAACGTCTATAAAAACTAGCCAACCCATGGAAGCTTCCCACTTCACCTACAATTTTGGGAGATGGCTAATTTTTAATGGCGTAAATCTTAAATTCATCCACTTAGACCCCTCTTGATCTCACCAGAAACCCAAGAAATACAACGTCATGGACACCAAAAGAACACTTTTCTAGATTAGCATATAACTTCTCTTTTCGAAGGACATCAAACACACATTGTAAATTGTTTACATGCTCATCTAAGGATTTACTATACACCAACACATCATCAAAGTAAAAAACAACAAAATTTTCGATAAATGGCTTCATCATATAATTCATTAGCCTCATGAAAGTACTTGGAGCATTTGCTAGGCCGAATGGCATAACCATCCATTCATAGAGATCAAATTTGGTCTTGAAGGTGGTTTACCGTTCATCACCTAGTTTAATACGTATTTGGTGATAGCCACTCCTCAAATCAATTTTAGAAAAAAAAACAGGAACCACTCAATTCATCAAGCATATCATTTAGCCTAGGAATAGGGTGATGATATTTTACCGTTATCTTGTTGATGGCTTGGCAATCAACGCACATATGCCAAATCCAATATTTCTTGGGAACTAGTAGCACCGGAACCACATAAGGGCTCATACTCTCTTTGATGTACCCTTTGTTGAGAAGTTCCTCAACTTGGCATTGCAATTCCTTGGTATCCGTCAGGTTGCTTCTATAAGCCGGTTTGTTGTGCAATTGTGAGACCGGCATAAAATCAATTTATTGCTCAATGCCCTAAAGTGTATGCAATACTTTCATAAATTCCTTTGGGAAGACATCCTCGTAATCCTGCAAAACATGAGAAATAGGAGGAGAAATGGAAACATTAGCGGGGTTAGTATTAAAACAATAAGCCAAGAGGAGCATCAGAGTGTCCTCATCATGATCCACAAATTATTCCTTCCTCTTAGCCAACACCACCATGATCCCATGCCCCTTAGAATTTAGGGGAACCTCGGCTTCCCCTACCCTCTCACTCTTAGATTCCCCTCTCTTTCCCTCAGTCCCAACCTTCTTTCTATTTTTCCTCAATTCTTGCATCTTTTGGTGTAAGTCATTCACTTGGGAAGGCAATAATGGATGAAGAGAAACCTTTTGGCCATCCTTCTCAAGTGTATACCAATTGGACCTTCCATCATATTTAGTCGACCTATCGTATTTCCAAGGCCTTTCTAACAACAAGTGACAAACTTGCATTGGTATCACATCACAAAGCACCTCGTCATAGTAGTTGGCTACCTTAAAATGTATCACTTATTTCTTTGTGTCCTTTAATTCACCGGATTGATTCAACCATTGTAATTTGTAAGGACTAGCGTGAGGTGTAGTTGGTAATTTTAAGAAGTTGACCATTGCAACACTAACCAAATTCGTATAACTTCTACTATCTATCACCATAGTGCACACACTTTCTTTCACAAGGCATTTAGTATGGAATAGATTCTCCCATTGGCTAGGATCATCTATCACCTTGCCAATCATGGCATGCCTCACTACAAAGTTTGGAACCACGCACTCTCCTTCTTGTGGATAAGCATCCTCACAATCATCATCATCATCATGTGGCTCCTTCTTATCCGTCTTTCCATCTTGAGGCTCAGCCTCACTCTCATCACCCTCAATACCCACTTCTTTACCAAACAAATACAATCTATCTTACCTTAGGATTACATTGATTCGGTTAGTGCATTCATTGGCTTTATGCGTCCAACCTTAGAACTTGAAGCATTGGAACCCTTCTCGATTAGGATGCTTGTGAACTTTTTGCCTCAGAGGGATTTTGTGGTCTGTTTTGGGCTCAGTCAGCCTAGTAGTGGCGGGTTGGTCATTGTTTTTGGGCAAACCCGAAGACGATTGAACCATATCCTTGCCCCTCTCTAACCTAAGGTTGATTGTCCCTTTGCTTTGAATGACGACCTCTCTTTAAGTTCCCTTTCAATCTCAAGAGCTACTTGGAAAATACCTTCAACGGTATCAAACTTGTGAAGTGTCAAGTGAGTGGAGATCTCTTTGTTCAACCCACACTTGAAGCGAATGATGTCATAACTAATTTGTTCCCCACGATGATCAAGTTTCAACATGAGTTGTTGAAACTCATCATAATATGCCATAACACTTCAATTACCTTGTCGCAAGTTATACAATCTAACAAAAAACTCATGATGATAGCTTTTGGGAAGATACAGTTGCCTGATTAGGTACCTTAACCGAAACCATGGTGGTGGTTTCTCCTCTACTAACTCGTTGCCAGACTACTTGATGTATTCCCACCAATTGTTAGCATAGCCTTTAAAATAAGCAATGGCATAATAACTCTTCTTCTCTTCTGAGATATTATTAACTTGAAAAACTTTATCATACGCTAACTCCCAAGAAAGATATACCTCGGGGTCACTTTCACCCTTAAAGATATGTAGGATCAATTTGATGGTATTGATGCCTACATCTCTCTGTTAGTGTTGGTTTCCCCTTTCTCCATACACTCGATATCTTCTTAGATCTACACACCCTCCTCTCATCTCCTCCTTCCTCATGTAAGCATCATCAAAGTCTTCATACCTTTCAAAATCCTCTATGATATTTCTCAAAGTATACAGGATGGTTTTGGATGTTTGGAACTCAATTTGGAGGGATTGGGTTTTATGGAGGTGGTGGTCTTTGGTTTAGTGGGGCTCGGAAGGGTGGGTTTGGATTTAGTGGAGGTATTGGACGGCCAATTCCCTCTTAATGAACTTGAGGATTTTGGGAATGGGTTGGTCTATTGGAGTCTTGGTTTAGGGGGTTATGAGTAGTTTGGCTTTCAGCATTTAGTGGAGCTAGTGAAGAATTTGGCAATTGTGGCCATGTTTTGGGAGTAACAATGGCGGAGAAATTTCTATCATGTCCACTTGACGAAACATGTCGAGGAGTAGAAGGGTGAGAGTTCCTTTGACTCTCAACTTGTTCTAACCTCCTACTAATAGTCATCACTTCTCCTCTTATGGCTCCTACTTTCGTACTCAACCTTTTAAGAGTCAAGGTCATAGCCTCAAGAGTGACCCTTATATTCTCCATTTCATTAGAATCCACGGTTTGAGATGTGGTTCCCTCCATTGTCAATGTATCACCTACACAAGAAACAAATAAGTTAGTTTAAAACCGCTCTCCTCACTCACACTCTCTTGGTTCAATCACACTCAAGGTCCACACGTGTTGTAGATTGGATAGTAACCTGTTAATCCTTAAGGTATGAGTATGCACTTGTCCGGAATGGATTCTTGTTTGAAATTGAAACAATTCCTGTCGGACTAGATTCAAGGAGTTAAAACATATTTAAATGACAAAACCACACAAACAAATGATGACACAAATACAAGGCTTCAAAGAACTAATTGACAACCTAGTAGGAATGTACTAGCTTGCTAATTAGTTGTCAAGTCAATTAGAAGAAACTAAGAATCAATAATTAGAAACTAGAATATTCAAATTGAGCTTAATCAATGACGTGAATAGTGATTAAGGTGACATGGCAGCATAGTATTGGTCCAGGTCCATACATTTTGTTCAACAACTTGAAGATTTAATCTTCATAATTTTGTAATGGATGACTTTGCTTTTGGAGGGAAAGTAAAGTCTTGTAACTTTTCAAATTTTTCCATCTCAAAAATATGAGGCTTGACTTTACTATTTCCACAAGACAAGGCTCCTTGTTTTAAGGAAAAATGGTTGTTAAATCAAGGAAGTGATGTTGTCAAGTCTTCTCACAAAACAACTTTACAACTTTGTCTTGCAACCTTTTTGGATCTATTTTAGTCTTTATCATGGTCAAGATATAAGATGAGGAGAAGATCTAGATGATCACAACAACAATACTTGAAGAAAACAACCACAATTCACCAATAACATCCCACTTTAAACGTCAAGCAACAACAACACACAACTCAGCCTACTTCAAGTTCATCATACTACCACATCAAGTCCACAATAGCAATGTCAATATGTTAAGCTCAACTTAGCTTTAGACACCTTTTGTGTTGATGAGAAAGAAATCAGCACAATAAATAAACTAGACAAACAAAAGAACATCTAGATCTAAACACACAAACACCAATCTCGACAAAGACAACAACACAACACAATTTTCTCGGTTAAGAACAAGATGGACAGATTTCTCTTTTTTCTGGAATTTTTAGATTTCAATAATTTATTTATTTTTTGTATTTTTCAGCTACCAAGCCCAAGATTGATTTTGTCGGAACAAAATCAACCACAATCTTTGATACCAAATGATACAAAGCTAAGTGTGTATTAAGAGATTCCAACCAACTCAAGAACAACAAGATGAACAACAAGTTGCTAGTGAATCGAAATAGGCCTCACACGGCTTCACTAGACTTTGAGTTTGTGTTTTGAACAAGAAAATGAGATGAATAACAAGGCAACAATGCTCATGAATCAAAAACTCCCCACACGGCTTCACTACACTTTAGATTCAACAAAACAAAGTTAACAAGATTACAAAAGAGATAGAAACTTAACATACAATATTCAAAGATCTAAGAACCCTAACAATGAGAAAGGACCCCAAGAGTAGTGAATATCAATACCAAGTTCTTACTTGGACCAAGAGGAACTAAAGAACTCCAAGATCCTAGTTGCTAGTTTCTAGCCAAGAGACAACACTAATATCACTCTACTAGTGAGTTTTCGAAATTGGGGCTTCTCCAATGGAAGAGAGAAGTTCCAAAATATTAAAAGTGTTTTGTTGTCTTCCAAAATATGAATGAACTAACTAAAATACTAGCCCTAATAAATGGATTATATAGTCAATTACAAAGGAGGGACAAAAGACAAAATACCCTTGACATTAAGTGGGTGGGTTTGGGGTATTTCGTTTGGCCTCTTCATACTTTTATAAGTATAGGCCCTTATATGGGTTCACAAGGGCCTCACACACAGCCAAGGATGTGAAAAAGGCTTGGAGTCCTTGCAAATTACGCGCTTGACTTCGTGTGTCAAGCTAAGAATTTCCATATCAAATCTAGACACTAAAATATTTAAGGTTACTATTTTTAATATATAATACATTATTTCCTCATATTTCATGCATAGTTGTGTTGTTACATCATTATCTTGGTGTTTTTATATTTAATAAGAGTTTTATGTGTAGGAAATTCATTAAATGAACACGATCAAATTAAAGTGATTTTGGATTGTTTTGAAGCAAAAGAAAAAGAAGGATGGCCAGACTTATCTAAGGACCCCATGAAGTGTGATAGACAGAAAAGCTAAGAAACAAGAGAAAGTTTAGAGCTGCCCAGGCTCATCTGTAATCCCCGCAAAGCTTGATCTTAGACGAGTCAGAAAAAATTGATCCTGCAAATTTTAATAGGCTTATTTGAATTCCCACACATCTTAGGTCATAAAACGTTAGAAAATATATTGAGGAGGTTGGCAATAAAAAATGCAAATGATTCTTTGGGAGGTCTCCCAGTCGTACTATGGATCAGAATGCACAGACAGATGAGGTTCGTCCTACTCATAGGATGAGGACCCAAAATAGAGCTCAGACTCTGGAGATTGATGCTACTCTGGGAGTCCCACCTACTCAAACCAGCCCACTTAGGGCACCCAGAGCTCCTCGAATGGGACTAACCACACTCAGCCTCGTGAGAGAGAGGTATCTAATACAGAATTCAGATAGTCCATTCATATTCCTACCCAGTTGGTAGCCACACAAACTTAACGGTCAGAAGATATTGGGTCTGCATCTATTACGTCTAAGGCTACAAGAGTAGGTCAGTTCATCTGGATAAACCCACCCAAGTTTATTGGTACCAAGGTATAAGAGGATCCACAGGATTTTGTCGATGAGATAGAGAAGATCTTTAAGGTGATGCATGTAGATGAGGTAGAGGGGGTTGAGTTAGCGGCTTACCAGCTTAAAGATATAGCAAACCAAGGGTATAACGAGTGTCAAGATTCAAAGAGTAAGCATCCTGAGCCCACAGTTTAGGCGAGCTGAAGGAGTCCAAAGCCAAAGAGTTTAAAATATAAAGCAGGGTAAGATGAGTGTCTAGGTGTACACTCTAAGGTTCAACCAACTAGCCCGTTATGCTCCAGAGATGACTAGTAACATGAGAGCCCGAATGAGGAAATTTGCATCCGGCCTTTCAGATAACATAGTAATTGAATGTCAAGGAGCAATGTTGAATCGGGACATGGATTTTGCCAGCCTACCAGTCCACATGCAGCAAGTTAAGGAAAATAAAAAGAAAATCACTAAATCTAGGGAGAAGGACAGACAGGAAAAGAGAGCCAAAATAGTAAACTAGAGCTACAGTCAGCAGCAGAGTGGGAATTGGGGTAATAAATGGCAGAAAAAGAAAAATTAGGGTAATGCGCAGTCTGCAGCCAGTGCCCCGATGACCAAACCCGTAGCTGGACAACGCACTCAGTATTTTCAATATAGGCAAGGGTCGAGGATGCAGGGTTCACAATTTCAAGGATGTGTAGCTCAGACCTCTCGGACAAACCTGTGCTACGAGAAATATGGGAGGAATCATCAAGAGAGATGTCAGTTTGGCGCTATGGTATGTTATTTATGTGGCCAACCAGGCCATATCCAGAGAGAATATCCAAAATAAAATGGTAATATTGGTGGATCCAAGTCACAGGCTAATTCTTATGCACCACCAGCGCCTCAGAAGGGTTCCACTTCAGCTACCAGAAATGACTGCAACAGGTTGTACGCCTTGACTAACCACCAAGAGGAAGAAGCCTCACCGTATATAGTTACTGGTACATTGCAAATCTTTTCCCGTTATGTTTATGTGTTACTTGATACCTGGTCTACCCTGTCTTACGTGACCCCTTATGTGGTTGTTGGTTTTGGGTTTGAGCCCAATGTAATTGCCGAACCTTTTTCTATTTCCACTCTCGTGGGAGACTCTGTTGTGGATAGAAGGGTGTATAGAAACTATATAATGACTGTTTGTGGGCGGGATACTATGGAAGACCTCGTATACTTAGACATGGTTGATTTTGATGCTATCTTAGAAATGGATTGGCTTCATTCGTGCTATACCACGCTAAATTGTAGAACCCAAAAGTTTACTCTCTCTTTTCGTAATAAGCTAGTAATAGAATGGGAGGGACATTCTTTAGCACCTAGAGAGAAGTTTATCTCTTGTCTTAGAGCCCGTAAACTCATTTCTAAGGGTTGTTTCATCATCTTATTTAGGTTAAAGATACGAATACCAAAAGCCCTTCTCTTCAGTCCATCCCTGTGGTGAATGAGTTCCCAAAAGTTTTTCTAGATAATCTCCTAGGAATACCACTTGATAGGGAAATAGATTTTGGTATTGATTTGTCACCAGATACCCATCCCATCTCTATTCCACCATATAAAATGGATCCTATAGAGTTGAAAGAGTTGAAAGAGTTGAAAAAGCATCTACCAGGCCTTCTAGATTAAGGTTTTATTCATCCTAGTGTTTCTCCCTATGGTGCACCTGTACTCTTCGTGTGAAAGAAAGATGGTTCCCTATATATGTGTATAGATTACCATCAACTGAATAAGATCCCTGTTAAAAATAAATATCCTTTTCCTAGAATTGATGATATTTTTACCAGCTTCAGGGTTCTAATTATTTTTCAAAAATAGACCTTCGTTCGGGATACCATCAGTTGAAGGTTAGAGAGTCAGGTATTTCTAAAATAGCTTTCTGAACCCGATATGGTCATTATGAATTCTTAGTCATGTCTTTTGGTTTGACTAACGCCCCTGCGGCTTTCATGGACCTTATGAATAGGGTGTTTCGTTAGTTTCTAGATCTATTTGCTATAGTTTTCATTGATGATATTCTGATTTATTCCAAGAGTGAGGTGGACCATGCCAATCACCAACGAATCATCCTTCAGACTGTCAAAGATCATGAGTTGTATGCAAAATTTTCCAAGTGCAAATTCTGGCTTAATGCTATTGCTTTCTTGGGGCATATCATGTCTAGTGACAGGATTAAGGTTGATCCCCAGAAGATTGAGGCAGTGAGAAAATGGCCCAGACCTATGACTCCAATTGATATTCGAAGCTTCTTGGGTTTGGCAGGGTATTTTAAAAGATTTATAGAGAGTTTTTCTTCCATAGTTGCACCACTTACTAAGTTGACTCAGAAAAAGGTGAATTTTGTGTGGTTTGACTCCTGTGAGAATATTTTTGAGAATTTTAAAGATAAGTTGACAACTGCTCCTATTTTGACTCTTCTAAAAGGTACAGAAGGTTTTGTTGTGTACTGTGATGCATCCCGTATGGGAATTGGGTGTATACTTATGCAGCATGGTAAAGTGGTGGCTTATGCTTCCAGGCAGTTAAAAGTGCCTGAGCGAAATTACCCCACCCATGACTTGGAGTTAGCAGGTGTGGTGTTTGCGCTCAAAATCTGGCGGCATTATCTCTATGGGGTACATGTTGTTATATTTACTGACCACAAGAGTTTGCAGTATGTTTTCTCATGGAAATAATTAAACCTCAGGCAACGGCGTTGGTTGGAACTTTTAAAGGATTATAACATAAGCCTGCACTACCATCCGGGTAAGGCAAATATGGTTGCCGATGCCCTCAGTAGGCTATCTATGGGCAATCTTTTGTATGTTGAAAAGAAAAGAGGGAGATGGTTAAGGATATTCACCGACTTGCAAATCTAGGAGTGCGACTCTTAGATTTCGAAGATGGGGGAGTAGTTGTTCATGAGGTAGCTAAATATTCCCTTTGTGCTGAAGATAGAAGTAGGTTGAAGATCCCATCTTGATGCAGATCAAGAAAGATATGGGTCAATAGAAGGTGATATCTTTTGAAATTAGTGGTGATGGAGTTTTGAGATACTAGGACAAACTATGTGTGTCAGATGTAGATGGGTTACGAAAGAGGATCCTTGATGAAGCTCACACTTTGAAGTCTGTTGTTCACCCAGGCTCTACTAAGATTTATCATAATCTGAAAGCTATTTACTAGTGGAATAATATGAAGCATGATGTGGCTAATTTTTTTGCCAAGTGTTTGAATTCTCAATAAGTGAAAGTAGAGCATATGAAACCAGGTGGTACTTCCCAGGAGATAGCTTTGCCTTTGTGGAAATGGGAGATGATCAATATGGATTTCATCACGGGACTTCTGAGGTCCTGAAGCCAGAATGATTCAATTTGGGTGATTGTTGATCGACTGACTAAGTCAACCCACTTTCTACCCATTAGAACTAACTGGGAGATGACTATGTCAAACTGTACATTGAGGAGGTATTCCATTAGCATGGAGCACCTATATCCATCATATCTGACCTAGGTATACAATTCTCTTCACAGTTTTGGAGGTCTTTTCAGAGGGGTTTAGGTACCTAAGTGAACCTAAGTACTGCATTCCACCCTCAGACTGATGGGCAAGCTGAGTGCACCATTCAGACTCTTGAGGATATGTTAAGGGCCTGCATAATTGACTTTAAGAGGAGTTGGCTGGATCACTTGCCATTGATAGAGTTTGTATATAATAACAGTTACCATTCAAGTATTAAGGTGGCTCCTTTTGAAGCATTGTATAGAAGAAGATGTAGGTCGCCAATAGGGTGGTATGAAGTGGGTGAGACTCAGTTTTTTGGTCCTGATCTTATTCATCAGGCAATGAAGGACGTGAAAATTATTAGAGAACGACTTAAGACAGCCCAGAGTCGACAGAAGTCCTCCGCCGATGTTAGGAGAAGAGACTTAGAGTTTGAGGTTAGTGATTGGGTGTTTCTCAAAGTTTCTCCTATGAAGGGAGTCATGTATTTTGGGAAGATAGCTAAGCTAAGTCCTCACTATATAGGGCCATACCAGATTTTGAGAAGGATAGAAAGAGTTGCCTATGAGTTAGAGTTGCCTGCAAGTTTGGGCTCTATTCATCTAGTATTCCACAAATCCATGCTGAAGAAATATATTGGAGACCATTCCCTAGTGTTGCCTATAGAGGAGATCAAGGTGACAGACTCATTAGCATATGAAGAGGAACCTATTGCAATCTTATATCGCCAAGTTCGGAAGTTAAGGAGCAAAGAGATAGTGTCAGTTAAGGTGTTGTGGAGAAATTAGAAAGTTAAGGAAGCAACTTGGGAATCAGAAAATGACATGAGAGATAGATACCCAGACTTATTTGATCCGGTGGATGACGAAATGGAAGGTACAATCCTAGTATTATTCTTTTATGGCCTTAGTATACTTTAAATCGTGTTTGTCTATGTTTTGCGTCATTATTCGGGGATGAATCATCCCAAGGGGGGATAATGTAACACCCCGCAAAAATCGTCCATGCATTAGCTCATGGTAATATGCTCTTACAGTTAAATGACTAGAGTTGTGTCAAAGAAGCTTAGTCTCATTTTTGACTTCCAAAGTGAGTAAAGTTTAAACCATATATAATTTCCATAATTTGAACTTTTTATCATATGGGAAATTGAATGAGCTTTCCTTCGATAAAAGATTCGCCCAAGTCCGATACCCGGGCAAGAAGTTATGGCTAATTTAAGTTCTAGTCGTAAAATACCATCATTTTGGTGCTTGGCGTGTCGCGAAGGGGGCCTATTTAGAAATTGTGAAATTTCAGTAGCATAGCGCGATTGTGGCGCATCGCACTAAAGTTTCAGGTCCCAACCAGTAGGACAACGCGATGGCTCTGCGTCGTGGTAACCTTAAGAATCCCACTCGTCAATTTCCAGTGAACCACCGCTATTGTGGCGCATCGCGGTAGCCCATGAAATCGGGCTCCCAGTTATATTTTTAGTCCATCTCATTAAGTATATAATGGGTATTTTCTACCCCCTTATTAGCCTAAACACGGGATTTAATCCCAAATGACCTCATTATTGATATTTTCATCAAAAACCTTCAATAACACTCCTTATGGTTTCAAACAAGAAAATCCAAATAACTCAAGATTTAACCGTGGGTTTTCAAGATTGATTGAAGATTTGGAATTTTCAAATCGTAGGCTTCAAGAATCATCCATCAAATTTCTAAATTAAGGTCCGTGGGTTTTATCCTAAAAACTACATGAGCTTGTAAACACTAGAACATGATTTAAAGATTATCAAGCATGAATTTAAAAGGGGGGTTTTGAAATTATGATTTATTATGCATTATGAATGTTTAATTGCATTGTTTATTTGGTCTTTAGGCCTTTTCCCCTTAAATTGAATTACATGTATATGTATGAAAATTTAGATTTAAGATTGTTTGAGAGCACAACTTATGAAATCCCTCTCTTATGATGACTTTAAGTTTATGATCTTAATGTGAAGGATTTGAAATGCATGATTTATGGCTTGAAATTTGTTTACTCAAATACCATAGTATTTTGAGCATGATTTAGAGATTTAAGAGAGGGAGTTTCTTAATGTAAATATATTTTTTTAAAAGAGAAATATTTGCATGAGATTAAGAGATTTGACATAACCACCTTGCTTTATTGAAAGTTTGACCAGGAGAGTTGTATACATGTGTTTACATGAGTTTTAGAGAAAGAGTTCTTTGAAATGATTTACTGATATGGTGGTCCCGAATTTATGTTTTGAAAACAGAGATAGTAATATGCTAATAATGGTTCAGAGATGTGACTTGCAATTCAATGGTATGATGATACCATAAGTATGTATGCCATAACAGAGTATGTTTTCAGAGTTTGATTTTAGAGAATGCAAATTTTAAAGAGTTAAAATTGGGCTTAAAGAGGGTTAGGTGGTTACCCGAAGAAGGTTTGAGTTCAAGTAACTCTTAGCCTAAAATCGTGATTTGCCGATCTGGGTATATTATTTTTACGTTGGCGACGGCCGTGTGGCGTAGCAGAGTCAGAGACTCTAACCCTTACGGAACACTTGGGTTGGAGGCTTCCCCTTCGAGTCAATGGCGGATTCCATATAGCCCGTGGAATTTCAGAGTTGTAGGGTATACCACATAGCGCAGAAGTAAAACAAAGAATGTCTCAGAGTTAAGATAATTTTCTTTCAGTCTTTCAGAAATGCCCATGAGATTTCTTACTATATGATATGCTTATAAATTGTTTTAGATTTCTCTCATATATGTTGAATATAAATTATTGTTTTGAATTTGCTCTGCGTACCAGTACATCTGTATTGACCCCTACCTTTCAGGTTTGGAGGCTCAGTTTAAGGGTCTGGCTAATCAGTAGAGTATTCCAGAGAGAAGTGATTCGTGCAGTGGTGAGCCTTCTTTGTTCCGGAAGGCCTATTATTTCAAATTATGTTATTCTGTTGTTTTGGTCTACTGGTGTTGTTTTGGTCTACTGGTGGCCTTATCTCAGTTTTCAGAACAGTTTTGAGATGTAGTTGAGATTTTGCAGACTGAGTCAGATCTTATTCAGATGTTTTGAATTGCAGTTTTCTTTCTTATGTCTTGAAACCCAGAGTTAATGACCATGTTTCCGTATCAGATTATATTTTCGCATTTTCTTTTATGATATGAATGTTGTGCATGATTACCAGATCAAATAGAGTAGGACTTCTGGGCCTTCATGGTTCGGGATGTCCATCACGGCCAGGCCCTAGTTCGAGTCATGACAATTAGTTCACGGTAGAATTAGACTCCAGACTTAAAATCAAATTATATTTACAATGATGACTTGACCTTTTCAGGACGAGTTTTTGGCGTAATTAATATACAATAAATACCCCCCCCCCCCCTCAAAAAGAAATAGTTGGCTTTTGACCATGTTTCATTGTGGAAAATAGAAAAAAAATTGTTTTTCTTTTCAAAGTGAACCATGATATTTAAAAATTAAAGTTGTGCTTGGAAATGGAATAAAATTGAGTTGTTTTTAAATTTTTGTGGGTAATTTGGAGTAAAAAAGTGACAGCTTCTTTGTTGTTTTTGGAATTTTGAAAAAACTCGCAAAAATAAAAATAAAATTTTCAAAATTTTATGACCAAATATGTTTTCTGAAGTTCAATTCAGGAAAACAAGAAAAAAAATTATGATCAAACGGGTCCTTAAAAGATATTTATATTTTTTCTTAATTACAATAATAAATGACTTATGCAGTAGAATACTCCTTATTAATGTTAGCTGATTAAAATGCATAAAAAGTCAATTTTTTTGAGTTAATTTATCTTTTGCCCAACTATGCTTACCTGTCTATACTCTAAATCTTTCAAAAAAACAACACTACTGAAGTATCAACAGCAAAGTTGAATAAAGCAACAAAGCAAGAAGCCAAAACACCAACCTGTTCCTCTCTTTCACTCAACAAAAATGGTATCGCCAAAACGACCGACCTCATCGTCGTCTGATGATGTACCTCCATTTTTGAAGCATTCAGAGGTTCACATAAATTTTCAATTCATTCATTTTTTTTGTTTTAGTTTTTTGTTAAACATTCGATGACTGAACTGATTCTTTTTTTTTTCTTCCTTGATTGTATCAAATTCATTTTTTTAGGTGGATGATGCACCTCCTTCTGTAAAGCGTCCAAAGGTCACTCAAATTTCTACTTCATTCATTTTTTGATTTTTGTTAAGCGTTTGGTTAGTAAATTAATTTTTTTAGGTAGATGATATACCTCATTTTCTGAAGCGTCAAAAGGTTCACTCAAAGTTATACTTTATCTTTCTTTATTTTTTTATATTTTTTTTTTGTTAAGCGTCGGGTGAGTAAATTAATTTGTTTTGGTTCTTTTCAATTGGTGTGAATTGATTTTTTAGAGAGATGACAATGTGGATGCTTTGGACAAAGAATCGGTGCCGTCATTGGAAAATCCAAAGGAGTTATGCTCAACTGATCAACCAGAATTTGGAGTTGGCAGCATGGCTGAGCAAAAAGTTAACGACACTGCTGACAAAAAAGTTGAGGCTGCAGCTGATGGAAAAGTAGATGCTGTGGTGGACGGAAAAGGTGACACTACGGTGGAGGGTGAAGTTATCATACCTGTCCCAGTAGGCAAGTGTTTTTTTTTTGTTTTTACTTAGTCCATCCACTTTAGTCACACCATACAGAAGGCAAGGTATACTAAAAATATAACGTCAACTTTTTACTTTAAAAATGATTTACCTATTTATTACTAATAATTTATCCTTGCTAGTTTACAAATGATTTCCTTTTATTTCTAATTTATCCTTATTATTAATTATAATCATTTCACTATGTAGTTATTGAATTTATTAATTTCAAAAAGGTGATATATTAAAATTGTCTTTGATGTCAAGTCAATAATGGACAAGTAAAAAATGAACGTAGGAAATGCTTTATTATTTATCTTTTCTATTTTCTTCGGAAGTTCTTTTCTTTTTTGCTACTGTTCTTGTCTTTGATCATATTCAATGGGCGTCATTCAGGTTTTGTATCGGCAAGCCTTGGTGCCGACTCATATCAGAGTATCCGGTGGTTTTATTTTAGTAGTATTTGTTTTTCTTTAACTATTTTTCTGTTGAATTTTGGTTTATAGATTTGATATCTAATAAAATGTATATACTGCAGAACCCAACAGTAGAGGTTAATAAGAGTTTTTTGGCAGTTGGTGCGAACAAAGAAGCTCCTGCTGCTGCGATGACGTGCTTTATAAGGCTTGTAAATGTAGTGCTCTAAATTTGGACTGCCTTGACTTTCCTCTTTGTTCAACAGTTTAAGTCTGTTTGCCATAATGTAAAAATATGCTGTCTACTTGTGATAACTTTAGTACGAAGATGCTACCCGAAACAAAAGAAATCATTTTTTTCCTGATGCTGACGCACACATATTTTCTCGATTGGAAATATCTGTGGTATCTTCAAGAATTCTCTTTGAGCACAGCTATATTCCTTGGAATCTCTTCAGGCAGTTGGAGCAAACTATCTTTAAGCACTCTTCTTCCTGAGAGATTGCCATATAATTTGAATATGAACATGTCGCATATCGAAGGACTGCATTAGTTGACATTTGTTTGACTATTTTCTAAGGTTGTGAACTTCATAATGTATATAGATTACTCATTGTTTGTGGACATGATCAGCATCAAGGCAAGTGGGTGGCTTTGCTTGATAGAAAAGGAAGCGGCCATGTGCAAGTCAATGGAAAGACCATCAGCAAATATTCTTTTTGCTTTCTCAATTCAGGCGATGAAGTTATCTTAAGTCAAGCAGAAAATAATGCTTACGTATCCTCTACATGTTGCTGTAGGAGCTATTGTGATTCCATTTGTATTTGCTCAATACTTATGGTTTTTGTGATTCTTTACTATTTCTCATCTATATGATTGAATATCCTTGACATTATTCTATATAGATTCTTCAGTTACTATTGGAGTCACCTTCAAATGTTGGGACCAGTGCCAGAAAAGGAAAACTGTTGAATATCAAAAACCAGGTAGAAGATGCTTTAGCTATTGCTTGTGCTTTTGATTTGTCAGTATTTTCAAACCCATGTCGAGATCTATTTTCTTTGAAACAGACATCTCAGGTTAGTGGTAAAAAACACCCAAGAAATGAGCTGCATGCCTCCTTCCCTGTTATTCATGATATTCTGATTTTGAATTATCCATTGGTACAAGCTTGATGGCCCTGAATTAGATTCAGCTGCAAATATCGGCAGCAATAATGCTGCTAATTTTGAATTATCCATTGGTACAGGCAATGCTAAGTCATTTGCTGAACCATTTCTTTTGGCCTTCTTGATATGAGCTCGCAGACTGATCCATACATAACTAAAAAATGTATTTATTAACAGATGTTGGAGGAAAGACGGGCTATTACAGAATCAATGCCTGCTTCAACTTCAGAGATGTCTTTAAAATCTGCTGCAGTTATGGAAAAACTTTATGCTGCAATCATTGACGGACAAAATATAGAAGTGTCATTTGAAGACTTTCCATATTACTTAAGGTGGGCAATTAGGCAATAAGATCACATAGCATAATCCAGTTACCATTGTATATCTGAAGTTCTACTTAGTTTCCTTTAATGTTTTTAGTCATTTTTTGCTCTTGAGTTCTTTGGTCTTTTAGGCATTTCCTGACATTTCTTATATTCTAGCTAAGAAATAAGAAATATTTTATTTTCATCATAAAAATATTTTCACAATACGTTCTTTTGGCGATGGGTTTTAATTTTGTTTACGTTAATTTATTAGTGAATTAATTAATTTTGCAAAAAATAAAAGTTGGTATATAATATTTGTGTTAGAAAAAAATTTGAAACCTTTGAGCTAATGCAGATCAATTTAAATAGTGACTTCGTAAAAAGGAAAAGATTATCTAAGCCAATCTTGATTACTTCTATGTTTTGTGAATGTGGAAAGGTCTCTAATCCTGGCCCATTGATTACTTCTATGTTTTTATCTAAGCCAATCTTGGTTCTTGTTTCTGTATGATATGTGTAATTCGCAAAAAAGCAAAGAGATTGGTTTTTAGGGTATTACTTTCTTTCTATACTTAGGTAGACTGGTTTTTAGGGTATTACGCACTTCCTTTCTACACTTAGATCACATATTTGAGCCTCGTGCCATGCGAACTAAGCCACATATTGGTATTTACATAGAGAAGGGTGGAGACATGGACCCACTATTCTTAAATTTCAAAGCTACGATCGGTTTAAGGATTGGCCCTAGATGAATTTCTCTGTCAGTAAAAAAAATAATTAATTGTTGGTTAAAAATCGTTAAAGGGAATAACGCAGGAATTCAATTCAAAAGCTAGCTACGAAAATGGAGATATATGGAGTTTGAAGAAGAGAATATGCAGAGAGACAAATTATTTTCTTGTTAAAAGACCGTCTTTAATTGATCATCAACTTAGCAACTTAAATAGTTGCTATTACAACTAAAAATAGGATAAAGAAACAACCTATTTCTATCAAAATTAAAATAACTAATTAGTTTCCTACCAAAGATAGGACTTTGTACGTAAAAAAAACTGGAGAGAAAAAAACAAAGAAAGACATGTATTCCTAAAGCAACTCTCAACACTCCTCCTTGCTTTATGAAATGCCAACTTCAATTTTCTGTCTAAGAAGCTCAAATTTGCTGACAGGTAACGGCTTCGTGAATATATCAACCCATTGTTCTTCCATCTTGCAGTAGACAAGAATCACATCTCCATCTTTTTGAACTTCTCTGAGGAAGACAAACTTGATATTGAAGTGCTTAGATTTTCCATGAAACACAGGATTGTGAGAAATAGCTATTGTTGCTTGGTTGTCCACGAACACTTCAATGCTTCCTGTTGGTTTCATATGCAGATCAATCAGAATTTTCTTCAGCCACAATGCTAGATTTACCGCTCCTGTAGCTGCCACAAACTCAGCTTCGGCAGTAGATTGAGCCACAATGTCCTGTTTCTTACAACTCCATGAAAAAATCCAGAACCAAGACTAAAATAGTTCCCTTAAGTACTCTTCGATTCATCTTTGGAACCTCCCCAACCACTATCAGAGTACCCAAAAAGCTTCACAGGTTGACTCCTTCGAAACATGACTCCATAGGTGATATTTTCTTTGATGTATCGCACAATTCTCTTGGTTGCCTTCAGATGTACTTCACTCGGACAATGCATGAACCTTGATAGAATACTTACAGCATACAACATATCGGGTCTTGTTACTGTAAGATACATTAAACACCCAATAAAACTTCTAAAGTATGTTTCCTCCACCTTTTCAGTTCCATCATCTTTGCTTAGTTTCTTTTTTGGGTTCATGGGAGTATTCATCTCTTTGCAATTTTCCATTTTGAATTTCTTGAGAATTTCCTTCGCATACTTCTTCTGGCAAATGAAAAACTCATCTTTTCCCTGTGTAATCTTCATTCCAAGAAAATAAGTCATTAGACAAAGATTAGACGTTTCAAAATCTTGCATCATAGCCTGCTTGAACTCAACAATGAGCTTTGCGCTGCTTCCTGTAATCAAAAGGTCATCGACATAAAAAGAAACAACAAGAATCCCACTGTTATTGTGTTTAACATATAGTGTGAATTATGAAACACTTTTCCTAAAACTAAGGCTAAGAAAATAATCATCTAGTCGACTATACCAAGCTCTTGGTTCCTGTTTTAGGCCATAGAGAGTTTTATGTAGTCGGTAGACTTTCTCTTCTTTTCTATTTGCAACAAAACTTTCAAGTTGCTCGATATAGATTTCTTCTTCAAGAACTCCATTAAGAAATGTGGATTTGACATCCATCTAGTGCACTTTCCCACCACATTATGCAGCAATAGTAAGAAGCAACCTGATTGTGTCGAGCCTAGCAACTAGAGCAAACATGTCATAATAATCAACACCAAAAATCTGTGCATACCCCTTAACTACAAGTCTTGCCTTGAGCTTGTTAACAGAACCATTAGCATTCAAGTTTATGCGGTAAATCCACTTCACACCGATGATCTTTCTATCTTAAGGCTTTTCCCCAAGCTGCCAGGTCTTGTTCTTCTCAATCATTACAAGATCCTCCTCCATTTCGGCTTTCCACTTAGGATCTAAGACAGCCACATTGCATCTCTGGTATATCTCAGAGAGCAACCTTGTTCCTCTCACATGTTGACCATCAATGTTTTCATCAAAATTTGGTAGATTTCTTGTGATCTGCTTCTGGTTAACTTTTTCCTAGTCCCATCGCTCATTCTCTACAAAAAAATACATCTCTACTTACCATAATGTTTTTAGTATGAGGCTGAAAAATTTTGTAAGCTTTAGAGATAACCAGTAAAGACTCCAGATTTGGCTTTCTTGTCTAACTTGTCCATCTTAACATGTGGAATATGAGAGAAACACAAACAACCAAAGATTTTTAATTTTTTTAACGACGGCTTATGGTCGTGCCATGCCTCAAAAGGTGTCTTGTCGTCAACTGCTTTAGTAGGCAATCTGTTCAGCAAAAAATAGCAGTGTTTGTTGCTTCTGCCCATAAATATTTTGGTAGGCCTTTCTCATATAACAAACACCTCGACATCTCCATTATCATCCTATTCTTCCTTTCACTAACTCTATTCTGTTGCAGAGTATACGGGGCAGTGAGTTGATGCTCAATACCTGCATTTTTGCAAAACTTCTCAAATCAATCAGATGTGTACTCAGTACCATTATCTGATCGAAGCATTTGCATCCTACAACCACTTTGATTTTCTACCAAAGCTTTGAATTTCCAGAACACTTCAGGTACTTCAAATTTGAACCTAAGAAAATAAATCCAACGCATTCTTGTCATATCATCAATAAATGCTATAAAATATTTACTTCCGTTAAGAGAAGAACTTTTATGTGGTCCACACAAATCAGTATGGACCAACTGAAGCTTCTTCGATGCTCTCCAGGTTGCCTAGGCAAAAGGTATCCTGCTTTGTTTTCCAAATTGACATGTGTTGCAGCTTGTGTTTTTGTCCTCCATGGGTGGTAGTCCTAGAACCATATCTCTCTTTACCATGTGCAAGAGTGCCTTGTGATGACAATGCCCGAGTCTCTTATGCCATACATTTGTTGTCATCTATTGGCTCAGATAGGCAGCCGACTTCCCCTCCATTGGATCAAACGAAAAGTTTTTTCCTCTCATCTTAACTTGGAAGATTTCTTGACCCTTTGGATCAAATATCACACACTTTTTGTCCCCAAAATTAATCTTAAATCCATTCTCCAAAAGTTGTCCTATGCTCAACAAATTTTGATCAAGTTCTGGAACAAAAAGTACATATGAAATAAACTCTGTACCTGAGCGGCTTTCAATAGCTATTGTTCCTTTTCCTTTGGCAAAAAGATAATCACCATTACCGATTCTGACTTTAGAGATTGCAGACTTGTCTAAATATTTGAAAATCTCCTCATCATGAGTCATATGATTTGTAAAACAGCTATCAATTAGCCAGGACTTATTTGAGATGCTACTTGTAAAACACGATGCGACAAAAAGTTGATCTTCTTCCTGATCATTAACAACTTGAGCCTCTAGATCTTGCTGTTGAGTTTTGTTCTTATAGATGATCGCTTCATGTCCAAACTGATTGCACTTATTGCACTTAGCATCAGGCCTCTTCCAACACTTGAAAGGTACATATCTGAGCTTGGCGCAATGCTTACAAGGAGGACAGTTTCCTTTAAAACCACCTGTTTTGTTTTTGTTGTTGTGTGTTGCACCTTCTCCATCAGTTGGTTGGTACTTCTTCTTCTTCTTCTTCTTCTTAGAACGTCTATCATCATGATGCTTGGCTGGTAAGGCACCTTCTCTTTCTTGTCTCATAACACACCATTACTCTTGCGCTTAAAAAGCACTTAAGAGCTTTGCAAGTGTGATCTTGGACAAGTCCTTAGTATTTTCAAAGGTTTTTATGGTAGCGTCAAATTTTTCAGGCGCCGTTACTAGGATTTTCTTAACGACCCTAGAATCATTGAAAGTGGAACCAACAATCTGATGCAATTTGCTAAATTAAGAAGTCTAACTGAGTACTCCTTTATGGTTTCACTTTTTTTCATCCTTTGCAACTCAAACTCACGTACCAGATTCAACACTTTCATCCCTCGAATCCTTTCATCTCCTTCATACTCAGTCTTAAGATAATCCCATACCTCTTTCGCTGATTTCAGAGACATGATACAAGTGAAGATATTAGATAAAACTGTGGTAAATAAGCATGCCATTGCTTTTGATTTCCTAGTATTCCTCTCCTTGTGAGTTTTAATCTATGCAACCATGGAATTGTCCGGCAAGGGAGCTATCTCGTATTCATCTTCAACAGCTTCCCGAAGATCCAAAGCTTGCAGATATATTTGCATTCTTACTGCCCAGATTTGATAACTTTCTCCATCAAAAGTTGGTAATGCCATTGAAGAAAAATTTGCTTCTCCTTCATGGTATCCACTGGATTAGATTGATGCATACACTTATAGGTCCCTTAAGATTAAAGCTCCAATACCAATTGTTGGTTAAAACCCGTTAAAGGGAATAACGCAAGAATTCAATTCTATAGCTAGCCGCTAAAACAGAGATGGAGTTTGAAGAAGAGAATATGCAGAGAGACAGATTATTTTCTTGTTAAAAGGCGTCTTTAATTGATCATACTACTACAACTAAAAATAGGACAAAGAAACAACCTATTTCTACCAAAATTAAAATAACTAATTAGTTTCCTACCAAAGATAGGACTCCTAATTTAACTAGGATTGTACGTAAAAAAAAAAAACTGGAGAGAAAAAAAAAAAGAAAGACATGCATTCCTAAAGCAACTCTCAACATTAATCAATTAACTAAAAGTATGCTCTCTTTAGCAATTTAAGCTTTCAGATGAGATTGATCACACATTTCAACTTAGTACAGAAGCCATGCTTGTTATCGTTCTTGATTTAACCAATACAAGGGTCCCATGTTATATTGTCCATGCACTAGATATCCAATTTTAGACGTGGAATAGGGTATTGAATAGATCACATTGGTTCATACAATGGACAAGCTATCGTTTTTCTACAATGGACATTGCTCTTTAGTTAGATGTTTCCGTTTACCCAGGGTTTGCTATGCCTCGTCATATTTTGATGGTTGTAGCTATCTCATATAGTATGTAGCTATGTGCTTTAAATAAACCTTGGTTTTGTTGAAGATGTCTGTATCTGTGCATTTGCAGCGAGAACACAAAAATGTGCTGATTGCCACTTCATATTTACACCTAAAGCACAAGGAGCAAGTTAAATATTTCAATGACCTTCGTGCGATGAACTCAAGAATTTTACTTTCTGGTCCTGCAGGTTTGTTACTTTCACAGTAATTAGTTAACTTATTTTGTATTTGTCATGATTTCATTTTTCTCACTGGAATGCATGGAAGATATTAATCTATGGGTACTGACCAGTCCTGCTTTTATTTTCCAGGATCAGAAATATATCAGGAGATGCTGGTGAAGGCACTTGCACATTATTATGGAGCCAAATTGCTCATTTTTGATAGCGAAGCTTTTGTAAGATCAAATACTCATACTCTTTTGAGGGACATTGCAAAATTAACCTTAATTGTTTTTCTTTTTTTGTTGTTCTTGACCCCCCTTGAAGTACTACTAGAGTACTAGTAGCATTTAAGACATACTTCTGTATAAGTTCTCTATATATTATAGTTATTAAACATTCCAACATTGCAATTTGCTGTGTCTTTTCAAGTTATAAAGGGAAAGACCTATAAAGGGGCTATAGACATATTGAGGGGAAGCAAGGACAGTAGATGCAACTTATGAAAGCTTCTTTTCTTCTTTCCTGGGGGTTGATTTTGCATGTCATCAATCTTATTTCTACGAGTTAGAGTTCTTTTCAATTAAATCTAGAGTCATTGGCCTATTAAAATTTTTCATGTCAGTTTCTAGTCTTTGTTACTTCCTTGGCTGCCACTCTTGCTTTTTTACTGAGGTTGTTAGATGCAAATCATGGATATGTTTTCATATCATTCAGAGGCTTTCTGTGAGGGATGCTGAGACAATGAAAGGCACTGAACCATCATCTAGCCAAGCTGCTAATGACAACATAACCTCTTTAGCCGGGCCATCGAGAAACACCATCTTTATGACAGACTGCCCTTTGGTTAGCCCCTTGTTTTTGAATATTAAGGAGTTAAACTTTTTTCTTCAGCTTTTTATGTTTTCTAAGATTAAAAATATAGAAAAAAGAACTGGGGGTCTATTTAAAACAACCACTCGACTTCACCTGAGGTAGTGATGTGGACTGCGTACACTTTACCCTCCACATACCCCACTTTTTGGGAGTATACTAGGTATGTTGTTGTTTCTCTTTTTACTGATAACTGATGTTGATGATGTTTAGGTGATAGAGTCAGATTTATTGGCTCTACTTCTGGTGCACATGACTCGACTCCCATCAGGTAAATTCTAATTTTCGTAGAAACCTCAACACCAACTCTTTTGTACTATAAAATGATCTATTTTTTCTTACATTTAAACAAATTTCTGATGTTATTTTGTGATGGTCTGTTTGTCATCTTTCCGGTTTCTCATAAACGAAAATAATCATTATTGATGCATATTTCTTAATGTCATCGATGAAACTGCTTTATCCAGGAAAAAGAAAAAGAATCACTCTTGATACATTTGCTAGTAACTATGTGTCCTTTTAGTCATCCCTAAAAGAATGACATATTTCTATATTTAGTTCTCCCTCTTGTTTCAATTTGTTTGCTTTACTATCTTTTTTAGCGTGTTTAAAAAAATGCGTCTTTCCTAATTTGGCAACTCTTTAGTTTCACCATCTCACATGATGTGTTAATACCACAACATTAAAGGGCATTCTAAATACATTATACATATCTTTAGATTAAGATTACTATCTTAAACTTCATGTCAAGTCAAACTATGACAAACTAATTGAAACTGAGAGTAATAATTTACCATTAAACTTTCCATTTTACCATTGATGAGATAGTTTATAGCCACATAATATCTATGATTTGTTTTAGACCACAAGTTTCAAAAGTCTTCCTTTCATTTTTAAACTACCGTGCCAGTCAAACATCTTCACATTAATTGGGATAGAACTAAGAAGTATCTGTTACTTCCTGTTTCATTTGGTTAGTTTATAAAATTAAGACATAATCTTTATTTTTCTGCATTTGTAGGCAGTGAATTGTTCTTTATCTCCTGTACCACATCTTGTTCTGCAACCTCCCATTCATATGTTTTAGTACAATCCGAGGCTGTTATTTTCAACCTTCTCTGTCTTGTTTCATTGTTCCAGGGGCCCAACATTTGGAGCTATAGGGAAGATTGTATTGTCTTTCAAAAATAGTCCATCAGCAAAGGTTGGCGTCTAATTTGATAAACCCATCCCACGTGGCGTCAACTTAGGTGGTCTTTGTGAAGATGCTCATGGATTCTTCTGCAAAGGTACTTTTGGAATGCCATTTAACTATTTTCCTTTAGTTAATTAAGTTAACGTCATTCTTAAGTGCACAGTCTTTGTTCTACTTCCAATTCATTTTACCATCTCTTCCTCTCAGTCGATGAACTGCGATTAGAAGGCACTGGACTGGATGATCTGGAAAATTTACTTGTTAAAACATTGTTTGAGGTGTGATTTCTTTCAATGAGTATTAATAGTGCTATGTGGGATTTCTGTTCCTTTCTTTTTCTATTTTGGTGTAAACTTATAGTCTTTACATTTCATTCCACTTTTTCAGGTTGTATCCAGAGAAAGCAGAAATTCCCCAGTCATATTGTTCATGAAAGATGCTGAGAAGACGATGGCAGGAAACTCAGTGTCATATTCAACGTACAAAAGCCGGCTTGAGAAGATTCCAGATAATATAGTGATCATTGGGTCTCACACTCATACGGATGACCATAAGGAGGAAGTACTAATTTTGAGATCATAATGCCCAAGAATAAATACCTTTGATTAGATCTTTTCGTCTCATAATGTTTATACAGTGGCCTGTTATGGAAATTTCTTATGGATTAAATTTCTTGGCTTTAGTAGCTATCGGTGCCAAAACTTTGTGAGACTGATGCTTGATCGGGAGGATGAGAGGTGATTCTTATTATAGCAAAAAGTTCAAAAGATCAACTTTGAATCACAAAAGTGACATTAGTTTAGCTATATATATATATCAATGCATGCATGCACATGCAGCATACACAGACACAGACACAGACACAAACACACAAATCATTTTCACACACACATATATATGCACACTACATAGTGTGGCATACACTCACACTCTCAACAAAAACAACAAGAAGGACATACCCAATGTAATCCCACAACTGGAGTATGTGAGGGTAGTATGTGCGCAGACCTTACCCCTACAAGGTAGAGAGACTAGTTCTGATAGATCCCAGACTCAAGTAAAAGCATTACAAAGCAAAACAATTTGAAAGAATGACCAACGTTATTAAAAGCGAGAAGCACCAAAAAGCTCTAAGGTCCGTAGGGGGTGCTACAATCCCACATTAGTTGGGTATTTGAGTTGCGGTTGTTTATACGGACTTGGGTAAATACTAGCTAGCCCTTGGGGTCAAGTTATGGCCAATGCCATATTTTTATACATATATACTCTCTCTACTCGAAGAGAGTGGTGGGGGAGAGGAAGAGTGTGCATTAACTCTTTGCTAAAGTTTAAGTCATCCTTTCAATTGCTTGACAAAATAAGGCCTAAACATGCTTTTCCATTTTACTCTTTGCAGTCACATCCTGGAGGATCGCTCTTCACCAAATTGGGCAGCATTTTACATGATCTCGCCTTCCCGGTATAAGCTCTTCAATTTTTTTAATAATTTTCAATTAGTTCTAAAAATATCTCATAAATGAGGATGTCGAATTATAAATAACGGGAAAAGAACCTTGCTTTACATGTAGCCTGTAGGCCTGTGTTCTTTTTCATCTTTTCTTTTTTTATTTCTTTTTGGGGGTCCTGTTGAGCATTTTGGAGGCTTTACTTTTGGAAGCACGATATGTCTTTTATATTAAAATAAGGCATTTGGATACGAATTACTACCTTGTTTGTTTGGAAACTAGACTTATTTTGTAACAATCTAAAAGGATTTTCAGAAAATAAACCATCAAAATGATCTTGTTTTTTAAAAGCAGCTACTTCTTTGATAATTTTCTCAACCAATATTTTATAAAACCAAACCACAAAATAATTCTAATTCTAACTAAATTCCTCTTGCTTATGGCCGTGAATTAGGCCTTTATTGTCCTCATATTCTTTTAAAATAATTTTTCTAATTCTACATCGTCTTTCGGTTCCTTTCCTCTTCATTTTAGGCACTTTCCGCTTCACCAACTTTAGTGTTTTTTACATTTTTTAAAAGAAATTTATCTTATCCAAAAAAGTGTCATTTACATTGGAAAACCCTGGATATGAGCTCTGATCCTGCACAGTTCCCTTTCCTCCAGCTGAATTTGCCCTTGTGTTGAATAAACACTGCCATATGACAACTTAATTGTCTTTTAAAACACTGAATCTTGATGTGTTCAGGATAGTTTCGGCAAGATGCAAGACAAGGGGAAACAGATTGCTAGTACAAATAAATTTCTGACCAAACTTTTCCCAAATAAAGTGGTTATCCACATGCCACAGGTCTGTTTTTTAAATTCTATAGAATTTTAAATTCTTTAGCAAATCACTGAGTGGCTTTGAGTATTGCAGGATGAAGCACTTCTGTCGACTTGGAAACAACAATTGGATCAAGATGCTGAAACCCTAACAGTGAAAGAAAATTTTAATAGCTTGCAAAGAGTAAGGCTTTCTGACCTTTAAATTAAAGTTATGAATGCCCAATTCAGAAAGTTCTCTATGTCTACAAAGTCAAATGGAGCCTTGACTGCCCAAATATGTTTCCAAGGCCAGTTGGACCCCTGTGTAAAAATAATAAGTTGACCTTACTGTAAAGATCGTCTTACTGTAGCCTTCTGAAACTAAAATTCCACCCTTGTTGACTCAACACATCTGCTCTATATTTCTGATTTCCATAAAAATGCTGTCAATGTATTTCCAGCATTCTGAGACTAGGTTACTGCTCTCTGATATTCCTTTTTGTTTAAATTGTGTGAACCAGTTGAATGATTCATTTCAATAGATTAATGACATGACTTCTATCTTTAACTACTTATTTCTATATGATGGCCGCTCTTATATAGGTTCTGAATCGGATTGGATTAGAATGCAACGGACTCGAGACATTGTGCACAAAGACCAAAATTTCTCTGTTAAAAGTAAGCTGATGCGTGGGATACTTTAGATTCTCAATATTATATCGTCACTATGTCTTTTAGATCTTTCAAAATCACTACCACATCCATGTTAATCCGACACGATTTGGGTGTGGTTGTAGGATCTATATAGTATTTGGTCGAGCTAACTTATGTGCTTTGATTATACTAATGGCTAAGAACTATAGGTTGATTGGATATTAAGTGTTATCAGAGAATTAAACAATTCTAATTTTAATTTAATAACTTATATTAATTGTCAAAAGTTTACTTATATACATGTTGCAATATATATTTATTGGTTGTATCTTAATACTCGTACCCATACTCCTATCAGTGTCCTCAAATCATAAGATTTAGCTGTTGATGAAAATCTGAATTCTAGATGCATTACATCAATGTAAATATCGCTTATATCCCTCATTTCCAAAAAAAAAAAAAAAGGAAGAAAAGACAATTAAGTAATCCAGATGCTTTTATGCAAGAAGAGCTGAAGTTAATACTATTTTTGGGTGCTTGAAGGCACAGAGAAGGTTGTTGGATGGGCGTTGAGCCATCATTTGATGCAGAACCCTCAAGCAGATGTTGACATGAGGCTTGTTTTGTTTCCTGTTAGGTAATTGAAATAGCAGCATCTGATATTCTCCTATCCGTGATTTTCTTTCACTGTAATAATTGTTTATTTGAACAATTGTGGAAATCTTTTGCGATTTAACAGCATTCAGTATGGGTTGGAACTCTTACAAGCTAACAAAAATGATACCAAGAGCTTGAAGAATTCATTTAAGGGGATTATAATATTCCTTATCTGATGCTTCGCGAAATTTGTATAAAAAGCTCCTTGATTTGATATGGCAGATACTGACTTAGGAACTGATGAACTAATTTGTGTCCAACGCAGGATGTTGAGACAGACAATGAGTTTGAGAAGGCACTTCTGGCTGATGTCATTCTCCCCAGTGATATTGGGGTGACATTTGATGATATCGGTGCACTTGAAAGTGTCAAGAATACATTAAAAGAGCTGATCATGCTTCCCTTACAAAGATCAGAACTTTTCTCCAAGAGTAAACTAACCAAGGTGTACATCTGTAATTTATCCATATTTTTCTCGTCTAATTAGATTAGTTTGTATAAAAGCTTGGAAGTACTTGACCTTTTTGTTCACGGATCAATTACTCCAGCTTTGTTTTTATCCATTTGTTTTTCCCACTAAAACAAGACTATTACCTAATAATATTGGTTTGAGTTTGACTACATTACTTCCACAGTTAACTTGAAGATAAAGACAGTTACCAATATTTCTTATTACTCTTTGGTTTGCTTCTTGTTACTTCCACAGTTAACTTGAAGATAAAGACAGTTACCAATATTTCTTATTACTCTTTGGTTTGCTTCTTGCTTATAATTTTTCTCAACTTCATCTGAGAGATTTGATTGGAAGTTTGTGCTTGATGAAAAATGTTTCTCCAACTGTTGTTTCTCCTTTTGGGACTTGAATTTTCAAGCATTATCTAGATATTTGTAATTATTTATGAAAATATTTCTCTTCAATTTTGTTCGCAGCCCTGCAAAGGAATACTTTTGTTTGGTCCTCCTGGAACTGGGAAAACCATGCTGGCAAAAGCAGTTGCCACTGAAGCGGGAGCAAGTTTTAATAATATTTCAATGTCAAGTATCTGTTCAAAGGTTTGTTTGCTTGGAGCTTATTTGTGGTCTATTGAGTATAGGTGATGTTGTTCATAGTAGTTTCTTCGCATTAGAACAACCTTAATATTTTTCTTTTCCAATGCCGCAGTGGTCTGGTGAGGTTGAGAAATGCATAAAAGCTGTCTTCTCGCTGGCTAGTAAAATTGCTCCCAGCGTTATTTTTGTAGATGAAGTATGCTTCCTTAGACGTTAGCATATTTTTTTGATCTTTCCTGCTTTAAAATTCTATCCTTTTTCTGATCCCTTTTGTCTCCTATTTGTTTATGTGGCTTTCTCAAGGTTGATAGTATGCTGGGACGGAGGGAAAATCCAGAAGAACATGAGGCAATGCGCAGATTGAAAAATGAATTCATGGTGAATTGGCATGGGTTGCGCAGAAAGGATACTGAACGAGTTCTGTTACTTGCAGCAACAAACAGGCCATTTGACCTTGATGAAGCTGTTATAAGGCGACTGCCGCGCAGGTAAAAGAGGAACGACTAATTTGCAGATATTATTGAAGAAATTATTTTTAACACTTGGTTAATGCTGTTTTCATGTCTTTTCTGTACAGGTTGATGATCAATTTACCAGATGCTCCAAACAGAGAAAAAATTCTAAAAGTGATACTCGCAAAAGAAGACTTGGCTCAGGATGTTGATCTGGAATCAATTGCAAATATGACCAATGGATATTCCGAAAGTGACCTTAAAGTGTCTTTGCTATTCATGTTTGCTTGGATAAATAACTAGTCCTTGTTTCATTGTTCTGAAGTTTGAATTTGAAGTGTTTTCTAATTAACTCCATTATTATGTAGAATCTGTGTGTAACAGCTGCATATCGACCCATTAGAGATATCCTAGAAAAGGAAAAAAAGGTACTACTTTTCTTTTGTTGATGTGTGTTCACTGACACATGCACGAGTGATTGATTTCACAGCTCAGGATAAACATAATTTTGAGGGCCAGCTCACTTGATGAGCTCCCCTATTGTAATAAATGTTTAAAAAAATATCTAACAACCTAAAAGAAAGGCGCAATATAGATTCCACACTGATTAATTTGGCTATTCTGTTCATTTGATTTGAATTGTACTTGCAAGTATGATATAAAGGCAATTCTGGAAGCCCTTGTGTGTACATATATGTGTGCATGTGCGCGTGCCTCCTTTGTATACCTGCTAAAACAGGCATCTAATGCTTACATTTGATTATAGGAACAGGCTGCAGCTAGTGCTGATGGTGGACCACCTCCAGCACTAAGCAGCAGTGCAGACTTACGGCCACTGAATATGGACGACTTCAGATATTCTCATCAGCAGGTGAGTTGAAAAATTCTGATGGTGTCTTTAAACTTTCTAATTATTGAACTGCATAAGGGTGTTGACGATTGGAGTACTGTGATCGGCGGTTCTTGTAGGTTTGCCCAAGTGTTTCATCTGAATCTGCAAATATAACCGAGCTTCTTCAGTGGAATGATCTGTATGGAGAAGGTGGATCTAGAAAGAAACAGTCCTTCAATTATATCATGTAAAGGGGGCTTTTGGGTTCATTTGTACAATGAGTTTATAGGTCTCTTAGACAATAAGTTTTGACATGTTACAATGGTGGAGTAGGCTTTCACATACAGTTACTTTATGTGCTTTGACCTTTTGCTAGCTACTTGCAGAGGATGTTCAGTCCTGTCAGAAAATTGACAGAGCTTCTAAGATTCTCCAAAATATTTTTTAGCTTAGATGTCTACCTTATCCAAATATTTTAACTAGAGTAGATGTCTATGTTTATTATTTGATACCTTGTAAATAATAAGTACGTTAACGATGTGTACATTGATTTGAACCTGAAAAATCCATTTTGTTGCAAGTCAATGATATGTTGGAGTTGCATGCAGAGTATTGCAGCTCTGATACCATGAAGAATTAAGTGATCTTAATACGAATCACCATGAACAACTAAGCAAGGAAGCAAGAAAGTAAGGAAGAGAGGAAGAGAAGAGAGAACAAAGAAGATCATAGAGTATTAACCAACAATGTAATTTTGTTATTCAAGTTGTTATCCAATAGTACATGATACATGTGTATATATATTATATATGCAATTAGTGAGCTAAGACTACTAGTAGGTTAGTTGGTTGGTTAGTGGTGAGCTAGAGGTTAGTTATAACCAACTTCACTGAGTCGTTGCAGTAGTAATTTGACATAGTTGGAACACATTTAACTACCTGCTTCAATAGTTTGGTTTGGTGTATAAAGGATAGTTCTGTATTTGAGAAATGGTTGTGCTCGTTAGTTGTATACCTTGTATATTTTCTGATGACAAATTTTGGGTTACTATTACTATAACAACCCGTATTTCGGGCTAGAATGTAATAACTGTCGTTTCTACACATAATAGTTCCAAAAGACAATAAATCCTATGCAAAATTAGTGTGTTAATCAATTATGTAGTGTGGGAATCTAGTAGAGCGTGAATTGAGATCATAAGGGTCCCTTAACTCAAAGACGAGTTGAAAACTTTCCTATGGTTTGAGTTTTAGTGAGCGTCTACACTTTGGGTCAATTTCCATCAACCATAACTTCTCATACATATCGAATTAGAGGGCCTACTATATATCAAATGAAAGTTCTTTGAGTCCTCTTTCCAACGATACAAATTTTGCCTAAATCCGATAACCGAGTGAAAAGTTATAACATTTTTCGTGAGAGGTAGTGGGCTGCCGTGATTGCTCCGCTCGGCGGTGCAATAGCGGTGAAGACAATACCGCTCCGCGGTATACCTTCAAATCGGAGTCTTCCTAAGGCAGTAGGTCACCGCTATTAGCCCGCTCAGTGGTGCTATAGCAGCGGGACCAATACCCCTCAGCGGTAAGCCTCAAAATCGGAATTTTTCTGTATCTTTTAAGTCTGAGGGCAGTCTCGTCTTTTCCCTACAATTCCTAATTGTCCTCGAAAGAAAAAGAAAAAGAAGGTTGTGAACATGATGCATGTTTTTTTGTAATGAGCTAAAACTAGACTACTGTGAGCCGAATGGTTACACGAAGAAAGCACGAGTCAGGATACTATGCTGAAAATCGTGATTTGCCGACACGGGACTTTGGTACCCGGCTATGTGATCTTGTGTACCTTGTATTATGTCATCCCAATTCGGGACTATGGTTAGGAGCCCTACTTTGTGATCTTGTGCCCAACCACGACATATTGAATTGACTAGGGAATTTGACACCCTGCTTTGTGATCTTGCGTGTTCTCCCCTCACTAGAACTCCAAGCTTGGCGGCAAACCGAGATTTGGTGGTCTGTGTAAACATGAATTTGTAGGGTGTACCATCTAGCGCAATAATGCTAAAGTAAATTGAGATACAAAGGAAAGAAATGTGTTTGGGAACCCATCCTAATATGCCCATGTGCTTTCAAATTATTTTGTGACACTATTTACATAAAAGCTCTCACCTATGTTGTGTAAAAGTTGTATTTTATTTTTAGATTACTCTGCGTACCAGTACATATGTATTGACCCCTTTATCTCAGGATATAAGGCACAGTCCCGGGGTCTCGTCCAGAAATAGGCGAGTGCGTCAGAAGTTGCAGTTGGTGAGCCTTCTCTATTCCGGAAGGCCTGATTTTTCAGATTTTGTTGTTTCCTTTGTTTATGGTCTACTGGGGGCCTTGTCTCAGTTTTAGACAAGACATTGGCTCCTATGTATTAGAGATTTCGCAGACTGTTGTTAGATGTTGTTAGAAGTTATGGAATTCCATTTTGAATTGTTCCTTTGAATTATATTATTTGACCATGATTCTGTATCGATATGTATTTCCGCATTGTCTTTTATAGTATGTGAACATGTGTACGATGTCTATAAAATGAAGGACACTCGAGCCTTCATGGTTCGGGATGCTAATCGCGGCCAGGCTCTCAGCTCGAGTCGTGACAATTACACTAGTATGCCACTATGACAGTTCACTGTCAATTTTTATTGATACTAGCACACTAGTATGGGATTTTTTCTTGAGGACACATCACACTTCATCTTATTGACGTTCATAAAATTAGTGTATGTACAATGCATGTACACATATTAGACATGTCAAGAAGTACGACTAATTAGCACTTAGAGGGTTGTTTGGATCGGCTTAAAATCCGGTCAAACCTGCTTCCAAGCTACTTTTAACTCTTTTTAGTGTGTGGCAAATCAAACAGATGCTTAAAATAAATTAGTTGACATTTTTTATTGCTTTATTATTTATAAGTAAGGTAGTTTAAAATAAAAATCATAATCTAAAAAATCAAATAATTGTTCGAACATATATTCTTAGCGATTTTGAATAACTGTAGCTGAACCTTATTTATTTGTAATATTTGATTCCTTACTTAAAAACTGAATTATATTTTTAGTGATTGCTTATTTTTTTAGGACGAGTTTTGAGCCTAATCAATACGCAATACAATCACCCACAAAAAAAACTAACTATGATATTTTTTTTCCTTAATATAACTAACTTCATCTCTGACTTCAACTATATTAGTAATACGATATGCCTTATTACCGTAATCAAATTGAAATTTCAAAAAAGTCAATTTTTTTATTGGTTACTAGCTATTTTCTCCCACCCTTACACGTCTACTACCCCTTTCAAAAAAACCCAAGCTATTCCTCAAAAAAAAATTGTAAAGCCAAATGGACGAACTTGTTCTCTACCACCCTCCGGAAACAAGAGGTCATCATCATCGTCCAACGATTGTCCAGAGGTTTGCAAAACTTTTCACTTCGATCAGTCATTCTTTTCTTTTGTTTTTTTTTTGTCAAAAATCGGTGCTGCCACTGGAGAAGCCAAGAAGTTATGTCGACTGGTGAACCAGAATTTGGCGTTGGAGGTGTGACTGATGGAAAAGTTGATGATGCGGCTGATGGAAAAGTTGTAACACCTGTCACAAAAGGCAAGTCTGTAAAGCAGCGTCTAAACTAATCGGACATGGAACATAAATCATCGAATAAGAGGAACATCCTCATGTAAACAATAAGGAATAAAACTTGGTTATATTTATGGAGATTTCGTAACTATTCCCAAACTGAAAAGTTTGACACAATCAATTAATTATTCGCTTTTTTGGAAATTGAAAGCACGTAGTTACACATGGGACAACTAGTTAGTATAGTATCTTTCATGGGCTCCTAAAATAACCATTTGGGATAGGCTTAAAACAACTACTGCTAGACAGAGAACGAGAAGAGCGATGTTTATTCATAGGCTAATGGAAAATATATAGGTGCTAATACAACACTGAGTCCTAAAGTAATACAACAGCAAATTACCATCCTAAAGTGATACAATAACTAATTACAGTTGTACAAGCAGATAACTGTGATATAATTACTAGTTATTCTCGTATATCTCTTTTACACCCCCGCAAGTTGGTGTTGACGTTTACAATACCCAACTTGTCAAACACACGGCTGAAAGAAGCACGTGGAAGTGGCTTGGTTAGGATATCAGCAACCTGATCAGTAGCATGTAAGTGCTTGACTTCAACCTCTTTGCATTGCACCTGGTCATGGACAAAGTGGAAATCGATGGCAATATGCTTCATCTTACTATAAAAAACAGGATTCTCGCAGATGCAGGTAGTTCCAATATTGTCACAGAGTATGCGCAGAATGCAAGCAAGAGAAAAATGATTCCCACGCAGTAGGTTGGTGATCCAGTTGGTTTCTGCAAGAGCAGCAGCTACAGCTCGGTATTCAGCTTCGGTGGATGACCGAGAGATGGATCGCTGCTTCTTGGAGGACCACGAGACTGGCATACTTCCAAGACATATAACATAGCCAGTTGTTGAAGTTCTATCTGTAGGATCACCAGCCCAATCAGAGTCAGAGTACACCATAAGTTGATTACTAGTCTCACGGGTTATTTGAAGCCCAAAAGAGGAGGTCTTTTTGAGATATCGAAGCAATCGCTTAACAGCTTTCCAATGATTAGCTTGAGGACAATGCATAAACTGGGAGAGTTTATTTACTGTAAATGCAATGTCAGGTCTAGTGAAGGACAAATATTGCATCTTGCCAATAATTTTTTGAAAGATAGAGCCTTCAACAATAGGATCAACTTGATTTACACTAAGAACAGTAGAGACGGACATAGGAGTGGGAACTCCTTTGATGTCTTGCATATTGGCTTCCCGGAGAAGTTCTTCTATATACTTTTGTTGAGACAACAGTAGGCCACCTTGATACAACAGAACATCAACACCCAAAAAGTAGTATAAGTGGACAAGGTCCTTCATACAGAAATAGGCGAACCACTAGGAAAGAATAATCCACGATTAGATGTTCCTCGGAGATATCGAATGATGCGACGAACAGCCACCAAATTAAGATGACGGGGAACTTTCATGAAATGACTAACTTGTTGAACCGCAAAAGAGATATCAGGACTGGTAATAGTAAGGTAATTTAAGCTTCCAACTAATTGCCGAAATATAGTTGGATCAGGAAGAAGGTCGCCTTCCTCCCGGCGATACTTTACATTCAATTCTAATGGAGTATCTACAGAGGAGGAATCCCGAAGACCTACCAAAGAAATCAAATCTTGGGTATATTTGTGTTGATATAGAAACACACCGGATGAATCTCAATAAACTTTCAAACCCAAGAAATATGTAAGAGTACCAAGATCTTTAATATGAAAAGAATCCTTAAGTTATTGTTGCAGACTAGTGATTAGTGAAGAATCAGTTCCTGGAATAATAATGTCATCTACATATACCAAAAAAAGAACACAACCTATGGATGTTTTCCGAAGAAACAAAGATGAGTCATATTTGATCTGCTCAAAACACAATTGTAGCAAAGTAGACCAAAAATTGTCAAACCAAGTTCTAGGAGCTTGTTTTAATCCACACAAAGACCGCTTCAACTTGCATACATCAGATGTAGACAATGAGAACAAACCTGGTGGAGGTTTCATATAAATATCCTCTTTGAGATAACCATGAATAAAAGCATTTTTGACATCCTTTTGATGAATAGTCCAGTTTTGTGAAGCAACAATGGTAATAATAGTTTGCACCATCGTCATTTTTGCTACCGGTGCAAAAGTCTCTTCATAGTTCACACCATACTTCTGCTTGTTACCAAGAACAACCAACCGAGCTTTGTATTGATCAAGAGTTCCATCAGCATAAAGTATAATTGAATAAACTCATTTACATCCAATTGGATGGACATTTGAATGACATGAAATAATATCCCATGTGTCATTTTCTTTAAGAGCCAAAAGTTCTTCCTCCATTGCCTTCTGCCAACATTCATGCTTGGAAGCTTGTGAGTAACAAGTTGGAATAGAAATGGTGGATAAAGTAGATGGAAATTCGTACCAATTAGGAGTACGAGATACTCTCGTAGATCGCTGAGTGGGATCAACAGGAGCAGGCCAGTCCTTGAAGAATTCTCATATCCTAGATGTGGAGCAGAGTCAGGTGGCGGATCAATATCAGGAGAGGTAAAGTTGGCCGCTAACGTTCGTACAAAAATCCAGGTTTGAACCTCTTAAAAGAAGATGACAAATCCTCAAAAGTAGGAAGAAAAAGAGAAGCAGGAGATGACTCAACATGAGTTGGGAAAAAATACTTATTCTTAAAGAAAACAACATTCCTAGAAACATGAAATTTATTAGAACATGGATCATAGCAGAGAAAACCTTTCTGTGAAGTACTATAACCCATAAAAACACATTTAGTAGACTGAATAGAAAGTTTATCACACTGAGATGGAGGAAGATGCACAAAACAAATACAACCAAATGTATGAAAATTATCATAACTTTGATTTTTGTGTTAAAGACGAAAATGGAGATTCAAAATTTAGGACTTTAGACGGTAGTCTATTAATTAATTAAATAGCAGTAGACAAAGCTTTCACCCAATACTTAGATGGAATAGAGGACTCAATCAATACATACGAGTGACATCTTTACGATTTTTACGTTCAACAACCCCATTTTGTTGTGGTGTATATGGACAGGAGTGTTGTGAGACAATTCCTTTTTCAAGTAAAAATTTTTTGAACTCATAAGACATATATTCTTCACCAGAATCAGATCTTAATAATTTGATGCAAGTAGAAAATTGAGTCTCAATATAGGCCAAAATTGTCTTGAATATGAAAAATACCTCAGATTTGGAATGAAGAAAATATACCCATATAAATCAACTATAATCATCTATAAATGTCACAAAGTACTTGAAATGAGCATGAGCAACAATTGGTAAAATACCCCAAACATCACTATGAATGACATCAAAACACTTTGTAGCACGACTACCAAAATTAGGAAAAGAAAAAAATTTACTCTTGCCTAATTTACAAGTAAAAAAATCAAAGGAAATAGTGGAAAATTAATTTTTGTTCCCCAATAAACTCAAATTTGATAAATGAGATAACACAATAGAATTTGGATGTCCTAAGCCCTTATTCCATACCCCAGTCTTACTAGGTGTTGAAGTACAAGCAAATGATAGAACACGAGGAATGAAAAAGTGTATAGGAAATAGTCGTCCAACTTTAGGACCCTTCGTAATTATCGTCCCCAACACCAGATCCTGCACAAGACAACCATTACGAGAAAAATTCACATCACAATTGTTATCTACCAATTGTTCAACTAATATAAGACTAGTGGAGAGCTTTGGTGACATAAAAACATTGTTGAAAGTTTTAGTAATATCCCCAACCTTGGTAATGGATAAATTACTATCATTGGAAACTTGAATTTGTGATGGACCATGATACTTACGAATAATTTTTAGCATATTAGATGAGTTGGTCATATGATTGGAAACTCGAGAATCAATGCAAGATCACCTTGTAGCCCTAAATCTGAAAAAGCTGACATGATCATTTGTCTTACCATTTTAGGAGTAAGAACTTGTCCCAAAGATGAGTTCTCAATAGTGAAACCATTTTTCCCAACTTGAAAAGCATTAACCTTACGATTTTGAGGGCATGTGAGACACTCTATGATAATCTGTCCTTGCTGTTTGAAATAATTACAAAACTTCCTGCCATAATAGCTAGAAATATGACCATATCCCTTTGCAACTATAGCATTGAGTTCTAGTCATATCCCTACCCTTTCCTTTACCTTGGGCAGCAAATGCAACAACAATATCATCAACTTGCTTGAAAGTATTTTGTATGACAAAACGCTGATCTTCATGGAGTAATTCCCTAAAACAAATATCCAAGGAGAGAGACGGGTCACTATTCATCAAGTGGGAGCAAACACTCTCAAACTTAGAGCGTAACTTCATCAAAATTTGATCTCGCTTGCTTTGATCATGAACTTGTTGAATTACAGAGAGAGATTTGACAGGTATTTTTGCATAAACAATATCTGTAAATTTAGCCCATAAGTTCTGAAATCCAAAAAAATAATCCTGAATAGAAAGACTTCCATAAGAGTAATTAGCAATTTCATCCTCAAAGTGAAAGCGCCGGGCACTATTATCTTGGTTGTAAATCCTTTGTAAATAATCCCACATGGCTTTAGCTGTCTTGTAAGCCCTGATATTAAGAACAATAAGAGGGTCAATTGACCCTAAAAGCCATGTCATCACCCGAGCATCTTTAATCTTCCATTCACCTAATTTTGTAGGATCAGTAGGAGCAGGATCAGCTCCATCAATATGGCCTCATAGTTCTTTTTCCAGTGAAAAATAACTGAAACTAAAACTTCCATTCTTTTCAGTGTAACAAACACTGAATGATTCAAACAAATATGAAGTCATATTTATGAAAACTAGAAACACTGACTAAAAAAAAAAACCAAAATGACCAAGATCAAAGTCCAAGGTGTTAATTTTCGAGGAACAATCAACGAAAAATCAAAATTTTCCAAATGTACTAAAAGGAACCACAAATGAACTATATGAAATAAGATAGCCAAGAGAAGGCTCTGATACCATGTCAAGAATGGACCTTGGGCCTGACTCATCCCCAAAAGCTAGCTCGAGAGATGAGGATTACCTAAGTCCATATAAGCAAACTACCAGTCCATTCCCCAACCAATGTGGGACTTTTTACCCACTCTAACACCCCCCCCCCCTCCGTCCAGGGCCCAACTGGCGCCTAGCGCGTGGACCGGGAGCCCAAAATGAGGATGGACCTGGCTCTAATACCATGTCAATTTTTGGCTGAATGCCTGTCAATATTGAGAGTCTTTCCATTAAATAGAAAATATTCAATGATTGCATCCCTAAAGATCCGTCTTCCTTTCCCTAAAGATTAGCTTTTCTATCCCTCTAAATCCGTTATTTATCCTACCAAATCTGCTCTACTAAAGCCACTATTATTTTCTATAACTACTAAATCAAATCTATGTAATTACACTAATACACAACAACATATGGTTACATTAATATATACAATTTTTACATCATGCTAACAATGTTACCAGAAAGTTCTTGAGCTTGGTTTACCAAGCTCTAGGCGTCTGTTTGAGACCATAGATAACTCTATGAAATTTGTTGATGTGATAGGACAAAGTCGAATGCTCAAAGTAAGGAGTTTTTCTCATATAAACGTGTTCCTATAAATGACCTTGCAAGAATACATTATTTACATCAATTTAATGCAAACAATTATTATATTGAATAGTGATGGTAAGAACTAGGCGAACAGTTGTAGGCTTGACTCTCGGACTGAAGGTGGAATAGTAGTCAAGTACAGGCTACTGAGTGAAACCTTTGGCCGCTAATCGATCTTTATACCTGTCAATAGAATAATAGAACCATAAAGATGATGCTTAATGCAAAATAGCCACTTATAGTCTACTACATTCTTTGAAGGATCGTTGGGAACTTAAATCAATGTTTGGTTTCTCATAAGGGCATTAAATTCAGTTTGGATATCAGCATTCCAGTGGGGTTCACACTGAGATTTCTAGTAGGAAGATGGTATTTTTGGACTTGGAATGTGAGCAAGAAGGCTAGTTTCATGTTTGAGCTTAAGAATGTTATTTTTGGAATGGGTAACCATCGGGTGACTCGGCATTATGGTGGAAGGTGCGGCTGAAGTTATTTGGCTTGTTGTGTGTTTAAGGTGTGATAATAACCGACAAGTTAGGAGTAGAAGGAGCTGCAATAGGGGAAGGTACTGAAGGAGGAAAATATATGGTTTTACTAGATGAAGGCAATGACTTAGAAGATAAAGGTGGATTCTATCGTTTATAAGTTAAAAGGGGTGGATTGTTTGTTTGAAGATGAGTGGTTTGGTTGTTTGAAGAAGGTGCAAAAGGATGACTGCATAGAATTTGGAGAGGAAATCATAGGTTCATCAGATAAAGAATTCTGAGGAGAGTCGAAGATCATACCTGAATCGGGAGATTGCTCTCTAGTTGTGCCAATTGTCATGGGCGAACTTTGTGGGCAAGGTGCACACGCAACAGCAGGAGGAAGTCCCATGTTTAATTTTTGCACTTCGCAGGTGATTTGATTGTTTTTATTTTCAACTGTTTCCCATGATTTAATTTGTAAATTTGATAAATGAGAGAAAATATTTTGAAAAGGAAAATTATTCTCAAAAAATAGAACATCTCTCGATAAAAATATTTTTGAAGAGATTGGATCGAAGCGCTGATGGCAGTAATATTTGTTGGAATAACCCAGGTATACACATGGAGTTGAACGAGGCTCAAGCTTACTTTTGGTGTATGGTCGCAACCAAGGATAGCATAAGCACCCGAAAGTTCTTATGGAATCAAATTTTGGGGTGTCTGGAAAAAGTATTTCATGAGAACAGTTATATTTTAGGGTAGATGAGGGTAACCTATTGATAAGATAAAATACTTGTAATACCCCGGAAAATTTTTTTGTTGAAATTTTGTGCGTAAATGTGTCGAGATCCTATCTTTGAGAATGATTTATAATTTTTCTGTGTGTCATTTCTTGGATTTCGACCCACCATTTCGTAGAGCATCGAATAATCTTTCCAACTATATGTGGATCACCCAAAACGGACACTCGAGCAATGAGTTACGACCATTTCAATCAAACTACGATCATTTCGATCGATCTGTGAACAGTAAAATGTGCAGGAAAAAAAAATACTGCAGACAGGTGAATCTTTTGGTCAACTTCAAACAACCATAACTCCTTGTACATAATGAAATTTGTGAGCTTCTATATATGAAAGGAAAGCCCTGAGAGTCTTCTTTCCAATAAAATTGGTTTCATCCAATTTGGACATTGCAATAAAACGTTATAGCCAATTTACTTCAGCCTATCGGATAGATCACTGAAGGACAGATTCGGGTTTTATTTGTTTCTTAGGGGCATTTTGGTCTTTCAACACTCTTTTAAACATCTATAAATACCCCATCCAGCAGAGAACTTGTATTATTTTCCTCTCATTTCTCTTATATATATATATATATATATATATCAAGTTAGAGTTAGGGTTCCAATTGGGGGAAAGTCGATTCAAGACTTCGCTTCGCGAATTGCTTCCGTCAATCTCTTCGGCTACGAAATCTAAGGTATGCAAGTGTTTATCTATGGGATCCTTTCGTCTATAGAGCCCACAAATCCTTTTTCAAAGGCTCAAGATACATGTGTACATATATATATATATGATTATACTTTCTAAATTTTCATTGTGTATGTGTGTAGTATTCATATGATGGTTGAGATATATGTGTGGGATGATTATGTGTGTTGGTTGAAGTATATGTGTGTAGTATTTGTGTAATGGTTGTTGAAGTTGATGATATCCAAGAAGGGATCTTTGTATGTTTGTGGAAACTATGGTGGTGTGTAATGTATAAATATATGAAATGGGTGATTGAATACTTGTAATCTTGATGAATCCACCTATGCCTAAGAAGTGCATGTAAGGTGTTTGTGAAAATGCCTAAGAGACTAGAGATTTTGTTTTTATAACATAATAAGTCCAAAATTAATTGATTATGAATATATGATGATTTAAATTGTTAAGCCTTGATTTATACTATTATTCCATTATTTCTTTGTTATGACTTGATAATTGTTATTGGGAATTATATATCCCTACTATTGATTGATATGTCAAATATTTTCTAAATGTGAGTTGGATTGTGAATTGAGAAATGTGGATGTTAAAGTTGAAGGATGATGGTGTTGTGGTGCATGGAATTGAGCATTAAACCTATGCCCTAAATGGTGCATGTAAGATGATTGCTAAAATGCCTATGTGAAGAAGAATTTAAGTATTTGACATGTTTGTTATTCAAATTATGATTTCATGCCATATCCATATGCTTAACTTATGTCTACCATATGTTTGACAAAATATTTAAGAGAATAGGAAACTATGCATTGTGGTTCATTAGGTCTTAAAAGATAAATTCACGCTTTGTTCTTATGGATAGTTGTTTTCCTTGAATTTGTGGTGCGTTGTGGGTGTATGATGGAATGCCATGATGAATTGTTGAGGTAACTATGATGTTTGTGCGTAGTATTTGCTGTGGACCCAAAGCATGCTCCCCACGTGTTCGATTGGATGCTTATATGGAGAAATGTGGCCATTTGATTTGCTAAGTGTGAAGTCCTCAATTATGTGTTGTATATGATGGCCTATGGGCATGTTGTGTATGAGTTATCTATCTTGTGTTACTTTATGCTATTGTGTATTGGGGGTACGTATGCCCGAAATAGTCTGTTGGTCTAGAGCCGAGTCAGTTTCACGATAATCTCAATCGAGCGATGAACACTGAACTTGCGGTTAATTTCAAAACTTGGGGAAAACTCAGTAATCTCAAAAATCATTCTTTATCGAATAATCGGGTCATGAAGCTCTGAAATCTTACATATCAATTCACTCCGTTACAGACCTCTGTACATTTTGTGAGATAGTAAGCTTATCTTAAAAGTAAGTGGCAATTAGAAATACTCCGTCAGAGAACGGAATCAAGCGAACTCTGTCATATTGATAAAGTATCATAATGTGAGAACAGATTCAGTTCAGTTGAGTACAGTAAGTTGCACATTTGTGATTGGCACTCCATTGATTGCAAGTTCATCAGCAACAGAATGTATGTCACATAGATAGTCTGTAACAAGCCGAGAATCTTGGGTAATACAAGTTAATTGATCTTAGAGACTAATAATTCTAGTATGTGATTTGTTAGCGGAGGCAATGTGCAGGTATGCCCATGATTTGTTAGCCATTTCTACTATTGATAACTGTAGATGCAAGTGTAGGTTCCACCGATGCCAAGATGGCGTTCTGAACAAGCTGATCTTGGGAAAACCAATTAATATAAGCTGGATTAGGAGTGCTTTCATTGTTTTCTGTAAGTGTGTTCGGAGGAGCAGTGGTTGTGCCATCATGGTGCCCGAAAAGTTTATGTCCGTGCATGAGCATTGACACTTGTGCCTTCAGGTTAGTGAAGTTGTGGCTGCCTGCAAGTGAGGTAGCGAAGTTGTGGCTACCTGCAAGTTTGATGGGTAGTTGAGATGCAGGATTAAACTGCACGATGGTAGTATTTTTGGCAGTGCTATCTATATTAACAATAGTGTCTTTGGTGGACATTTTTTTTTTTTTGGCGTAAGGCAGTAGTTAGGGTTGGAGAAAAAATATTATGATCATACTCGTGTGAGCTTTAGAGCCCTGACACCATAAAACAACTACTACTAGACAGAGAAAGAGAAGAGTGATGTTTATTCATATGCTAATGGAGAATATATAGGCGCTAATACAACACCGAGTTCTAAAGTAATACAAAAGCTAATTACAATCCTAAAGTGATACAATAACTAATTATAGTTGTACAAGCAGATAACTATGATATAATTACAAGTTATTCTCGTATATCTCTTTTATGGAAAATTGCTACTATACATACGTTTGATTAATTAATAACTGATTTCAACATGCATAGACACTCATAAATAGTGTCTTTCCAGCTTTCAACACTTTGTGAACCATCCAAAAAGCTTATTGAGTATTGCAGATATTCCATGAAATTACTCGAGGTGTGCAAAAATTGATACAGACATAATGATTATTAAAATAGCCTACTGCGTATTAACCTCGCTAAATTGTTTTCCTTTTATGGAATATTATTCATGAATTATGTTTATCCATAATATATTATCACGACCCGAGCCGGGGCCATAACTGCTACGAGCATCTCGAACCATAAAGGCACGGGTGGCCTTCTTTATCTGGCAATCATTTACACCATCCATATACAATAAAGAAATACGGAGAATATAATAAAGACTAAAACATGGTCAATCAATTAGTTCAACTGAACAGTATGAAATTTAAGTTCTTAACATTCAAAAACATAGGACACTAGTGTGCAAAATCTCTAACAATGTGAAAATCAACATCTGTCTAAAGACTGAGACAAGGAACCCAGTCGGATCACAAAATAAAATAAACTAATACAGTCTTTCAACCAGGCCTTCCAAAATAGAGAAGACTCACCAACTGTAACTTCTGACTCACAAGTCTACTGATTAGCGAGACCCCGGGACTGTATCTCAGATCCTGAAATATAGGGGGTCAATACAATTGTACTAGTATTTGAAACAATCCAAAATAGCATCTTGTTAATACCCAAAATAGACGAGAGCATTTCGTAAAATATTAAAGATAAGTAAAACACATGGGCATAATTTAGAATTTCCAAATGCTTTCTTGAAAACAGGAATCACACTTTATCTTACTCCTGAGATAGATGGTACACCCTATATTTCTACAATCCCATGGTCTATATGAAATTTGCCCTTGACTCAGCGGCAAAGACCCCAATCCAAGTGTGCCGCAAGGACTGGAGTCCTAATTACTATTCAAGTATAATAGTGTCTCAAGGACAAGTATACATTGGCATTAGCCAAATTATATTACCCAAATCGGCAAACACTCAAATGCTTTCTTCGGGTAACCATCTACCTCTCTTTAGGCCTAATTTTAGTTGTTTAAACAATATGTTTCATATGCAAAGTCATTCAATGCTTAAAATCTTAAGGGAAGTTAGGGTTTTGTTTTTAAGGAATTTGCGAAACCTTTGGCATACTATGCTTTAATCATGACTAAATTTCGTGTTATGACTGATTTATGCGAGGGGAAAAGACTAAAATACCTTCCTGGACCGGAGAAAAATAATAAAATGAATTGGACACCGACGCGTTGAGCGTCGCGCTACGCCAGTCCTACCGATGCGATAACCGATGGATGCGATGATATCGCATTGGACTTCTATTTTTTTCCTCCATACATGTCTCAAACGTCGTTCGAAAAATCCGAAACTTCCTCGAGACACTCTTTTTACACCCTTAAACATGAATCAACTTAAAAATCTACGTCTCAAGATTGGGAAGATCGATTTTGAAATTATTGAAGTTTAGGAACTCAAAATATGACTAAGTCCTTGTTAACACTTAGACAATTTTCAGGTTATTAGCTCCCTAAGCATGCTATTAAGGGTGGTACTAAGTCGGGAATGCTATGGGGTGTTACATTATTCCTCCTTGGGATCATTCATCCCCAAATGATGGCTCGAAACATAGACAACCATGACTTCAAGCATACTAAGGAAAAGATAAATAGAGTAGTATATGATTTGTACCTTCTATGTCGTCATCCATAGTCTCAAAGAGGTTTAGGTATCTAGTTCGCATATCATCATCTGACTCCCAAGTAGGTTCCTCAGCTTTTTTATTCTTCCACAACACCTCAATCGAAACTATTTCCTTACTCCTTAGCTTTTGAACTTGGCGATCCAAGATGGCAAAGGGTTCTTCTTCATATGACAACGAGTCTTTCACATTGATCTCTTCTATAGGCAACACAAGAGAGTGATATCCAATAAACTTTTTCAGCATGAACATATGTTACACTGGATGCACAGAAGCTAGACTCGCAGGCAAGTCTAATTCATAGGCAACCCCACCTATCCTCCTCATAATCTAATATGGTCCTATATAATGAGGACTGGGCTTCCCTTTCTTCCCGAACCGTGGAAGACCTTTAGGAATACCCAATCATCAACTTCGAATTTTAAATCTTTCCTTCTAACATTGGTGTCAGGACCCAACCCAGGGCCCTGGCCGTGACGAGTATCCCGAACCATAAAGGCCCAAAACACCCCTATCTGTCTGGTAGTCATGCACATAATTCATATGATAAAAAATATGCGGAAGATAAACAATATTGCGTAAACATGGTCAGGAATCATTCGAAAGAAATAATGGGGAATAATGTCCCACAATCTCAACATAACATCTCTATAACGTCTGGGTAATCTCTACTACATGACTGAAACAAATATCTATCTGAAAACTGGGACAAGGCCCCCAGTAGACCCAAAACTAATAAATGATAAATGAAACTGCCAGATATCAGGCCTTCCGAAATATAGAAGGCTCACCAAGTGACTCTACGAATTTGTATGAGGAAATCTACTGATTTTCTAGATCCCTAGACTGCGACTCCGAACCTGGGAGGAAGGGGGGCAATATAAAAGTACTGGTATGCAGAGAAATCAAAATAGAAATATAATATTTTTACACAATATGGGTGAAAGCCATTATAAAGCAGTTTCATATCAAATTATTTGAAAACGCATGGTCATAAAGTAATAGTTTTCAATACCAATGTAATGCGATTGAGCTAGGTGGAATACCCTACAATTGTAATTCCACGACCATGTGGAATCTGCCTCTGGTGCTCGGTGGCCAAGCCTCCAATCCAAGTAGCCGCCAGGATTTGGAGCCGCTATCCCCCATGTGAGTACACCGCAGGGAATCCCCTATATGAGATGTCCCAATTATTTGATTATCCTCCCATGTAGGATACAATATCATATGACCTGGGTTTCCAGCGATGAGCCCTTTCACTCAAACGCCTTCTTCTGGCATCCACCTTTCTCATGAAAATCAATGCATTCAAACTTTATTCAAATCAATCACATGTCATACTCTGTAGGGTATCGTCATACCCGACTTGAAATCCATCAATATCACATCATTCTTCTCATTCAACCATTGTATTCAACATGAATAACCTTCTCGTTTTCAAGTCAAAATCATATTAATTCTCAAAACAATTCATGTCATTCTCTTCAAGATGTTTTTAAACAATTTACATGATATGAACATTTAAAATAAATTCACATCAAGAGGAAATTTCATATCATTCATGCTCTCAAGTTAACATCTTTTCGGAATACATATATTATATAGCAAATCACTTTGGGAGTAAGCCTAAGGACCAAATCAATATCATAAAATGTTTAAAACATAATCATATTCATAATTTCAAAACCCCCATTTGAAAACATGAATTTTTAAAGCCCATGAGATTTTTGAGATAACCCCACGTACCTCTATATGCAAATATGATAGGTGCTTCTTGAAGCCTACGTTGCGGAGATTCCAAATCTTCAATTTATTTTGAACCCATGGTTGAATCTTGAACTACTTGGGTTTTTATTCTGAAACCCTAGAGAGAGAGTTCTTGAACAATTTTGATGAATGAAGGTGTATTTTGGGGTCTTTGGTAAATGAATTTCGTGTTTATAGCTAAATAAGGATGGGAAAAGGACCATTTTGCCCCAAAAACGGAGTGTTTAAGTCACTTGAAACCTTTATATAGATGTCGCCTATGCTTACATAGGCGATGCCTATGCTATCGCCTATGTTTTCCAGGGGCATGTGCGATTGGTTAGGCGACGTATACTACTTTGAAAGGCCATAACTTCTTGCTCGGGTGCCGGATTTTAGCAAAATTGGTATCGTTGGAAATCTAACTCGAAGACCTATCATTTGACACATAGTAAGCTCTCTAATTCGACATTTATAGAGATTTATGGTCGATGTAATCTGACACAAATTACAACGTCCACTAAAACTTAATCGATCGAAATAGTTTCAACTCGTCTTTGAGTTGAAGGACCTCTATGGTCTAAATTCAAGCTTGAATGGATTCACATACTACACAAAAAATTAACATGCCATATTGGAATAGGATTTATTTCTTTGGGATTATCAACGCATCGAAATCATGGTCTATATTGTAGCCCGAAATGCAGAGCGTTACAAGAATAATTCAGCTCGGGTCTATATACATAGGAACGACGGTCTAAACTCTAGCCTGAAAAATACGGGGTGTTACATTATCTCCCCCTTGGAATCATTCATCCTCGAATGATGGGTAGGAACATATTGAAGCTTAGAGGTATGGAATAACGCGGACATGATATGTTTCTCTAAGAAAGAATACACTAATCTGAAACATGACTATAAGACTGGAACTACTGATGTTCTAAATTCTTATACCGGACGTGCATATCTGATGCATGGAATACATGACTGAAGCTACTCATAAGATTAGTTCTCATAACGAACATGCATACCTGATGCATGGATTTATTACTGAGTTGTTCTCATGAACGCAGAACTGAATACACTGATAAGCTGAACTTTTTCTATTGGACATACATTTCTAATACATGCATATCTGACTATACTGACGTATGAACGTATGAACGTATGAATGAATACGCAATGATACCTGGTGTGGAGCTTATTATAAGAATCTATGCATATAACTGAATGGGGTATCTCCCCCTTAGGGCCCTATGTCCCTCTATGAATGCTCAACTCACTAAGATGCCTAGAAAATTGAGGCAATGCACTAGGCACCTACAAATTTAATCATAACTAAACATCTGGAATTTGAATCTAGTACATGATGCTTGAATTGAGCTATACTCGCAAATACTAGTATACTCTATCTTAGAATAGTAACATATCTGAGATTTTTGGGTAGCATGATTAAATAAAGAGAAGAGAAAACAAGTCATGCAAATCTGACTGCTAAACTAATTTGCTGGCCACATAGACTGAACTATACTAGAAACTTATACTCAATCTGGAGTATCTCTTCAATACTCTCTCTAAAGAAGTTCTAGCAGTAATAGGGAGCCACGAATCTTGGGTATGGATTACACAAGACATCCAACTAAGGAAATCACAACATTTACTCTACGCTGCAGTCTGGAATATAGACATATAACTCATAAATCAGGATAGAATTACCAGACCTTTGGCAATACAACTTCTTACTTTTAAGCTTAGCACACTTCTCGAATATCCTTTAACTATACTATTCCCTATAAATATCATATCCATTCAATTCAGCTTAAAATTCTCATATGAGCATTGACAAATTTTTTTTTCTACTAATGTCTAAAATAGCTTAATCCTTACACCGCGATCAAGCCAAACTCTATGTCACAAAAATACAACATGCTACACCACGCTATTATTCTAACCCATATGATGTCACCTTCTATACCTCTTTTAAAGATCACATCCTAAGCATAACATGCCTTACCACTTCAATGGCTACTCTGAACTCTTAATATAAAGTCGCTAATGCATATTGCGACCTTCCACTACAATCCCAAAACGTCATTCAAGCCTATTTTATAACCACATATTACCTTCAAGGTACCCACCCATAAATACATACTTCGCATAGTCTCTAAACTATTGTCAATATAACTCCCATGCGCTACGCTAAAACATACACACATAAACTTTTCCACTAACCATCACATGTAACAAAGACTTGGCCCCAAATCTTACTTCATACTTATGGCCTTATCTAAACAAGCATACTATGATCTTCCATCAAAAAGAACATTTACATCATCACCACTATCATTACATAGGGAGGGTCACTAAAAGGTTAAAACATAAGACCCTGAAGCATGAAAAGATTTTTATACGAGACCATACATGCGTCATGAGTTGCATGACCGCAACTAGAGTTCATAACATAAGGAATGTGATTCCGACTACTTGAATGAACTAGAACTCATTATCTTGGAACCGGAAGAGTACGTGACTCTCTATCATATACAGGGATCATGAACTATGATCACGGAATTGAATCGTAAGGCATGAGTAAGCACCCGGATAACTAAAAAAAATACTGAGGTAGGAATAGGTTGAGATTCACCCTCATTTTCTGATGTTCTATATCATACTGCATCCTACTAAAATTTGAGAGCCTTACTTGGTCATTCGTTCTATCATCTCCCCCTTAGCTTCAAGTCATCATCTAGAGTTTGGGAGATCCTTTACCAGATTCTAACTTAACTACACTTACTACACTCTAGGGTCTGAAAAAAATGACAGTACATGTATATCATAGAACTTAACCCGAATGACTACCTTCTGGGATACACTCTATCTTTCCATAGCCACCAATAGTCATAGTATAATGCTTGCACACTTATTTCTATCGGTTCAACCTTCATAACTCAAGCTTAGATGCTAATACTTATCATGGATATCACCAAGCCTTTGATGAACCATATCACTTTCGACATAGTCTACCACTATTGCGACTCCAAATTTATATCCCTCTACTATGAGAATTAAGATCATCGCAAAATGGCCCAACACTATCAATCAAAACACCTTAACATGGCTATTTGGATCACCATATACCATCTAACTAGTCTTTCTCCACTTAACAATTCAATGGTACCACTAGCCACGCACAACAAGTAATAGCCTTAGAAAGAATGCCGTAACCTCATGTCACCTTAGGCATACTTCTACATCATAAATACAATATCATACATCACTACGAATCAAATAAACTTAATCTATTGCATGCACCATTCAAGCCTGTTAGATCACTTCTATACAACTAGTATTCATTAACTAAGAAATCTTCACATCCACCTTCATGGACATCAACTATTCAAACTTAATATCTAGTGCTATACATGATTTACAACCCAACCTTACACAAAATTTTCACTTGGAAACTATAAATAAACATCACGAAAAACTAGTGCACTAGAACTTCATAACCACAATAATCGATCATGACCTAACGGTTTTCCTTATCATAATCCATTAGCATATACTATTTCAGCACCTCAAGCCTACTAATTTAATCCCACAAAACATGCATCATCAAACTCTTGCCACTATTTACCACCATATCATTTAAATTCAAGCCTATAGTTTAGTATCAATCATTTATCACCAATGAAGAATGCATCATAATATAAATATAAAAATCCATCAAATTGGGACATTCTACCCAAATACCTCAAAAATCTACTACATACCTTCTCACAAGTAGCACTAGTTTACAACTACCAATGAAAAGAGGTTCAAGGGGGTTAAAGCCTCATAATAGACATGGTCAACCTTATCCTTATATTATAACCCCGTACAATCATATCTACTTATATTGCTTTCTCACATCACAATTACTTACCCAAGCGTACATTTACACTACCTTCAAATTCCTCGAACAACCATGAGTCTATTATCATAACTTACTCGCTCATATAGCCATTTTCATATTCAAGCAACCAACAAATCACCCTGACCAACAAATCCTTCTCTACCTTCTACTAATAACAGACAAGGATGAATCACTTCATTAACAAATCTATCTCACGCAAAAAGATTCAGCTATACATATATTCAACCAACACAAGAACAACACATTGAACCACAAATTGCCAATGAATCGAAATAGGCCTCACACGACTTTACTAGACTGATTTTATTTTTTAACAACACTTTGATGATAATATTTCATGAGATAGAGATTTAATACACTTTGATGATAATATTTCATGAGATAGAGATTTAATACACAATATTCAATGAACTAAGAATACACATCTTACTCTGTAGAAATAATAATTTGAGTCAAACGCTTCCTCCATGGACTACCATACTGTCCACACATGCTGCTAGCTACCAAATTAGTTTATCACTATAAAGGGGTAAATCATCCTCACTCTGACTTCTAAATTTGTGACTTCACATCACCAACTTCTTGGTCTACTTTCATTACCAATAGGTCATGACAATAGCACTTTAACACACACTACTATTCGGGTGGAAATACAGTTCTAACATTCTGCTACATCTTATTACCTCTGAAGCATGACACTGGCAACATAAGTTCTAAAAAGAACTGAATACACTTAATACTGCAGACTGAAAAGCACGATTTCATCAAAATCAAGGTTCATACTAGAACCAACACATTCTGAAGCACTAACAGACTATTCTCAAGTCCTTGCAAAAATCTTATATGATTCGATCAGAACGAACCATACCATTTAGACTCTAAACTTCTGTCCTTGAATCGCCCCAGTAATGTGATGGGTCTGAGAAAACCAGAGTTTGGGATGCTTTTACTTTTGTATGGACGTCACCATAGCACAAATTAGAGTATGAAGGAGGAACATTCTGACTCTATTGCAAGAACTAGAACATGAAAAAAAAGAGACATTCCTAAACGCCTTGTAGCCTCCTTCTTATAAGTGTGGCGCGCTACACACCCATAAATAAGACTCTACCTAATGCGATTTCGCAGACACCCTGGGACCACAAACCGTGCTTTGATGCCAAGTTTATCATGACCCAAACTGGGGCCCTGGCTGTGACGAGTATCCCAAACCATAAAGGCCTGAAACACCCCTATCTGTCTGGTAGTCATGCACATAATTCATATGATAAAAAAATATGGGAGATAAACAATATTATGGAAACATGGTTAGGAATCATACGAAAGAAATAATGGGGAATAATGTCCCACAATCTCAACACAACATCTCCATAACGTCTGCAAAATTTATACTACATGACTGAAATAAATATCTATCTGAAAACTGGGACAAGGCCCCCAGTAGACCCAAAACTAATAAATGATGAAACTGGCAGATATCGGGCCTTTCAAAATATAAAAGGCTCACCAAGTGACTCTACGAATCTATCTGAGGAAATCTACTGATTTTCTGGACCCCTAGACTGCGCCTCCGAACTAAAAAGGAATGGGGTCAATACAAAAGTACTGGTACGTAGAGAAATCAAAACAGAAATATAATATTTTTACACAATATGGGTGAGAGCCATTATAAAGTAGTTTCATATCAAATTATTTAAAAACGCATGGGCATAATGTAATAGTTTTCAATACCAATGTAATAGGATTGAGCTAGGTGGAATACCCTACAATTGTAATTCCACGGCTATGTGGAATCTGCCTCTAGTGCTCCGCGGCCAAGCCTCCAATCCAAGTAGCCACCAGGATTTGGAGCCGAGATACCCCCCATGTGAGTACACCGTAGGGAATCCCCCCATGTGAGATGTCCTAATTATTTTATTATCCTCCCATGTAGGATGCAATATTATATAGCCCGCATCGACAAATTCGGTTTCCAGCGATGGGCCCTTTCACTCAAACGCCTTCTTCGGGCATCCACCTTTCTCATGAAAATCAATGCATTCAAACTTTATTCAAATCAATCACATGTCATACTCTATAGGGTATCATCATACCCGACTTGGAAGCCATCAATATCACATCATTCTTCTCATTCAACCATTGTATTCAACATGAATAACCTTCTCGTTTTCAATTCAAAATCATATCAATTCTCAAAATATTTCATGTCATTCTCTTCAAGATGTTTTCAAACAATTTACATCATATGAACATTTAAAACAAATTCACATCAAGAGGAAATTTCATATCATTCATGCTCTCAAGTTAACATCTTTTCGGAATACATGCATATACATATAATCATATAGAAAATCACTTTGGGAGTAGGCCTAAGGACCAAATCAATATCATAAAATGTTTAAACCATAACCATATTCATAATTTCAAAACCCCCATTTGAAAACATGAATTTTTAAGTCCATGAGATTTTTGAGATAACCCCACGTACCTCTATATGCAAATATGATAGGTGTTTCTTGAAGCCTACATTGTGGAGATTCCAAATCTTCAATTTATTTTGAAAACCCATGGTTGAATCTTGAACTACTTGGATTTTTATTTTGAAACCCTACAGAGAGAGTTCTTGAACAATTTTGATTAATGAAGGTGTATTTTGGGGTCTTTGGGAACTAAATTTCGTGTTTATGGCTAAATAAGGGTGGGAAAAGGATCATTTTGACCCAAAAACAGAGTGTTTAAGTCACTTGAAACCTTTACATAGGAGCCGCCTATGCTATCGCCTATGTTTACATAGGCGCCGCCTATGCTATCGCCTATGTTTACATAGGCACCACCTATGCTATCGCCTATATTTACATAGGCGCCGCCTATGCTATCGTGTATATTTTCCAGGGGCTATGTGCGATTGGTTAGGCGACGCATACTACTTTGAAAGGCCATAACTTCTTGCCTGGGTGCCAGATTTTAGCAAAATTGGTATCATTGGAAAGCTAACTCGAAGACCTATCATTTGACACATAGTAGGCTCTCTAATTTGACATATAAAGAGAGTTATGGTTAATGGAAGCTAACACAAATTACAACGTCCACTAAAACTTAATTGATCGAAATTGTTTCAACTCGTCCTTGAGTTGAAGGACCTCTATGGTCTAAATTCAAGCTTGAATGGATTCACATACTACACAAATAATTAACATGTCATATTGGCATAGGATTTATTGCTTCGGAATTATCAATGCATTGAAATCATGGTCTATATTGTAGCCCAAAATACGGGGTGTCACAAGTATAATTTAGTTTGGGTCTATATACGTAGGAACAACGGTCTAAACTCTAGCCCGAATAATATGGGGTGTTACAATCGGCATAAGACTTCTGACGAATCTGAGTAGTCTGAAGTCGCTCCCTTATGATATTCACCTTTTCCCTTGCTTGGTGAACAAGGTCAGGTCCAAACATTAAGTTTTACCCACTTCATACCATCCGATTGGTGACCTACACCTTCTTCCATATTAAAAAGGTAACTATTGTTGTAGGTGAATTCTATCAACAGCAAATGGTCCACAGAACTACCTTTGAAGTCAATCACGCAGGCCCTCAACCTATCCTCAAGGGTCTGAATGGTGCGTTCAGGCCGCCCATCAGTCTGAGAGTGGAAGGCAATACTTAGGTTCACTTGGGTGCCTAAACCCCTCTGAAAGGATCGTCAGAAATGTAAAGAAAATTGTGAACCTCGGTCAGATATAATAGACACCAGAGCTCCATGCAATCGAACTATCTCACAAATGTACAGCTTAGAATAGTCTTCCCCCTAATAATTTATCTGCACAGGAATCAAATGAGCGAACTTGGTCATTTGGTCTACAATTACCCAAATGGAATCATATTGGTTTTGAGAGTTCAGAAGCCCCGAAATGAAGTCCATATTAATCATCTCCAACTTCCACACAGATAAAGCTATCTTTTGAAAAGTGTCACCTGGTCTCAAATACTCTACCTTGACTTGTTGGTAATTCAAACACTTAGAAACAAAATTAGCAACATCACGTTTCATATTGTTCCACTAATAAATAGCATTAAGGTCATGGTAGATTTTTGTAGAGCCTGGGTGAACAAATACCTCAAAGTCTGAGCTTCATCAAGAATCCTCTCTCGCAATCCATCCATGTTCGGCACACAAAGCCTACCCTGATACCTCAAAATTCCATTACCTCCAGTTTCAAATGCCATCACCTTCTATTGACCAACATCTCTCTTAATATGTGCCAAGATGGGATCATTAGCCTGTTTCTCCTTAACTTCAGCACATAAGGTAGATTTAGCTATTTCATGAACAATTACTTCTCCATCTTTGAAATCCAGAATTCGAACTCCCAGATTTACAAGCTGATGAATATCTTTCACCATCTCTCTTTTCCCTTTCTCAACATGATAAAGACTTCCTAGTGACAACCTGCTAAGAGCGTCGACCACCATATTGGCCTTGACCAAATGATAGTGCAATGTCATATTATAATCCTTTAACAATTCAAACCAACGCCTCTACCTGAGATTCAGCTCTTTCTGTGAGAAAACATACTACAAACTTTTATGGTCGGTAAATATATCTACATGCAACCCATAAAGATAATGCCTCCAGATCTCAAGTGCAAACACCACAGCTGCTAACTCTAAGTCATGAATGGTATAATTCTTTTCGTACACCTTCAACTACCTAGATGCATATGCGACCACTATACCATGTTGCATAAGCACACACCCAAGTCCCACCTAAGATGCATCACAGTACACAATAAAACCTTCTGTACCATCAAGAAGAGTCAAAACTGGCGCAGTGGTCAACTTATCTTCCAGTTTCTCAAAACTATTTTCACATGAGTCCAACTACAAGAATTTTGTCATTTTCTAAGTCAATTTGGTAAGGGGGCAGCTATGGAGGAAAAACTCTACAAATCTTCTGTAATACCTTGCCAAACCTAAGAAGCTCTGGATATCAATTGGATTGTGGGTTTGGGTCATTTTCTCACCGTCTTAACCTATTGGGGATCAACCTTAATTCCCTCGCTAGAAACAATATGCCCCAAGAAAGCAATAACAGTAAGCCATAATCCACACGTGGAAAATTTTGCATACAATTCATGATCTTTGAGGGTCTGAAGGACGGTTCAGAGGTGACTAGCATGATCTTTCTCATTCTTAAAGTAAACCAAGATGTCGTCAATAAAGACTATGATGAACAGATCTAGAAACTGACGAAACACCCTATTCATTAGATCCATAAAAGTTGCGGGGGCATTAGTCAACCCGAAGGACATAACTAAGAATTAATAATGGTCATATCAAGTTCAGAAAGTTGTTTTGGGAATATCAGCCTCCCTAACCTTCAACTGATGATACCCTGAACGAAGGTCTATCTTGGAGAAACATTTGGCACCCTGAAATTGGTAAAAAAGATCATCAATTATAGAAAGAGGGTATTTGTTCTTATTAGTGACCTTATTAAGCTGACAGTAATCTATACACATACAGAAAGAACCATCTTTCTTATGCACAAAGAGTACTGGAGCACCCAGGGAGCGACGCTAGGATGAATAAAGCCTTTACCATGAAGATCTTTTAGTTGTTCTTTCAAATTTTTTAGTTCAGCGAGAGCCATTCGAAATGGCGGAATTGAAATAGGATGGGTGTCTGACAATAAGTCAATACCTAAATCTATCTCCTTGTCGAGTAGAATCCCCAGGAGATCATCAGGAAAAACTTCCGGGAATTCATTAACTACAGGGACAGACTGGAGGGAAGGACTTTCAGTACTAGAATCTTTGACCCAAATGAGATAGTACAAACAGCCCTTTGATATAAGATCTTGGGCTCTAATATAAGATATGAAATTTCCCCTGGGAAGGAATACCCTCTCATTTTATCACTGGCTCACTTGGAAAAGTGAAAGTAATATTTTGGGTTCTACAGTCTAATGTGGCATAACACGAATGGAGCCAATCCATTCCTAAAATTGCATCAAAGTCAACCATATCAATCTCTATAAGACCCGCCACGGTATCACGATGATAGACAGACACCACATAATTTCTATACACCCTCCTTGCCACAACAAAGTCACCAACAGGAGTGGAAATAGAGAAAGGTTTTGGAATAATTTCAGGCTCAAATCGAAAACTGACTGTCACATACGGGATCACATAAGACAACGTAGACCCTGGGTCAAGCAATACATACACATCATGGGAAAAGATTTACAACGTACCCGTGACAACATATAGCAAAGCCTCTACATCCTGGCAATTAGACAAAGCATATAACCAATTGTGACTGCTCCCAGTAGCTGAAGTATCACCCTTAGATGGTGACAGTGGTGCTGTGGAGTTAGCTTGGGACCTAGCGCCCCCAACATTCCCTCTAACAGTGAGGTAGTCCTTCTTGAAATGACCTAACCGACAATTATAACACACGCGCTCACCATAGAGGCACTTCCGGGATAGTTCCTCACACAATTTTTGCAATGAGGATATGTCCTAAATGGTTAGGCCACACTCCCCTGTGACTGAGTACCCTGCAATCCCGCTCCATTGTTGGATTAAAAATTTTGAAACCGTCGATCAAGTGGAGGTCTGGGCATAGGGGCGCTAGCCGAAGACTGAGCATTCCTCCAAAAATTTTTCTTCGATGATTTATCACACCATTTGTTACCACCCTGGTGCTGACTGTTATTCTGGTCTGTAAGTCTGGCCCTCTTGGCTTGCCTGTCTTTCTCCCTTTCCTCTGCCAGCCATTTCTTCTACTCCTCAACCTGTTTCATATGAATAGACAACCTGGAGAAATCCATGTCTCTATTCAACATAGCTCCTTTACATTCCAACACCGGATCATCCAAAAGACCGGATGCAAACTTCCTCATGTGATCTCTCATGTTACCCGCTAATTCTGGAGCATATCAAGACAGCTGGGTGAACTTCAATGTGTACTCCTTAACACTCATTTTCCTTGCTTCAAGTTCATAAATTCTTTAGCCTTTGACTCCCTCAATTCCTAGGGAAAGAAATGGTCCAGGAAAGCTTCCACAAACTCACCCCACACAGAAGGCTCATCATCACTACCCTTCGAATACTCTCATTCATTATACCACTGATTGGCCACATCCTTTAACTGATAGCCGCCAATTCCACCCCTTAAACCTCATTCACGTGCATAACTTTTAAAATTTTCTCTAGTTCGTCAATAAACTCTTGGGGGTCTTCCTCAATCTTCATGCCAACAAACATGGGTGGGTTCAGCCATATGAATTGACTAGCCCATGTAACCTTAGATGAACAAGACACAGAACCCACATCTTCAGACTGATGGGTTTGAGAGGCCACCAGCTGAGCAATTATATGGATGGACTATCAAAACTTAGCATTCAAAACTTCCCTCTGAGAAGGCTGGGGATGGTTAACACTAGTCCATAGAGCCCAAGGTGAACTAGCCAGAACTGGAGGAACTCCCGGAGTAGCAACAAACTCTGGGGTACGAGCTCAATTACATGTCCACATCCTATGTTTGGGACGGACATCCTCAGCTTGGGTGTTTCATTTGTTGGTCCTATGAGAAGGCATGATCAATTTTCTAAAATACAGGGAACCATTGGTTAGAGGAAATTCAGAATCTATAGCATGGACTAAATCGATAAGTGTGTAACGTGACACACCCATAAACAGGATTCTACCCAATGCGATTTCGCAGACACCCTGGGACCATGAACTGTGCTCTGATACTAAGTTTGTCACGAGCCGAGGCCCTAGCCGCGACGAGCATCCCAAATCATGAAGGCCTGTACACCCTTATCTATCTAGAAATCATGCATAACATTCATATACTATAAACAAATGCGAAAAAGATAATAAAGACAGAAACATGGTCAATCACTTAGTTCAATTAAATAGTACGAAATTTGAGTTCATAACATTCAAAAACATACGACACTAGTCTGCGAAACCTCTAACAATGTGAAAATCAACATCTATCTAAAGACTGGAACAACGCCCCCAGTCGAACCACAAAATGAAATAAATTAATACAGTTTTTCAACTAGGCCTTTCGAAATAGACAAGGCTCACCAAATGCAACTTCTGACTCACAAGTCTACTGATTAGCGGGACCCCGGGACTGTACCTCAAATCCTGAAATATAGGAGGTCAATACAATTGTACTGGTATGTAAAATAATCCAAAATAGCATCTTGTTATTACCCAAAATAGATGAGAACATTTTGTTAAACATTACATAGAAGATAATTAAAACACATGGGTATAATTTAGAATTTCCAATTGTTTTCTTGAAAACATGACTCACACTTTATCTTACTCCTGAGATAGATGGTACACTCTACATTTCTACAATCCCACGGGCTATATGGAATCTGCCCTTGACTCAGCGGCCAAGCCCCCAATCAAAATTTGCCGCAAGGACTGGAGTCCTAATTACTATTCTAGTATACTAGTGTCTCAAGGACAAGTATGCATTGGCATTAGCCAAATTATATTACCTAAATCGGCAAATTTGATTTCCAGCGATGAGCCCTTACACTCAAATGGTTTCTTCGGGTAACCATCTACCTCTCTTTAGGACTAATTTTAGTTCTTTAAACATTATGTTTCATATGTAAAGTCATTCAATGCTGAAAATCTTAAGGGCATGTCATCATCGGGTATCGTCATACCCAGACTTGCAAGTCGTTCATATCGTACCAATGTTACAGCCCATCTCATTCAAATCATGCACTTGACCACCAAAGAATCATAATAGTACAAGAGAGTCATCATTTTGAAATCTAAAGAAAACTTATGCAAATAACCTCCTTTGCAAGACTTAAAACATGCGGCGGTCAAATCAGTTTACTCAATCACATGCAATTAATTTTTTTGATGCAAGAGTATAGTTATAGCAAGGAACTCCCTCTCATCATATCATAAACCATGCCAAACACTATGATATTGAGAAACTTACTTTAAAATCATAATTTATGCTTTCAAAGATCACTCACAATACAAATATACACTTTATTTCGCAACAAGAGAGGGAAATTCATTGTTCATGCTATCAATTAAACATTCTAAACTATATATGTATATGCATAAAGGGTCAAGATTTTATTACCACAAAAAGGGTTCAATACAATACGTATATTCTCATCAAAATGATTTAATAACATGTTTTTCGAAACAATATTCAAAAACCCCTTTCTTGAAACATGATTATAAATTCTTAAACTTGATAAAACCATAAAATCTATGCCCATGGAGTTTAAGGATAGTCCTACATACCTTAGGTCTTTTAGTTCAAAGAATGAAACCCTAGCCTTGACTTTTTTCTTGATAATCTTGACTTAGGAGATGAATCCTTGATCTTTGGGAGGGAAGTTAGGGTTTTGTTTTGAAGGAATTTGAGCAACCTTTGGTATACTATGCCTTCACGACTAAATTTCGTATTATGGTTGAGTTATGATGAGGGAAAAAGACTAAAATACCCTCTTGGACCCGAGAAAAATAATAAAATGAACTGGACACCCGACACGTTGAGCGTCGCACCGCGTCGCAATGATATCGCGTTGGACTTCTATTTTTCTGCTCCAAACATGTCTCAAACATCGTCCGAAAAATCTGAAACTTCCCCGAGACACCCCTGAACATGAATCAACTTAAAAATCTACGTCTCGAGATTAGGAAGATCGATTTTGAAATCATTGAAGTTTAGGAACTCAAAATATGACTAAGTCCTTGTTAACACTTAGACAATTTTCAGGTTATTAGCTCCCTAAGTATGCTATTAAGGGTGGTACTAAGTCGGGAATGCTATGGAGTGTTACATCTATTTATTTTGACTATACATGATATCCAGCCAAAGTGTATCTTTATAATGTAGGAAATATAAGGGGACCTGGATAATATCACAGGGCACAAAGAGGATGTAAAAGGGAGATAAACATAAACTCACTTCATATCATTTGTAATACTCAACTCATCCGTTACAAGATCACAAAAGGGGTTTATATAGGTGTCAATAAAGTCTTCTAGACTAACACCAATTGAACACTTTCACACATATATAGTTGAGTCAAGCCACATTGATAGTATTAAAGTTACTTTCTTCGTTTCTTCTTACTTGGCCTCTTTATTAAAAGTAGTTATTTCCCTTTATTTGTCCAATTCATAAAATTAAGAGAAGTTTTATTACTTCCTCGGTTTCATTTTAGTTGATCCTCTTTCTAAAAATATTTATTTCAGTTTAGTTGTTCCTTTGATGAAATCAAGAGAATTTTAATATGTTCTTTTAATAATACCCTTATCATTAAATGACTGAACAAATTGTATATATTCAAATTTATATTTTCAAAGCATAATTAATAAGGCTAATTGGGTAAAATAAACTCCTAATAGATATTTTTTTTAATAGATGTGTCAAGTCTATAGGGTCAACTAATACGAAACGGAGGGAGTATGTTCTTTCAATATTATCCCTATCATTTAATGACTGTATAAAGTATTAATAGTTAAATTTAGATTTTCAAAGAATAATTAGTAAGGTTAGTTTAGTAAAATAATCTTTAATAAATATTTTTTTAAAAGAAGTGTCAAGTAAAATGGAATGGAGGGAGTAACCTAGATGATACTCTCTCTGTTTTATTTTACTTGTCTGCAGTACTAAAGTAGTTGTTTCAATTTACATGTCCAATTTATGAAATCAAGAGAAATTTGTTGAACTTTTTTTTTATCCTTTATATTAAATAACTATATAAAATAATAAAGTTAAATCTAAAGTTTCAAAACATCATTAATAAGATTAATTTAATAAAATATAATCCTAATCAATACGGGCTATAAAATAATAAAGTTAAATCTAAAGTTTCAAAACATCATTAATAAGATTAATTTAATAAAATATAATCCTAATCAATACGGGACAAGTAAAATGAAATGAAAGGGAGTTCAAAAAATCATGCACCTAGGATAACTAAAAATCATTTGAATCTAGACACTAAAACATTTAAGGTTACTATTTTCAACATATAATACTTTATTGCCTCATATCCCATGCATATAATTGTGTCATTACATTATGTGTGTAGGAAATGTATTAGATGAACAGGATCAAATTATAAAGAAGAAGGATAGACGGACTCATCTAAGGACCTCGTGAAATGAGATAGATAGATGAGCCAAGAAATAAGAGGAACTTTAGAGCTGAGCAGACTCGTCTGCTGTTCGTGCAAAGCGTAAACTTAGACAAGTCAGGAAGAATTGATCCTACGAATTTTAATGGACTTATTTGAATTATTCCCACACATCTTAGGTCATTGAAACATGCTAGATAACATATTGAGGAGATTGGTAGCAAAAAACACATACATATTCTTTTGGAGGCAAGAACATAATGAGAAGCGGAAGCAATATGGGAATTCGACTTTCACTTTCTTCCCTTCTCTACTTGTTCGTTATGAAATTATATGAGCTAAGTTCCTTATCCTAGGTTTGATGGAACCTTTTGTAGGATGAATTCTTGAATCATTTTGGAGTCTAGGTTATAGTTGAACAACGTCATTTTTAAGCATTAAGAGATTAATGACTAAGATTTTAAAGTGGAGGTTAGACATCACAAAACTTTGACGCGATCTAATTAGTGATCTAGATCATTGCATGAATAGACTAATAGGTTAGCTAGAGTAAATTCGAGAGAATTACCACACTTGGTCGAGAGATATTTGTAGTAAGAAAAGATTCATGATAGATAAATATTAATTCGGCTAGATTACAGCTAGCATAACGAGAACGAAACTAACAACCCGAGAAATCATAATTCTAGGCCTCCTTAATCTTGAAGTCAACCTCATTCTCTAATTAATTGATGTTAGTTTACTGCTTTATTATTTATGAGGTAGTTTAAAATAAAAATCATAATCTTAAAAATAAAATAATTGTTGGAACATATTTTCTTAGCTAGTATATCGAATAGCTATTCCTGAACTAAATTAATTCTCTGTTGTATTCGACTCCAAACTTAAAAATCAAATTATATTTAAAACAGTCACTTATCTTTTTTAGGACGGATTTTGAGTATAATCAATGCGCAATATCATAACCCAAAAAAATCTTAATATGATATTTATTTATTTTTTTCAAAATAACTGACTTCATCTATTGACAATAAATAGGATAATGTCTTATTAATGTAATCATATAGAAATCTAAAAAAGTCAAATCTTTTCTTTTTGGTTACTTTATTTCCTCACACTGTTGGAGCTTACCTGTCATATACTTCTTTCAAAAAAAACAATACTGAAGTTATCACTACTCAAAACTGAAAAAACAAGAAGCAAAAATCACAAGCTATTTCCTCTCTTTCATTCAAGAAAAATGGTGAAGCCAAAAAGACGAACTGGTTCTCTACCGCACACCCGAAACAAGAGGCCACCACCATCATCATCGTCTGATGATCGTTCAAAGGTTCACACAACTTTTCACTTCATTCTTTTTTTTTTTTGTTTTGGTTTTTTGTTAAACGTTCGTAAGTGAATTGATTCTTTTTGTTCCTTTTAATTGGTGTGAATTGATTTTTTAGGGAGATGATTTGTCCTCTTCTATGAAGCGTCAAAAGGTTCAGTCAAAATTCTCCTTCATATTTTTGTTTTTTGTTAAGTTTTGTGAGTGAATTGATTTTTTTGTTTCTTTTGTACATTGGTTGGCATTGACTTTTTAGGTAGATGACAATGTGGATGCATCAGCGAAAAAATCAGTGCCGCCAACAGAGAATTCGAAGGAGTTACTCTCGACTGGTCAGCCGGAAGTCAGAGGTGATGGTGCGGCTGACGGAAAAGTTGACGCCAGAGCTGATAGAAAAGTGGACGCCACGGTTGATGGAAAAGTTGATGCACCTGTCACAGAAGGCAAGAGTTCTATATATTTTTTACATGTTCAGTATATTAAAAAATATATCAACTTTTACTTGTCGCGTTTATTAAATCAAGAGATAATTTATTGATTAGTTTCTAATTTACCCATATTATTCTTTATAAGCATTTCACAATGTATTTATTACATCATTACCTTTATTATATTCAACGAGTAATATATAATTTTATTTATTGCTCGTATGCCAAGTCAATAAGAATAGGTAAAAATGTACTTAGTCCCTAGTTTACACTAATTATTGACTATAGTTATTCCACAATGTATATTTTGGCAACCATTGAATTTACTATATTTAAAGAGTCATATAATAATATTTTCATTCTATTTATTGCTCGATATGCCAAGTGATACCGAGCAAGTATACACTTACTTGCTAATTTATCCTTCTTATTAATTATAGTCATTTCATAATATATTCAAAGCATATTATATTTAAAAAGTTATGTAGGAAAATTGTCATTATATTTATTGATCAGTGTACTAAATTAATATTGGACAGGCAAAAGTAGATAGATGAAGTACTTTATTTATCTTTTTTATTTTCTTGTGAAGTTCACTGTATTTTTCTACTGTTAAGTGTCTCTGATCATATTCAATGCGTGTGTCGTTTAGGTTTTGTAGCGAAGAAGCCTTGGTGCGTACTTATATCAGAGTCTCTGCAGGTTTTCTATTAGTAGTATTTGTCTTTATTTAACTATTTGCTGTTGAATTTTGTTTTATCAGTTTGATATCTAATAGAATGTGAATACATTGCAGAATCCAACAATACCGGTTTTTGAGCGATGTTTGGCGGTTGGTTCGGGCAAATACCTTGAATCAGTTCCTGAAAAGGAAATGGTGTGTCTAATAAGGCTTAAACAGGTAGTGTTCTAAATTTGAACTACCTTGACTTTCCTCATCATATAATGTTGCTTTGTTTAACAACTGAATTCTGTGTTCCATAATTCCAAAACATCTCCGTCTGCTAGTGAAAATTTTAGTATGAAGATGCTTTTGGAAAAAAAAGAAAGCAAAAAAGTTTCCAATGCTGATGCACTGATCGTTTCTTGCCATAAATTCCCTTCGGGCATTAGGAGCAAACTAACTTTAGGCGCTTGTCCTGAGAGGTTACCATAGTAATTTGAATATGAAAATGCAGCACATGGAAGGACTGAATTATTTGGCATTTGTTTCGTTATTTTTTGAGGTGAACCTCATATTGTACATACAGTCTAATTACTCATTGTTCGTGGAAATAATCAGGCGATCAAGTTGTATTTGGTCAAGTGGGCAATCACTCTTACGTATCCTCTACATGTTGTAGCAGCTATTGTGATTCCATTTGAACCTGCTCCACCCTAATGGCTTCTGTGAATCTTTTAGTATTTGATCTTTATGATTGAATATCCTTGACATTGTGCTATATAGATTTTCCAGCTATTCTTCTATGAGATTAATTTTGAGTCACTTTTAGATTTGACGACCAGACAAGTATTGAATATCGAAAACCAGGCGGGAGATGCTTTGTTGATAATTCTTCTATTACCCTGTCTCAAGAAACATCTCAGGTTAGTGGTTAAAACTTCCCAGGAAATGAGCCGCTTCCTTCCCCTTGTTATTCATGAAAACAATCTTGACGGCCTTGAAGTAGATTCAGCTACAAATGTCAGCAGCAATAATGCGCTGATGTTGGATTGACTATCAAGATCCCCCCTCTTGACGGAGACCTGGACTCTGGCATAGAGGGAGGCAACTCAAAGTCATTGGCTGAATTACTTCTTTTGGCCTTCTTGCTATGAGCTCACAGACTGATCCATGACATAACTAAAGAAAGTATTTATTAACAGATGTCGGAGGAAAGACAGCGGACTAGGGAATCAATGCCTGCTTCAACACCAGAGATGTCCTCAAAATCTGCAGCATTTAAGGAACAAATTAGTGCTGCAATCATTGATGGACATGAAAGTGAAGTTTCATTCGATAACTTCCCGTATTACTTAAGGTAGGCCACAACACCACATGGCATAATTCAATTACCATTGTATATCTGGAGTTCTACTTAGTTTCCTTTATTTTTTATTCATTGTTTGCTCGTGACTTTTTTGATCTCTTACACATTTCCTGCTGGCTACTACATATTTCTTATATTCTACTAGTTGAGAAATAAGAAATACTTTCACTATATGCCTTTTTTTGTACATGTTCTAGTTCTGTTTATGATATTTATTAATGGATTAATTAATTTTGCATAAAAAATAGTTGGGATATAATTTCTCTGTTACCCAAAAAAAAATTGATCCATTGAACGGAGTTCAATTTAAATAGTGGCTTCATAAGAGGAAATATTGCATATAATTTTGTTGGTCTCAACTGTTACGTTGAAGCTAAAATGCAAGGCAAACTTTTATAAATTACTTCAATAATGGTAAGGTATATAAGAGCATTAACAAATTCTATACAGTCGAATGAAAAGGTTGACCGGTGCTTTAATCCTGGTCCAAGTGACTACTTCTGTGTTTGTATCCGAGTCAGTGTTTGTATCCGAGTCAATCTTGATTCTTGTTTCTGTATGATATTTATGTAATTCTCCAAAAAAAAAAAAAAAAAAAAAGCAAGAGACTAGTTTTAGGGCATTCCTCTCTTTCTACACTTGGAAAAGTTCGAAAATTGTGTACGAGTCAATTATTATACTAAGGTGGTACATTTAGAGAGCTAGGGCATCTCTTGTATAAGCGTTGTTTACACCTAATTTTTGCCCTGCACAACTAAAATTTAATCCTGAGTTTCTTCGGTCTTTGATAAAATTGAAACATTTATTTCATCCAAATAAAAAGGATTTTTCGAAATATTTATTTGAATAAATTTGTTATTTTAAGTAGCGATTATATATCATCTTGTTTAGTTATATGAGATTTTATAATTTTGTTACTTAGATATTTATTTTATAAAATATCTGATTTTAATCAAGGCTTATAGATTCAAATGATTAAAGTTTTGATTTAAATATAATTTACTCTCAAAAAATAATTTATTTGGATAAATATGTGTTTGATTTTATAAAATCAAGAAGCCCGGGATTAAAGGAAGTATTAATTCGCATCGAATTTCAATTTAATTTAGCCAATCTATTCGATTTGGCCATAATTGTAATGCAATCCGTCAATTGATTTCTAATTTGGTCAAAATTAAATAAATATGGCTAAATTTTAAACCCCAATTTGGGTTATATTTTAAATAACCTCAAAATTTCCAAAATCTCTCATAACTTCTACCTAATTCCACAAAAAATAATTTCAAATTGTACTATTCCCCCCCCCCCCCCCAACTTTGTCTTTTCCCAATTTTGAAATTCAAAAGTTGTACTACATTGTACAATTTTCCCCCACATTATCTTCCACCTCACCTTATCTTCAATTTTAAAATTCCAAAAACACCCTTAATTATTTTTTCTCCCACATTGGTGGATGACAAGAAATAAATCCTCATCCTTTCCTATAAATACTTTTTTCCCACATTGGTGGAAGAAAGGAAAAAAAATCTCATTTTCTCCTATAAATACTACCACTACTTTGGTAGAAAAGGGGGAAAAGGAAAGAAAAAAAAATGGCTAGAAAGGTGAAAAATCCTTTTTGAGCAAAATAGTTACTTTTATTTAGTAAAAATTTTTATTTCATTGAGTTGGTCAGCTAATAAAAAACTTTAAGTTGCCGGTGACGTTTCTTTGGTGGTGGTTGATTCCGACGAAACTCGTAGTCTCGTTTTGCTACCCCAAAAAAGGTAGACACATCTTTTTTTTTCTTAATTTTTATTATCGTTTTCTTCTTCATCTTTTTTCTTCTTCATAGTTCGTAGATATAATTTTATTTGCTAGGATTGTATGTTATAGATGGCCTTAAAGGCCCTAGGACGTTGTGGTATCGATATTCTAATTATTTTCATGTTCATGATATAAAAATGAGCTAACAATAGTTGTATGTGTCTTTTTTTTTTTACTTTATTCTTTGATATTTTGGATAAAGTTTCAATCTTTGCTTAAAATATGTATTTATGCTTTGTTTAAACTCATTGTTGTTGGATATATTTGTTTTTAGCATGTAAAGTTATTTTCTTTTTGTTGAAAAGAATAGTTAATGTTGAATGTTTTGCCTTTTCACCTTATTCTTTGATTATTTTGGATAAAGTTTAGATCTTTGCTTGAAAAACATAATCATGTCTTGTTTAAACTCATTATTATTGAATATGCTTATTTTTAGCATGTAAAGTTATTTTCTTTATGTTGAAAAGAATAGTTAATATTGATTGTTTTGCCTTTTGACCTTATTCTTTGATTATTTTGGATAAAGTTTAGATCTTTACTTGAAAAGTCATACCCATGTCTTGTTTAAACTCATTGTTGGTAGATATGTTTGATTTTAGCATGTAAAGTTATTTTCTTTATGTTGAAAAGAATGGTTAATATTGATTGTTTTGCCTTTTGACTTTATTCTTTGATTGTCATATATAAAGTTTTGATCTTTGCTCAAAAGACAAACTCATGTCTTGTTTAAATTTATTATTGGCGGATATGTTTGTTTTAGCTGTAAAGTTGTTTCTTTTATGTTGAAAAAATAGTTACTATTGTTTGTTTCACCTTAATAAAAATAGTAATTGATTAAATCAAGAATTTTTCATTTACTTTTTAATTATTTTAAGGGATCTCCAAAATCTTCATATAAAAGATGAATTGCTAGCTTTATTTTTCATCCACGATGTTTATTCCTCTTTTTCGCATGTTTTCAAATTCGTCAAAATGATGAGAAAGTTCGAATTTTTGTGGCTAAATAGAATTATTTAGATATTTTCGAGTCATGCATAGTATGATTGTAAAACAATATTTCACTTTTAGAAATGCTAAACTTTATTCTAAGTTTCTTGCGCCCTTTGGATTGTTATATGTGCTCTTTGTGAGTATAAAGACTTGATTTGTGTCACTCATTGATTCATAATATCAAAGGAGAATCAACGATGTCTTAGAAATATAAACCATAGGTTATTACATGTTTTTTTTCATAAAATTTTGGTTGTAATTTAGTTGTATGAATTTTCTTTAATGTCGCATTAATTGAAATTTAAAGATTCTCTTGCTTGAAAAGTTAAACTTTATTTTCTTTTGTTATATGGATTAGTATCTATGTTTGTTCAATTTTAGAAGTCATGAGTATTTTCCTTGTTGCCTCAATCCTTTACTTTCGCAAGCTTACGTTGTTTGTTTCTTGCATTAATTCATTGAATGTGACCTTCTTCCTTTTACCTTTATTCATTCTTGTATGAACATAAATCATGAGGCATGTAAGTGAGTGTCTTTGCTTTGCATTTTATTTGTTGGCTCTCATTCTTGTGCAAGTGTGGTTATCATTGTCATTCAAAATTGGTTCTTGATATTTTCTTTCTCTTTGAAATATGTCACTTTTATGCCTTGAATGTATATTAATTTCTTTATCTTGTTTTTGCATGCAAAGAAAATGTCTCGAGTCCAAATGGATTCCTCTCGTCTTGCATTTGGTAATGGGCAAATGAGGTCTACCCCTTCGAGTCAAGTTCGAAGTTTAAACGCGAGGTCCATTACATGGCGTGCGAGTGCTAGAAGATAGATGAAGAAGGAAAATGTGTCAAAACCCATTGATGATGTCATTAAGAGACTTGAAAAGTCTCAATTTTTATTATTTTCTTTTTATTTATTCATTTAGTCATTTATTTATTCATTCATTTCAGCCTCGAAGCGAAAGTTGTATTTAATATAGGTGGAGCAAGACTCGAGCCAAAGGCTCGAAAAATAGTTTAGGACAGTTGAAATGGGTCAGAAGCCCAACTAGACTAGGACAGGTCTCATTGATTTTGGCTCAATAGTCTAAATCCTTTACTTTCTCCTCCCTTCCCCTTTTAAGTGTTTATTTATTTATTAATTTTATTTAGACTTAGTTAAAATCCCTACTAAGTCGCCTAAATCTATTTTAAACAAGTCTTTTTTTAAAAAAAACAATAAAAATCAAATCACCATTTCAATAAATTAATCTTTTCAGAAGTTAATCAAAAGATGTTTTCAAACAGTCCGGATAACCGCAAGTTAGCGGACGTTTTAGATGCCTAACACCTTCCTAAAACGTTAATAGGAACTGCTTATCTAGAATCTCTAACTTAAAATAATTTTTCTGTTTTGAACCGTTTGAAGTAACTCTCTAAAGGTTTCTTAATTCTTTTTTAAAATTAAGTGGCGACTCTTCTCAAAAAGTCAAAATTTCTCCGCAAAAAAAGTGTGATGATTGGATTGGATTATGAAAGGAACTCTTGATAGTACATTTTGGATTCCAGTGGCTACTCCATTCCAAATATGAATTAAATAGTAATTCAAACCTATTGTATGGTGAAGAGATGAAGAGGAATGACTTAGTGTTGGGTTCAATGTGTGTGTGTGAATGGAAATGGAGGGAAAAATAGTGAAGGAAAATAGAGTAACCAAAATGAAAAGCGTACTCTTATATTGGAAAGTTCACTAATTCTCCCACAACTTGTAAGTGTTTATAATGAGTAACACCAACTTCACATGGATAGTGATGCAAGAACAAGGTGGTGCCTTGCGCCTTTGTTGTTGCTCGCTCGGCTTCGGATTTGTATTTGATCGATGAGATCTAAATTTTTAGGTAAATTTTATTTAAAACTTATTTTACAAGTGAAAAATTAATCCAAAAATCTGATATAATTATTTTTCTTCAAGTGTGGGCGTACTGCACCTGCTCACTGGAATTCGGACAGTGTCACCTGTGGGCGCAGTTCTAGCACAGACTGGGCACAGGTGATGTGACTGTACTAAAAAAGGTGCCTTTCTTCTGAACCAATGTATCTTTCTGAAAGGACACATTAAAGGCTATAAATTCCTTATATATTTCTCAGGAATAGACATGATTTTTGACAGCAAAAACACTCTTCTTCTATACAAAAACTCTATGATAATCATTAAGCTATTGAGTGAGTTCGACGAATCCAATAATTTGAGGTACCGCTATTGTTCGGATTGAAAGACATTTTATCATGGGAGGAAGATTCCATAACATCGGGTACAGTGAGGGGAATTATTCCTTAAGGACACTCCGTGAAGTCGAGGGACTTGGCTTTACATTTCTATTTCATCTCATTTTTGAAATATAACATACTTCTTGGATAGATTATTCATAATCTTCTGTTGAAGGTGTTAAGGAACTTCATAAGTATTCTTATCTTAGACTTGAACTTGTATTGAAGTCGTTGTTGCATATATACAGATTGTTGTATCCGAAAATATTGAAAATAACAATCTTAAGGAATAATCTTTTGAAATCTGTATTGCTTGTTTCCTGGAGATTAAAACTTTAAGATTTCTACTCCGTTTGAACTTAACTAGTGATTTGAAGACATAAAATCTTCATCACGAGTTAAAGAGCAATCGGTTGACGTTTGAAATTCATAAAAACTTCATCGTTAAACTAGAAACAAGAGGCGTTTAAAGTTGCTATAACTTTTTAATAAGTATTTTGATATACTAAAGGTACTGTTTTGTGGTGATAGGAAAATGACAACTGATAGTCAAGTGCATGATGCTACAACGACTGTGGGGGCAACTAGTATTGCCACAACAAGTCGCACGAATGCTTCGCCAGTAATGGAACCAGCGGAGAAACCCGAAAAGTTCGCGGGTATTGACTTCAAGAGGTGGCAGCTCTTCCACCTCACCACTCTTTATCTTCAAAGGTTCACATTTGAGGAAGCATTGGAAGTGCCCGAGGAAACCCCTAAACAAGAGCGATTTGTGATTGTGGAGGCTTGAAAACACTCAGATTTCCTTTGCAGGAACTACATCTTGAGTGGTCTCCAAGATGATCTCTATAATGTGTATAGTGGAACAAAGACAGAAAAAGAGTTATGGGGAGAGCTAGAACAAAAGTACAAGGCAACGGATACCAGAACTAAAAAATTCTTCATTGCAAGATTCCTGGAGTATAAAATGATAGACAACAAGCCTGTTGTTTACCAAGTGCAGAAACTGCAAGTGATCATCCATGATCTCCTTGCGGAAGGTATGATTTTGACAAATACCTTTGTTGAATAATTTAAACATATTCTTAGTATTCACATGAACTTTATTGTAGGTTTGATTGTGAATGAAGCGTTTCAAGTAGCAACAATAATAGAGAAGCTACTGTTGAATATTAAACAGAAAAAACAGGCAGAAAAATTAATGAAAAAACAGAGAACTTGTTCTTTATTGAAGCAAATAGCCTGTATATATAGGCTTACAAACTTATAAACAAGTCATTGCTTACAACTAGGACTCAACTTACTCCTAACTAATACCTGCAATTTGACTAAATCAAAAACACTAAAAAAAATAGCTAACAACTTTAAAGCTTATCTAAAAAGTTATTAATGACTTAAGACATTAAGAAAATATGGAGATAAACAAATAACCTCGTCTTTCATATTCTAGTGTTGATATCTTCAATACTCCTCCTCAATACCAGCTTCTTCTTTATTCATCCCACCAAGATGGTGATAAAATCTTTCAAACTTATTGCCACTCAAACCTTTTGTAAATAAATTTGCAGCTTGGTCTTCCGTTCTAACATGCTTCAACTCAATTTCCTCTTGTAAGACTTTCTCTCAGATAAAATGGTAATGCGCCTCCATATGCTTAGTTCTAGCATGAAAAACTGGATTCTCTGCCAAACGTACTGCTGATAAGTAGTTATCACAATACAGAGGAATTGGATACACCACATGTTGATGCAACTCCTTTAACAATTGCATAAGCCAACTGCTTTCTTGAGCTGCCATAGCTGCTGCTCGGTACTCTACTTCAGTGGTTTACAAAGACACTGTTGGTTGTCTTTTGTTACACCAAGAAATTACTCCTGACCCAAGCATGAAAACATACCTGATAGTTGAGCGTCGAGTATCATGGTCACCTGCATAGTCAACATCATAGTAACCAACTAGCTTATAATCTTCACCTCTTTTGTACATAATACCATAGCCTAGCATATTTTTCACATATCTCAGAATTCAGCGAACTGCTTCCGAGTGAGGTTTCTTCAGATGTTGCATGTATCGACTCATCATACCAACTACAAAAGAAATGTTTGATCTTGTTAAAGTAAATAAGACTTCTAACCAACTGCCGGTACATTGCAGCATCTTCTAAATCTTTCCCTTCATGAGCACATATTTTTAGAGTTTGGCCCTATTGGAATCGAGATTGGCTTACACTTAAGCATTCTGAACTTCTTTAGCAAATCTCTGAAATACTTTTGTTGATGGAGAAATATTCCTTCTTGAGAGTAACTGACCTCTATACCAAGAAAATGCTTGATCTATCCAAGTTCTTTCAATTGGAAACGAACTGACAAGTTTTCCTTAGTTCGGAAAATTTCTTCTTCATAATCTCCTATGATAATTAAATCATCCAAATATACTAGTACAGTAGCTTTTTTCTGTTCTTTAGCTTTGACAAACAAGCTAGCATCTGCACTAGTCACCAAATACCCACTATCGGTAAGAAATTCAGCAATTTTACCATACCAGGCCCTCGGTGCTTGTTTTAATCCATAAAGAGCCTTTCATAGCTTACACACATACTCAGGGTAATCTTGATTTTGAAATCTAATTGGCTGATCCATGTAGATCTCCTGATCCAACTCCCCATGTAAAAATGGATTCTTTACATCCATTTGCCACATTCTAATTTTTACAAGCAGCAAGTACTAATAGGACTTGTACAGTTGTAAGCTTTGAAAATGGACTAAAATTTTTATCATGGTATAGTCCATATTGTTGAGATAATCCATGAGCCATCAAATGAGCCTTATGCCTTTCGATTGACCTATCTGCTCGACGTTTTATATTGAAGACCCACTTGCAAGATATTGGCTTCACATCACTTGGTTTTGATACAAGCTACCAAGTCTGATTCTATTTTAGTGCTGCCATTTCTTCTTTCATAGCTTTACTCCACTTCTGATCCTGAGATGCTTCTTCAAACATCTCAGGCTCATTTGCACCTTTTTCCTCCACTATTGCAGTATTGGCATACTTTGGATTTGGCTTTCTGAATCTTGTTGATTTTTTAAGCTGAGTTGGTGTTTCCACTCCACTAGGTTCAGCTTGTTCACATGGTTATTGATACACACCAGTTTTTTAGGGACATTGGGCTACACCTTCTTCGACATTGTCTTTGTCATCTACATGTTTTGCTTCTCCTAAACCCAATTGGATTTGAGAAGATTGCACCACATCTTTAAGAACATCTGATTCTGGCAGTACCTCCTTGTCTGATGACCACTATGAAGAAGATTCATCGAACACCACATTCCGGGATGTGTAACACTTTTCGGTTGTCGGGTCACAACATCGCCACCCATTTCTTTGACTGTCATATCCTACAAAAATACATCTGACAGCCTTTTTATCCATTTTGCTATGTAAATGATTAGGTACAAATACATAGCAAACACATCCAAAAACTCAAAAATAACTAACTGAAGGTTTCATATTCCATAATTTTTCGAAAGGTGAAATAAAAGATAACCTTTTTTGAGGAAGCCTATTGATCACAAATGCAGCCATCCTCATTGCTTCTGTCCAAAAACGTCCTGGTATGTTCTTCGTGTGAAGCATGCTTCGACAAATTTCTGTTAGGTGCCTATTCTTCCTTTCTGCTATGCCATTCTGTTGTGGAGTGCTAGCACATATGAACTGCTGACGTATTCGGCTTTCTTGAAGGAAATCACAGAACTTGTCTGAGGTATACTCTCCCACATTATCACTACGTAGACAAGAAATTCTTTTGCCAACTTCCGCTTCTACTACCTTCTTAAATTCTTTAAACTTTGGAAAAAATTCATATGTTTCTTTCACAAAGTAAATCCACACATACCTTGAGAAGTCATCAATAAAAGTCACCATGTACTTCATCCCACCTATGGAAACTTGTTTCACAGGCCCAAACACATCGGAGTACACCAACTCCAATGGTTCTCTTGCTTGAAAGTGGGATTCTTCAAAAGACAGCTGATGTGCTTTTCCATACTAGCAGCCTACACATACTGTGTCTTTTCTCACTTTAAGTCATGGAAGTCCCTTCAACATCGACCTCTTCATCATCACCTCTAATTTGGAATAGCTAACGTGACCCAGTCGTATGTGTCATACGTGTGCTGTTTTATTCCTTTTCGTCTTGTCTACATATGCAACTTCTACAGACATTACATAGACCGATTCCAACCTTTGTCCTTTCATCACCGGTTCTTCTATAATATCCAGGTCCCGATAGACCTTCACATCTTGTGGTCGAAATAGAACAAAATAGCCAGAAGATGCTAACTATGCCACAGAGAGAAGATTTTTCTTCATACCTGGGACATGGTAAACATTTTGGAGCGGTACCTCAGTATTACTATATTGAGCAGAAACTACTGTATTACCAATGTGAGCTATCGGTAACTTTGAGTTGTTCGCCATTACGACTACCCTGCTTCCCATTATACTCTGACAGGTACTGCAACTTTTTTTTGTCACCCGTCATATGATTTGAGTATCCCGAGTCAACAATCCAATCCTTCTCGTAATAAATTGTCTTTGTCATTGTAACGAGAGCCAATTCTTCTTTTTCTACAGCAAAGATGCATCTGCATCCCACTTTTCTTCACTATTTGATGTAGCAGTATTGCTCTCAACAATTTTTTTCTTTGACCAGAAATCTTTTGCCATATGACCTCTTTTTCCGCAATTGTAACACTTCCCTGGAAACTTCTTACCGTCGTCTTAATTCTTCGAAGCTCCTCCTACACGAACACTCTCTCTGCCTTGATGACTTCTTGCCATATCATTATTTTTCTTGGATATACCAGTGGTATGCTATTTGGAATCCACCTGCCTCGATTGGCATAGAGTGCCTCTTCTTCCTTCTTAAACGAGACTCCTCCCATTTGCTTAGCTAAGAATTCTTGACCAGCTAACAAATTTTTGAATTCTACCAGTGACGGTTGAACTTGCCATCCTTGTATGGTAGCAATGAAGCTTCTAAATTCTAGCTTCAAACTATGAATAATGATGCGCTTCATCCTAGTATCACCAATAGGAGCCTCCGGATCCAACTCAGCAATCTCCCGGCATAGAAACTTTACTTTGTGAAAGTACTGTGAGATCGTCATGTCGCGTTGTGACACTGATAGGAACTCAGACTCTAAGAGTTGGAGCTTCGTATCATTCTTCTTGGAGAACAGCTTGGCGAACGTATCCCAAGATTCCTATGGAGTTTTGGCATCACATATATGCTCTAGTACATCTTCTTCTACTATGGTCTTCAAGGAGAATATTGCTTTACCCGCTCTGATTCTCCACTTCCGTAAGATACCATTCGTGTCTTCAGCTTCTGGAGACATAACCTCTTTTCCATTTACTACTTCCCATAAGTCTTGGCCTTGCAAGTACGACATGTTTGTGCTAACAAGAATTTGTTTTTGATGTTCACTCTAGCTCAAGGAGAAGGAAAGATATACATGGAAAACTTTGCTACTGGAAAAGTAGAAGGAACAGGAAAAATGTGGTTGAAAATGACTTCAAGCAAAGTGTTGACACTCAATAATGTCTTGTATGTTACGGAGTTTTGAAAGAACTTGATTTTTATTTCACTTCTAGACAAAAATGGATTCAAATGTGTATTTATTTCTGAAAAAATTGTACTTAGTAAAGGAGAAGTGTATGTACAAAAAGGCTACCTCAATGAATGCCTATTCAAAATGAATGTAATGAATGTTGAAATCAATAAAAGTTCAATTTCTTCTTACTTGCTTGAGTCTTATGATTTGTAGCATGAATGATTAGGCCATGTTAATTACAAAATATTATGAAAACTAATAAACTTTGAAGTTTTGCCAAACTTTGAGTGAAATAAATCAAAGTGTCAAATGTGTATGGAATTAAAGTATGATAAGCATCCGTATAAGTTAGTTGAAAGGAATTTCAATCCCTTAGACTTAATACACATTGACATTTATGATATGAAGTCAACACCATCATGAAATGGGAAAAAGTATTTCATAACTTTTATTGATGATTGCACTAGATACTGTTATTTCTACTTGCTAAATAGTAAGTATGAAGCAATAGATGCATTTAGGCAATACAAAACTGAAGTTGAAAATCAGTTGGAGAAAAAAATCAAAACTATAAGAAGTGATAGGGGCGGAGAATATGAATCTCCCTTCACCGAAATATGTGTAGAGAATGGACTTGTCCATAAAACTATGGCTCCGTATTCACCTCAATCTAATGGAATTGCGGAAAGGAAAAAACAAACTTTGAAGGAAATGATTAATGCCTTACTTATAAGTTCAGGTTTACTTTAAATCTTGTGGGGGGAGGCTATCCTTACAGCCAACCGAATACTCAATAGAGTTCCCCATAGTAAGACACAATCAATTCCTTATGAAAAATGAAAAGGAAAAAATTCAACTTGAAATATTTCAAAGTGTGGGGGTGTCTAGCGAAGGTCCAAGTTCCTATGCCTAAAAGGGTTAAGATAGGACCTAATATAGTGGACTGCATATTCATAGGATATGTAAAAAGTAGTAAATCATGCCGATTTTTGGTTCATAAATTCGAACATCCAAATATTAATAAAAATAAGGTAATTGAATCAGATAATGCTAAATTCTTTGAAAATATTTATCCGTATAAAACTAGACATGAATAGTCTAGTGGGGGTCTAAACGGCCTCTAGATGAATCAAGTGAGAATGTACATAATAATGAGAATCCAAGACATAGTATACGTCAGAGAATGTCAACTTCATTTGGATTAGATTTTATAACATTTATCTTAGAAAATGAGTCTCAAATGTTTAAAAAAGAGATGTCATCGTCAGAATCATCCTTCTGGAAAGAGGCAGTTAATATTGAGATTGATTCAATCTTAAGCAACCATATGTGAAAGTTAGTTGATCTTCCTTCAGGAAATAAACGTTTAGGTTCTAAATGGATCTTCAAAAGGAAAATGAAAGCAAATGGTACTATTGACAATTACAGGGCAAGACTTATAGTAAAAGGCTTCAAATAGAAAGAAGGCCTTGATTACTTTGATACATACTCGCCAGTGACAAGGATAACATCGATTCAAATGTTAATTGCCTTGGCGGCGGTATATAGTCTTGGCAAACGAATTCAAGATAAATGAATGTGATAAGTGTGTCTACATTAAAAATACTCCATATCACCAAGTCATTATTTGTTTATATGTGATGATATGTCGATTATCAATAGAGATATTTCTGACATAAATGCCACAAAACTAATGCTTGAGAGCAAGTTTGATATGAAAGACCTTGGAGTTACGGATGTGATCTTAGGAATAAGAATCCATAGAACTCCACAAGGGTTGGCATTGTCACAGTCTCATTATATCGAAAAGGTACTTTGACAAGTTCAAGTATATGGAATTTGGTATTGCCAAAACTCCATTGGATGTGAGCTTTGCACTTCAAAAGAATGAAGGTGGAAGTGACTCACAATGTACGCAAGAGTATTAGGATGTTTAATGTATATAATGAATTGTACATGACCAGACATAGCATGCGCTATTAGTAAGTTGAGTTGGTACATGAGTAATCCCAATAAAACTCAATGGATGGCAATGAAAAGATTTTTGGGTATATTAAATACAGTCAAGACTATACTTTGCATTATAATAAATATCCCGTGGTACTTGACGGATATAGTAATGCAAATTGGATCACCGGATCGAACGAAGTAAAATCCACAAGTGGATATTTATTTACTATCGGTGGAGGAGCGGTCTCTTGGAAATCATCCAAACAGACATGTATTGCTCGCTCTACAATGAAATCTAAATTTATCACATTGGATAAAACTGATGAAGAAGTAGAATGGCTCTGGAATTTCTTGGAAGATATTTCTTATTAGCCCAAACCAGTGGCACCAGTACGTATACACTGTGATAGATAAGCGGCAATAGGTAGGGCTGGGAGCATGCTATACAATGGTAAATCTCGTCACATAAGATGCAGATATAATACCGTTAGAGAACTTCTCTCTAGTGTAATTATCACTATTGACTACGTAAAGTCAAATGATAATGTGCCAGATCCACTTACAAAGGCCTATCTAGAGAAGAAGTGAAAAAGACATCAAGGGAATGGGTTTAAGGCCTAGGACAAGTCAATATGGCGGTAACTCTACCTAGAAGACTGGAGATCCCAAGAGCTAGGTTCAAAGAGATCAAATAAAGTTGTGTCTGATAGGTTCAACATTGTTAATATACCAACCCATTTTCATGATGTAGATAATATGTAGTAAACAAGGATAAGACTTACGGTGAAAAGTCTTTTAATGATTATCTAAATTTGGAAGATTTGACCAAATAGTTTAATCTACTGGATTGAATATTTAGAAATAACCTATGTGAGGGCGAAGTGGAAGCTTCTTCAAGGAGAATGTTAGTAAAGGCCTATTCTCTAATAAGCTCTTATGAAACTGGGACGTGTTCATGGCTGAAAAGAACAAAACAATGAGAACTATAAACAGTAAAAGGCTAATTATATGACATGTGTTATCTAGGTGTACATTAAAGCTCGATGGTTCAAAGATATCAAATCTACCGATTGATCGAGTGCATCCGATGCATGTTCACTACCAAAAGTTCAAAGGAAAACCTACTTATCCAAATGCAATCAGTCTTTACTAAATGATCACATGCTTGTTCATAAATTCTTCAAAAGATAGTCATTCTCCATTCATGTGGGAGATTTTTGGGTTTAATGTGTGTGTGTGTGAATAGAAAATGGAGGGAAAAATAGTGAAGGGAAATAGAGTAACCAAAATAGAAAGTATACTCTTATATTGGAAGGTTCACTAATTCTCTCACATTAGTGAGAGAAGGCAACTTGTAAGTGTTTATCATGAGGAACACCAACTCCGCATGGATAGTGAGGCAAGAACAAGGTGGTGCCTCGCGCCGTCGTCTTCATCACTCGCTCGACTCGGCTCGACTTCGGCTTCGGCTTCGTATTTATCAATAGATGAGATCTATCTTTTTAGAAGAATTTTATTTGAAATTTGTTTTTCACGTGAAAAATTTAATCCAAAAATATGATATAATTATTTTTCTCCAAGTGCGGGCGCATTTCGGACGCCATGCAAATGCATACACAACGCCTCACAAAGGGATGCGACCCTTCAAGGGAAAAGGTGCACTGTCTTGCACTGTTAGGCGATATGCGTGTGCAATTTAATAACCTGTGGATACAGGTGCAGCGCAGATGCTCACTGGAATTCGGGTAGTGTCACCTGCGGTCACAGTTTGGGCGCAGTTCCAACATAGACTGGGCGCAAGTGACGTGACTGTACTAAAAAAGATGCCTTTCTGCTGAACCAATGCATCCTTTCTAGAAGGACAAATTAAAGGCTATAAATACCTGATATATTCCTCAGGTATAGACATGATTTTTTACAGCAAAAACACTCTTCTTCTATACAAAAACTCTGTGTGATTATTAAGCTATTAAGTGAGCTCGACGAATCCAACAATTTGAGGTAGCGCTATTGTTTGAATTGAAAGTCATTTTATCCTGGGAGGAAGATTCCATAACCTCGGGTACAGTGAGGGGAATTATTTCTTAAGGACACTCCGTGAAGTCGGGGGACTTGGCTTTACATTTCTATTTCATCTCGTTTCTGAAATACAACATACTTCTTGGATAGATTATTCATAATCTTGTGTTGAACGTGTTAAGGAACTTCATAAGTGTTCTTGTCTTAAACTTGAACTTGTATTGAAATTGTTGTTGCATATATACGGATTCTTGTACCCGAAAATATTGAAGATAAAACTTAGGTCACAAATTTGAGCCTCGAGCCATGCAAACTAAGCCTTGTATTGTTATTTAAATAGGGAAGGATAGAGGGGCGGACCCATTATTTTCAAATTTTGAAGCTACGGTCGGTTTAAGTGCTGACCCTAGGCGAATTTCTAACAATTTCAATTTTTAGGTGAGATAGATTACACAGTTCAACTTGGAATCAAAATCATACTCGTTCCCACTCTTGATTTAACCAATGTTAGTCCCCCATGCTATATTGTACATGCACCAAATATCAAATTTCGGACGCGCAATAGGGTATTGAATGGGCCACACTGGTTCATACAATGGGCAAACTACAGTTTTTATCCAATGTACATTGCTCTTTCATTAATTGTTGCCGTTTACCCAGCGTTAGCTTTGCCTCTTCTTGTTTTTGATGGTTTTAGTAATCTCGTAGTATGTAGCTACGTACTTTAAATAAACCTTGGTTTTGATGACGATGTCTATATCTATGAATTTGCAGCGAAACCACAAAAAATGTGCTGATTACCACTTTATATTTACACCTAAAGCATAGAGAGCATGATAGATATACCTCTAAGCTTCCAGCGTTCAACTCAAGAATTCTGTTTTCTGGTCCTGCAGGTTTGTTGCTTTGTCAGTAATCATTTAAATTATTTTGAATTGTTATTAATTATTTCATTTCTCTCACTAGAGTGCTTGGTAGATATTAATCTAAGGGTACTGATTAGTTCTGCTTTTGTTTTCCAGGATCGGAAATATATCAAGAGATGCTGATGAAGGCACTTGCTCGTTATTATGGGGCTAAACTGATTATTTTTGATAGCCAAGCTTATTTGGGTGTAAGATCACATTACTCATTATATTTTTGAAGAACATAGCAAAATTACAACTTATTTTTCCTTTTTTGTTGTTCTTGACCCCTCCTTGAAGTACTACTAGTAGCCCTAGCATTTAAGATGCACTTCTCTATAAGTGCACTTTGGTAGTTATTAAAGGGGCCGGGGAAATTTTCTGCGTCTTTTGAGTTTTAAAGGGAAAAGATCTATAGAGGAGCTATGGACATATTGAGGGATGTAAGGGAAATCTTCTTTTCTTGTTTTTTTAGTGTGTGTATTGGCGGCGGTGGGGGTGGGGATGATGATTTTGCATGTCATCTTATTTCTCAGAGTTGGAGTCTTTTCAACTAAATCTAGAATCATTGGACTATTAAAATCTTTCGTATCTGTTTCTGGACTTGGTTATTTCCTTGGTCGTGTACTGTTCTTGCATTTTTATTTATGTGGTCAGATGCAAATCATGGATATATTTCCACATCGTTCAGGGGCTGTCAGCGAAGGCTGCTGAGCCAATGAAAGAGGGATATAGTGCAGACAAAATCACAAGCGGATTGAAGCAAATTCTTGGGGACCTCCTTGGCTTGACCGAAGGCACTGAACCATCATCTAGCCAAACTTCTAATACTAACTCTTTGGATGGGGCATCGGAAAACACCGTCTTTATGGCAGGTATTGTCGGCCTTTTGGTTAGTCCAATTTGAATAATGAGATAAGCATCCAGTACTCCCCCCCCCTCCCCCAAACTATGCCCCCCCCCCCCCCAAACTATGGTCAATTTTGCTACGATACACTCCAACTTCACAGGGGTCCTATTACCCCTCTAAACTCAATTTAGCATATTTTTTGTCACCCTTTTATGCTGAAGTGGCACCTTTATTACATAAAATGGGGCCCACATCAAAGGTGCCACGTCAGCTAAAAAGGTTGAAAAGATTATGCTAAAATTTAGTTTGGGGATCCCATGAAGTTGCAGTGTATCGTAACAATTTTGTTCATAGTTCAAGGGGGTACTAGATGTTTTACTCTTTTTGAATATCAAGGAATTACATTTTTTTCCTTCAGCCTTTTCTTTTTACTAATAACTATTGTTGAAAATGTTTAGGTGATAGGGTGAGGTTTGTTGGTTCTACTTCTGATGCACAGCGCTCGACTCCCGTCGGGTAAAATTCTAATTTTCTTAAAAACCCAATACCAACTCTTTTATTCTTTTAAATGATCTGTACCTTCTTATATTTGAACAAATTTCTGATTTTATTTTGTGATGGTCTGTCTGTCATCTTTTCCCTTTCAATTTTGTCTTTCCGGTTTCTCATAAATGAAAATAATCATTCTTGAGGCATGTCTCTTAATGTCATCCATGGAACTGCGTTATCCAAAAAAATAAAAAGAAAAGAATCATTCTTGATACATATGCAAGTAACTATATGGTTTAACGATAATTCGAGTAATAGACGGGTATGTGGTCTTATTGAAAATGAGTATATATGTTGATATCATCCCCTTTGGGGTGTGGGAATTGGCGGGAGACATAAAAGATGGAAAATGAGTACAGAGAAAACTACTAGGTCTGCTAAGAGTCTAAGACATTTGCTCCAATAAACGACAACTTAGCTTGTTTATTCAGTTATTTCCAAGAGTAAATATTTCTCCCTCTGTCTCAATTTATGTGACACTCTTTTCTTTTTAGTTAGCCCAAAAAGAATGACACCTTCTATACTTAGTCCTCCCTCCGTTTCGATCTGTTTGCCTCAGTTTCTTTTTTGTTTTGTTTCAAAAAGAATGTGTTTTTCCTAATTTGGCAACTCTTTAATCTAAACATCTCTCATGACGTGTTAAGACCACAAGATTAAAGAACAATCTAAGCAGATTATACATAATTTAGTTTAAGATTACTTTCTTGGATTCTGTGTTAAGTCAAACTATGAAAAAACAAATTTCTGCATTTTCTAGACAGTGAATTATTCTTCATCTCCAGTACCACATGTTCTGCAGCCTATTCATAAGTTTATAACAACCTGAGGCTGTAATTTTTAACCTTCTCCATCTTGTTCCATTGTTCCAGGGGACCAACATTTGGGACTAGAGGGAAGGTGGTATTGACTTTCCATGATAATCCATCAGCAAAGGTTGGCGTAAAATTTGATAGGCCTATCCCTTATGGCATTAACTTAGGTGGACTTTGCAATGGTGATCATGGATACTTCTGCGAAGGTACTTTTTGGAATGCCATGGCCTTAAATTATTGCCTTTCATTTATTAAGTTAACGACATTCCTAATTGCGCAGTCTTAGTTCACTTTCAATGCTTTTTATCATCTCGTCCTCTCAGTTAGTGAACTGCAGTTAGATGAAGCCACTGACGTGGATGATCTGGAAGACTTACTCACCAACACATTGTTTGAGGTGTGACTTCTTTCAATAAATATGAATAAGTTCATTTGAAAACTAATAGTGCTATGTGGGATTTCTGTTTTCTTGTAAACTTTACTCTTTAAATTTCATTCTACTTTAATTTTTTAGGTTGTTTCCAGTGAAAGCAGAAATTCGCCAGTCATTTTGTTCATAAAACATGTTGCGAAGTCTGTGGCACGAAATTCAGTATCTTATTCAACATTCCAAAGTCGGCTTGAGGAGCTACCTGATAATGTAGTCATTATCGGTTCTCATGCTCATACAAACAAACATAAGAAGTTACTATTTTAGATCATAATGCCCAAGAATAAATGCCGGTGATTATATCTTTCCTGTTATAATGTGTATACAGTTTATTAAGTGGCCTGTTATGGAAATTTCTTATGGATCAAATTTCTTGGCTTTAGTAGTTATTGGTGGCAAAACTTTGTGAGACTGATGCTTGATCAAGAGAAATGAGTGGTGACTTATTACAACAAAAATTTCAAAAGACCATCTTCAAAGCACAAAAGAGACATTGGGCTGGCTATATATATCAATGCATGCAGCATACACAGACACACACATACACACATATATGTATGTACACACTACATAGTGCGGCCTACACCCGCACTCTCAAGAACTACAACAACAATGACATACCCAATGTAGTCCCACAAGTGGAGTATGAGAGGGTAGTATGGACGCAGACCTTACCCGTACAATGTAGAGAGACTGGTTCTGATAGATCCTCGACTCAAGTAAACGCTTTACAAAGCAATTTGAAAAAATAGATACGAATTACTACTTTGTTTGTTTGGAAACTAGACTTATTTTTGAAAAACAATATAAAAGGATTTTCAAAAACCATCAACATGATCTAGTTTTCTAAAAAAAAGATACTTCTTTGATAAATGTCGCAACCAGTATTCTATAAAACCAAACCACAAAATAATTCTAATTCTAACTAATACCCTTTTGCTTATGGCCGTGAATTAGGCCTTTCAGTTCCTTTACTCTTCATTTTAGGCGCTTTTTCCGCTTTTTCAGTGGCTTATAGTACTGAATTTTGATACGTTCAGGATAGTTTTGGGGAGATGCATGACAAGGGGAAACGGTCTGCAAGGACAAATAAATTTTTGATGAAACTTTTCCCAAATAAAGTGGTTATTCACATGCCACAGGTCTGTTGTTTAAATTCTATAGAATTTTATATGATCTTGTTCTTGCTTTAGCAAATCACTGAGTAGCTTTAAGTATTGCAGGATGAAGCACTTTTATCAACTTGGAAACAACGACTGGATCAAGATGTTGATACCCTCAGAATGAAAGAAAATTTTAATAGCTTGCAAAGAGTAACGCTTTCTGACCTTTAAAGTTATGAATGACCAATTTTAATACATTTGTGACTCCCCTCAGAAAGTACTAGATGTTTCCTTGATGCCGGTCAGGAAAAACAAACAACTTTAAATGGAGCCTTGACTTCCCAAATATGTTTCCAATGCCAGTTGGAACCCTGTGTAAAAACAATAAGTTGACCTTACTTTAAAGATCGTCTTAATGTAGCCTTTCCATGTTAAGTAATCTTCACTGTCTGTTGTCCCCTGGAACACCTCCAGCTGCTGCAGAAGTTAACTCTGAAACTGAAATTCCTCCCTTGTTGACTCAATACATCTGCTATATATTCCTGATTTCCCCATAAATGCTGTCAACGTATTTCCAGCATTCTAAGACTGGGTTACTGCTCTCTGATATTTTCGTTCTAAAAAAAAATTGTGTGAACAAGTTGAAATGATTGTTTTCTGAATTCAATAGGTTAGAAACTTATTTATATATGATTGTCTCTCTTATATAGGTTCTGAGTCGGATTGGATTAGAATGCAGTGGACTAGAGACATTGTGCATCAAAGACCAAAATTTCTCTGTTAAAAGTAAGCTGCTGCTTTCACTGTGTTGAATACAAGAGAAAGAGGTCTCATGTGTGGAAGATTCTAGAAGAAGCAATAATAGACTAGTTGTTTTTCTATTATAACTGTTTCCAGTTAGTTACACTAGCGCTAACGCCTAGTTAGTTAGTTAGTTAGCCTAATCTCTAGCCTATAAATGTATATGACTATACACATTGAAGTATAATGAAAACAGGCAGTTACTCTTCTCTCTCATCTCCTCTCTCAGTTCTCTTCCTTTCTTCTACAAACACTATCAAACTCTTTACTTCCTCCATTGTTGAATAAACAAGAAGCTTACTGCTATCTTGTATAATTACATGGTATCAAAGTCAGGTTGGCTAGATCAAAACTAGCTACCTTAGTCGATTCTGAACATTGAAGAAAGTGCTCAATCACAGATTCAGATTTTTTCAAGTTCTTGAAGGATTTCTTGAGTCAAGATTTGAAGGTTCAAGTAATGGCAAATGGTGTCGAAATGGGTGGTGGATCAACCAGCAGTGCAAGAGCTGTTACTGCAATGGATTACAATCATCCTCTCTTTCTCAGTCCCTCAGATGTTAGTGGAACGCTGATCACCTCCTTCCAATTGATAGATGTGGAAACTTTCTCTATCTGGTTTAGGTCTATGCGTGTAGCTCTGTTAGGAAGGAATATATTAGGACTTGTTGATGGTTCTTGCACTAAAGAATAGTTTTCTTCTTATCTGGGAAACCACTTGGAAAGATTAAATGCTATTGTATTATCATGGATTATGAACTCTATGTCTAAAGAGTTATTAGGTGGAATCATGTATGCATCAGTTGCAAGTGTTGTCTAGAATGAGTTTCTTGAAAGATTCAACAAAGTTGATGGTGCTAGAACTTTCAATCTGCACAAGGAAATTGCAACACTATCTCAAGGAACAGCTTCTGTGTCCTGCTATTTCTCAAAACTGAAGGATCTATGGGAAGAATTTGAGGCACTTATGCCGATTGTGAAAAGTCCAAGGAGTTTGTTCTACATCTACAAAAATTGAAGTTGTTTCAGTTCCTCATGGGACTAAATGAAATATATACACAGGCTAGAAGTCAGATACTACTTATGGCTCCTTTGCCTTCTATCAATCAGGCATATGCCATGATAATGAGTGATGAAAGCCAAAAATCTATAGCTACTAATGCAGGTGTGCTAGGATCTAGTCCTGCAAGCATTGGTAGAAGGCTTGACTTAGGCATGTTTACAAGAAATGGGACACAAAAATTCAAGAAGAAGTACAATTTGCAATATGACTTTTGTAAGCTAAAAGGTCATACTAAGGAAAATTGTTGGAAGTTAGTTGGATATCCTTAAGATCACAAGTTCAAAAAGAGGCTCAGGTTCGAAGGAGCTAATGCAGCATACAAGGTAACTAGTGATTCTCAAGATACTACAGAAATGACTACAAGGCAAGGTTCACATTAAAGGTCTATCCAAAGTAACTGGTTCAATGATGGATACCATCAAGAAGAGTCTGAAATGCATTTGGATCAACTAGGTTAGATGAGAACAGCAGCCTTTACTAAGGAACAATATGATCAAATCCTAAAGATAATCAACAAAAATAGTGGTGCTAGCACTTCTACTGAGACAACAAATGCTGCAAATGCAGATATTAGTGTATTTCTAGCTTCATATGAGTCAAGAACTTGGATAATTGACACTGGCGCCACAAATCACATGGTTGGAAGGTTAGACCTACTAGTGAATGAGTTAACAAAACTAGATAAGCCAACAAGGGTGTATTTACCTAATAGTGATCTGACTGAACTTACACATGTGGGATCTAGTTATATGTCTGCTGAAAATAGTATAACAAATGTGTATCATATTCCTCGGTTTACATGCAACTTGTTTTCAGTATCACAACTGACCAAGGAATGGAAATGTTCAGTGAACTTCTTTCCTAATTTTTGTGTTTTCTAGGATCTTTGTACTGGAAAGGTGAGGGGGATTGGTAAGCTTGATGGAGGTCTGTATCTCTTAGTGAATACTCAAGAAAGGAAGGTTGCAGCAGCAACAAAAGTCTCTACTAAAGCTGATGAAAGTAAAGCCCAAGCTGAGGTTGATCTATGGCATAGAAGATTAGAACATGCCTCCTCTAATATACTTCTAAAGTTTCTACCTACTAAATTTCATGTAGTAGAAGTTAGAGTAAAGAAATGTACTATCTTTCCTTGTGCCAAGCAAACCAGACTTCCTTTCTCTACAAGTAATACTCAGCCTGCATGTTGTTTTGATATAATACATATGGATCTATGGGACCTTATAGAATTCCTTCTATGAATGGTAATAAATTTTTCTTAACAGTGGTTGATGATTGTTCAAGGTTTACTTGGTTGTTATTATTGAAACTCAAGTCAGATGTGTATGTGCAGATACAATAATTTCTTGAGTATGTTAAGACAGTTAGGCAAAACTGTGAAAGTAATTAGAAATGACAATGGAACTGAGTTTGTGAACTCATTATTTCATGACCCGAACAGGGGCCCTGGCCATGACAAGCATTCCCAAACCTTGAAGGCCCGGGATACCCTCTGTCTATCTAGTAATCATGCACAACATTCGTATAATAAAAGATAATGCAGAAATAGAAATCTAATACGGAAATATGGTCAGTCTGAATATGATCATAATACTGAAAAATTGAAATCCAAAATATATCTGGATAATAATAATGTCTGACTCAGTCTGTGAAATCTCTACTATGAACTAAATAAAACTATCTGAAAATTGGGACAAGGTCCCCAGTAGACCAAAACATTACTAAACATAAATATCTGAAAGTAAACAGGTCTTCTAGAATATAGAAGGCTCACCCCTGCACAATCTTTTCTGCAATCTGAAATATCTACTATTTATCTGGATCCCTAGACTGTGTCTCAAAACCTGGAAGGAGGGAGGTCAGCACAAATGTACTGGCACACGAATAAATCCAAAATAAAGTATTTGAACATATATATAATAGATGAGAGCAATTTTCATCAACATATCACGTATAAAATAGCTTCTGAAAACACATGGGCATCATTCGAAAATCATAAGACATTCTTGTCAAAACAATTTCTGATCTTTGTATTACTTCTAAGTTAGGTGACACTCTCCTACAAGTCTGATACTCCATGGGCTATATGAAATCCGCCATTGACTCGGCGGGAAATCCCCCAACCCAAGTGTGCCGCAAGGGTTGGAGAATCTGATTTCTGAACTAGCCTGTGTCTGTTATGGCATTTGTCTGAGTTGGTATCGTCATACCAATACTTGCAAGTCCTATTTTTGATCCATAATGCATTAAGCATGATCTTTCATAAAAATGTAGTTTCAGACCACCCAAACATGTAATTTGTATAAAAGATTTCATGTTCCGAAACTTAAGTCAAAACCATGCAAAAACTTTCATCAAACATGTGGTGGTCATGTGCTTTTGGAAAAAATTTTCTCTCTTTCATTATATGTATATTCAACATTTGCAACCCTCTCTTTCATGTTCAAAATCGTATTCCAAACATAGCAAAGTCAAAGCATTTCATATCATGATTTTTCAAGACGTATTTCAAAACAATCTATATCATGTGAAACATGGGAAAATTACATCAAGAGAGGGATTTCATATAAATCGTTCTCTCAATTCATATTTCAAGGCAAAACACATATATACATATACATATACTCTTCAAGTCACTTTGAGGGAAAGCCAAAAGGCTAAAACAATATCATTTAAAGCCTCTAAAACATGAATATGTACATGAATTCAAAAACCCTTTCTTAAAACATGATTTTTATGCCTATGAGAATTTAGGAAAACCCTGTGTACCACTATTTAAGAAATTGAGCGATGATCCTTGAAGCCTACGGTGTGGGGATTCCAGATCTCTAATTATCTTCCAAATCCCATGGTTGAATCTTGAGTTATTTGGGATTTTTGTTTGAAACCCTAATGGGTGTTCTTGAGAGAAAATTTGAGAAAAGGATTATATTTTGATGAATTGGGGGCTAAATCTGGTGTTATATACGAAATTTGGGTGAGGTGAAATGACTAAAATACCCCTAAGAAAACAAACAAAGTCGAAACTGTCCCTCAGTTGACAAACTGATAGGCTGAAGTAAAATGGCTATAAATCCTTACTCAGATGTTGGATTTGGATGAAACCAATTGTATTGGAAAGAAAACTTAAAGATATTTTATTTGATAGGTAGCAGCTCTCCCAGTTCATTATATTCAGAGAATTATGATTGTTTGAAGTTGACCCTGAAATGCTGAAAACTGCACAAAAGGCTATGCGTTTTGCTACTGTTTTGAAATCCAAACGCAGCCTTATGCATTCCGAAAAATTCCAAAACTTATCTGATATGTACTATGAGCTTGTCCAATTGTAACACAACTTGAAAATTTAAAAACGGAGGTAGGAAAGGTTGAAAAGTTGTATCCCGAAGATTGCCAGCTAAAATGATTCTAAGTTCTCATTACACTTAGAAAAATTTTCAAGTTTTTAAGTCTAAGAGCACTTTATTAAAGGCTAATCCATGCACGACTTTTATGGGGTGTTACATTATCTCCCCCTTGGGATCATTCGTCCTCGAATGATGGATTGGAAATGTTGAAGCTCAAAGGTATAGAACGATGCTGACATGATGTGTCTTCTAAGAAAGTATATAACTGATCTGAAACATTTAAACTTCTATCACGAAACTGAATTCTGAGTTGACTTTCCCTTACTTGCTTCAAGAAGCTGATTCATGCTAAGAGTTTAGGATTCCCTTGAAGTTTTCATGATCCAATCATACATATTGAATTGAGAAGTGATAACTTATGCAATTACGAATCATGAGGCATCAAGACTTAGATCGTACCAGAGTATTATACTAACTGGGGTAAAATACTTGGAAGTATTTGAGATTATGCACTGAAAACTTATGAACTGAGTCACGACTAAATAGCTGAATCTGAAATATGATGCTTTGACTGAACTGAATTCACAACTTAGGATGAAAGATATTATCTCTTAGGATGGTCATACGCATGAGACTTTGGATAGCAGGATTGGGTGAAAAGGTGAAAAACCACCATAACTTGTCTTCCTGACTGCTAAACTGAAATACACCGGAAACTTATATTCAACGAGAGTATCTCTTCAACACTCTGTCTAAAGAAATTCTAGTAGCATTATGGAGCAAAAGATCTTGGACAATGCAACTTCTTGTTTTTCAAGCTTAGCACACTTCTTTAATACTCCCTTAACTATACTATTTCCCTTAAATACCATATTCATTCCATTCAACTTATAATTCTTATATGGGCATTGATAGCTCTTTCTACAATGTCTATAGTAGCTTAAATCCTTTCACTGCGATCAAACCTAACTCCAAGTCACAAAAATATAACATGTCATACCATGATACTAGTCTAAACAATATGATTCAATCTTCCATATCTTTTTAAAGTTCACACCCTAAGCATATCATGCCTTCCCACATTAATGACTAACTTTGAACTCTTACTATAGATTCACTAGCGCATATTGCGTCCCTTCACTAAAATCCCAACATGTCATTCAAGCCTATCTTTATAACCTCATATGAACTTCAAGGCAAACACCCATGAAGACACACTTCACATATTCTCTAAACCACTATTAATATAACTCCCACGCGCTACCCTAAGAACATACACACATAAATTTCCACTAACCATCACATACATCAAAAACTTGGCCCCAGATCTTACTTCATACTTATGGTCTTATCTAAAACAAGCATACTATAAAGCGTGAGTACATGAGTCATGAGCTACATGACCTCAATTTGGAGTTCATAACTTATGGAATGGGATTCTGACTACTGAATGAACTGAAACTTCTCATTTTGGAACTTGAAGAGTACATGATTCTCTATCATAAGCATGAACATGAATTTTGATCATTGGACTGAAACGTAAGGCATGAGTAGATATTGGGATAACTGGAAAAAAAATACTTAGATAAGAATGGGTTGTCTCACCCTCACTTTCTGACGTTCAATATCATCATGACATCACGACTAGAATCTGAAAGCTTAACTTGGTTATTCACTCGATTATCTCCCCCTTAGCTTCAAGTCATCATATTAAGTTTGGGAGATCCCTTACTAGACTCTAAACTGAAGTACACTCATTGCACTCTGGGGTCTGAAAAACTACTATACACGCATATCATGGCACTTAACCCGAATGACTACACCTGAAAGTGGAAAACCCACTCTTAATACTACCTTCTGAGATACACTTTATTATTCTATAGACCCAACAGTCATCATATAATACTTGCACACTTACTAACTTCGGGTCTTCATGAGTATCCCCATAGTTAGAGTGCACACCCTCTAGTGCTTTAAGTCTTTTTTCTATTAGTTCAACCTTCAAAACTCAAACTTAGAATCTAGTACTCAACATGGATATCACCAAGCCTTCAATGAATCATACTACTTCCGAAATAGCCTACCAATATTGCGACTCCAAACTTACATCTCTCTACTATGAGAATCAAGATCATATAAAAAGTCTCAACACCATCAATCAAAACTCCTTAACTTGGCTATTTAGAACACCATATACCATCTAACTAGTCTTTCTCCACCTAGCAACTCAACGATACCACTCGTCACACAAAACGTGTAATAGTCTTAGAAAATACCTCAACCTCAGATCACCTTGGGCATACTTCTACATTATATATGCAACATCATACTTCACTACAAATCAAATAATCTTAGGCTCTTGCATATACCATTCAAGCCTATTAGATTGCTTCCATAAAACTAGTATCATTAACCAAGAAGTCATCACATCCACCTTCATGGACATCAATTATTCAAACTTAATGTCTAGTGCTAAACATGATTTACAACCCAACCTTATACATAATTCTTACAAAACATACATCATTAATCTTAAGTCACTATTTTTACAACCACATTGTGATGCTCAACGTCACAACCCATTAAACTCCTCACGTTTTGGGCATGTTTCGGACTATTCGGGCTCGTTTTCGAGCTTGGCGGGGCTTCTATAAATGCCCCGCATTGCTGCCAACGTTCCAGGACCTTATAGATGGTCAAAATAGGTTGGCAGAACATTTATTAGACTTTAGGAAGTTCACACGGGCTGGTATGAAAGTGCAGATTTTCCATCTTTAAAAGGTCCACAAAGGTTGGCTTGCATGTGCAGAAATTTCAGCATGCATGTGCAGGATTTTCAGATTTTCAGCTTGTAGTTGATAATTGTATAGCTTGCATTGTTGTACCTTGTTGACTTAGGGACTTTTAGGTACTATAAATACATGTTGTAAGGCATCATAGGCATCAGCTCATACTTGTTTTATTCAGTAAATACCACCCATGAAGAATACAACATAATATACTAGTCCATCAAATTGGGACATTCTACCCCAAATACCTGATTTTATCTAGATACTATCCATGACCAAAGCACCTTTATGACATTACTACTATACCTCAAAAATCTACTACATACCTTCTCACAAGTAGTACTAGTTTACAACTACCAAGGAAAAGAAGGTCAAGGGATAAAGTTACATAATAGACATGATCTACCTTAATCTTATATTATAACCCCATACAATCTTTTCTACTAATACGAATTTCTCACCTCATACTTACTTACCCAAACATACATTTAGACTATCTTCAAATTCCACAAACAACCATGAGTCTATACTTACAACTTACTGGCTAATATAACCATTTTCACACTTCAAGCAACCGACAAATCACCCAAACTAACAACTCCTTCTCTACCTTCTACTAAACTAACACACAAGGATGAATCACCTATTTACCAACTCAATCTCATGCAAACAAATTCAGCTATAGATATATTAAACCAACACAAGAACAACAAGTTGGACAACAAGTTGCTAGTGGATCGAAATAGGCCTCACACGGCTTCACTAGACTTTGATTTTGTATTTTGAACAAGAAAATGAGATGAATGCCAAGTCAAATATGCTAGTGATTCGAAAGAGCCCCACACAGCTTCACTAGACTTTATTTTTTTCAACAACACCTTGATGACAAGATTACATGAGATAGAAATTTAATACGCAATATCCAATGAACTAAGAATACACATCTTACTCTGTATAAATAAAATCGGAGTCAAACACTTCCTCCACGGACTACCATACCATCCACACATGCTACTAGTTACCATAAGGGGGATAAATCAATCTCGAACATCGGTTATTCAACTAAAATATTCATTTACACAAAAGTCACCCTCACTCTGACTTCTAACTTTGTGACTTCACATCACCAACTTCTTGGTCTAATTTCACTACCAATAGGGCATGACAACAACACTTTAAAGCATACTACTATTCGGGTGGAAATACAGTTCCAACATTCTACTACACATCATCCCCCCTTAAGCAAGACATTTGTAACATAAATTTGAAGGGGACTAAATGCAATTAATACTTCAAGCTGAAAAGCACGATTCCATCAGGATCAATGTTTACATCGGAATCAATACACATTGAAGCACTAACGAACTCTTCTCAAGTCCTTGCACAAATTTTAACTCTTATATCGTTCAATCAGAAAGGACCATACCATTTAGATTCTAAACTTCTACACTTGAATCACCTCAATAATGAGACATATCTGAGGACATTAGAGTAAGGAAAGAATTTGGGATGATTTTTTACTTTCGTATGGGCGACACCATAGCGCGAATTAGAGTATGAAAGAGGAACATTCTGACTTTATTGCATGAACTAGAACATGAAAAAAGAGAGACATTCCTAAATGCCTAGTAGCCTCCTACTTATAGGTGTGGGACGCTACACACCCATAAACAAGACTCTACCCGATGCGATTTTGCAGACATCCTGAGACCATGAACCGTGCTCTGATACCATGTTTGTCACAACCTGAACCGAGGCCCTAGCCGTGAAGAGCATTCCTAAATCGTGAAGACTCAGGACGCCCTCTGTCTAACTGGTCATCATGCACAACATTCATAAAATAAAAGATAATGCAAAAATAGAAATCTAATACGGAAACATGGTTAGTCTAAATGTGATCATAATACTGAAAAATTAAAATCCACAATATATCTAGATAATAATAATGTTTGACTCACAGTCTGCAAAATCTCTACTATGAACTAAACAAAACTGCCTGAAAACTGGGACAAGGCCCCTAGTAGACCAAAACATGACTAAAGATAAATATCTGAAAGTAAACAGGCCTTCTGAAATATAGAAGGCTCACCCCTGCACAATCTGCTCTGCAATATGAAATATCTACTATTTATCTGGACCCCTAGACTGTGTCTCAAAACCTAGAAAGAGGGGGGGTCAGCACAAATGTACTAGCATGTAAAGCAATCCCAAATAAAGTATTTGACTATATATATAATAGATGAAAGCAATTTTCATCAACACATCACGTATAAAATAGCTTCTGAAAACACATGGGCATCATTCAAAAATCATAAGACATTCTTGTCAAAATAATTTCTGATCTTTGTATTACTTCTGAGTTAGGTGGCACTCCCCTACAAGTCTGATATTCCACGGGCTATATAAAATACACCATTGACTCGGCGGGGAAGCCGCCAACCCAAGTGTCCCGCAAGGGTTAGAGTGTATGAGTCTGATATGTCACACGGCTCTTAAGCCAGCGTATAATAATATACCCAAATCGGTAAATCATGATTTTGGGCAATGTGTTATCTGAACTCACGCCTTCTTCGGGGACCACCTAACATCTCTTTATGCCCAATTTTTAACCTTTTCTGAACATGTATCATTCTGAAATATCTTAATCATGAAACTCTGATAATATTTGATTTCTGAACTAGTCTGTGTCTGTTATGGCATTTGTCTGAGTTGGTATCGTCATACCAAAACTTGCAAGTCCTATTTCTGAGCCATAATGCATTAAGCATGATCTTTCATAAAAGTGTAGTTTCAGACCACCCAAACATGTAATATGCATAAAAGATTTCATGTTCCGAAACTCAAGTCAAAACCATGCAAAAACTTTCATCAAACATATGGTGTCATGTGCTTTTGATAAAATTATGCACTCTTTCATTATATGTATATTCAATATTTACAACCCTCTCTTTCGTGTTCAAAATCGTATTCCAAACATAGCAAAGTCAAAGCATTTCATATCATGATTTTTCAAGACGTATTTCAAAACAATCTATATCATGTGAAACATGGGAAAATTACATCAAGAGAGGGATTTCATGTAAATCGTTCTCTCAATTCATATTTTAAGGCAAAACACATATAAACATATACATATAATTTTCAAGTCACTTTGGGGGAAAGCCTAAAGGCTAAAACAATATCATTTAAAGCTTCTAAAACATGAATATGTACATGAATTCAAAAACCCCTTTCTTAAAACATGATTTTTATGTCCATGAGAATTTAGGAAAATCCTGCATACCTCTATTTAAGAAATTGAGGGATGATCCTTGAAGCCTACGGTGTGGGGATTGCAAATCTCTAATTATCTTCCAAAGCCCACGGTTGAACCTTAAGTTATTTGGGATTTTTGTTTGAAACCCTAAGGGGTGTTCTTGAGAGAAAATTTGAGAAAAGGATTATATTTTGATGAATTGGGGACTAAATCTAGTGTTATATATGAAATTTGGGTGAGGTGAAATTACTAAAATGCCCCTAAGAAAACAAAAAAAGTCGAAACTATCCCTCAGTTGACAAACTGATAGGATGAAGTTAAACAGGTATAACTCCTTACTCAGATGTTGGATTTGGATGAAACTAGTTGCATTGGAAAGTAAACTCAAAGAGATTTCATTTGATAGGTAGCCGATCTTCCAGTTCATTATATTCAGAGAGTTATGATTGTTTGAATTTGACCCTGAAATGCTAAAAATTGGGCAGCAGGCTATGCGTTTCGCTACTGTTTTGAAATCCAAACGCAGCCTTATGCGTTCCGAACAATTCCGAAACTTATCTGAGATGTACTATGAGCTTTTCCAATCGTAACACAACTTTAAAATCTAAAAACGGCGGTCAGAAAGGTTGAAAAGTTGTATCCCAAAGATTGCCAGCTAAAATGACTCTAAGTCCTCATTAGACTTAGAAAAATTTTCAAGTTTTTAAGTCTAAGAGTACTCTATTAAAGGCTAATCCATGCACGACTTTTACAGAGTGTTACACATTATGCAGTAGTTTATTTGCAACCAAGGGTATTGTACATCACACCTCATGTTCTTATTCACCTCAACAGAATGGTATGGCTGAAAGAAAGCACAGACACATCCTAGAAGTCACAAGAACATTGAGGTTTCAAGAAACAATGCCTGTTAAGTTTTGGGGATATTGTGTTTTAGCTGCTATGTATCTCATAAATAGGTTATCTAGTTCAAGTATTGATTATTATACTCCATATGAGAAATTATATGGTATTAAACCATCTTGTGAGCACCTAAGAGTAATAGGTTGTCTCTGTTATGCTAAGGTGTTAGATGAGTCTGACAAGCTCATGCCAAGATCAAGAGCAGCTGTGTTGATGGGATATTCTAGTACTAATAAGGTATATGTCTTATATGACATATCTACTAATGTTTTCTTTGTTAGCAGGGATGTGTCTTTTTGGGAAAATGTGTTTCCTTTCAAGCTTGAAGCAGCTGATGATCAGATTCCCTATCATGTGTTTCCATTAGAAAATCAATATTCAGCAGCAAGTGATGTTATGACACCCTTGCAGGCTCCTATAAATGTCTCATCTCAAGAGGTTTCGAACATTGTGAACCAGCAAGAACACCTACAGCCTCATGTACCTACTACTAGACAGACCATAACCAAGGTATATCAAAGAAGATCAAGCAAACATCAAGAGGTTACTCAGCAAGAACATCAACTACAAAGGGTTCCTAATACTACATAGCCTGCAACTCAACCATCTGCAGCTCAAGATCAGAGGAAATCAACTAGAGAAAGGAAGTCACCAGCATGGATGAATGATTTTGTCTCTAAGAATACAAAGAATGTACCTCATGCTCTTGCTAATCATGTATAATATGATAAACTATCTTAGTCCTATAAGAGTTTTGTGTGAAAACCTCATCTGTTACTGAGCCTACAAGCTACTCTGAGGCCTGCAAAGATCCTAGATGGATAGATGCAATGAAGACTGAAATAGAGGCCTTAAATTCCAACCATACTTGGGAGGTTGCTCCCTTGCCTAAAGGTAAAAAAGCCATTGGTTGCAGGTGGATATATAAGGTGAAGTATAAGGCTTCAGGTGAAGTGGAAAGATTTAAAGCCAGACTTGTAGCAAAGGGTTATGGACAAAGAGAAGGGATTGACTACAAAGAAACTTTCTCACCAGTTGTGAAGATGAAAACTGTAAGAACTATTCTCACCAGGTGAGTGTCTACTGTGATGTAGATTGGGCATCATGTCCTCAAACCCAGAGATTAGTGACTGGTTACTTTGTAAAAATTGGGAAGTCAGTTATATGCTGGAAGTCAAAGAAATAAGCTACTTTTTCAGAAGTTCAGTTGAGGCTGAATTCAGAAGCTTAGCAGCTGTAACAGCTGAGCTGGTTTGGATACTAGGCTTGCTAAAGTAAATAGGAATGGAAGTAAAGTTTCCAGTCAAGGTGTTTAGTGACAGCAAATCAGCTATTCAAATAGCTGCCAATCCAGTTTACCATGAGAGAACTAAATACATTGACATTGATTGTTTTTTCATAAGAGAAAAGATAAGACAAGGGATGATCACTACAAACTATATTTCTACAAAAGATCAACTTGTAGAAATGCTGACCAAAGGCCTCACCAAGGCTCAACAAGTGCATCTAAATCATAAGCGAGGAATGTGTGACATTTTTTCACCTTCCTAGCTTGAGGGGGAGTGTTGAATACAAAAGAAAGAGGTCTCAAGTGTGGAAGATTCTAGAAGAAGCAATAATAGACTAGTTGTTTTTCTGTTATAACTATTTTCAGTTAGTTACACTAGCGCTAATGGCTAGTTAGTTAGTTAGTTAGCCTAATCTCTAGCCTATAAATGTATATGACTATACACATTGAAGTATAATGAAAACAGGCAGTTACTCTTCATATCTCATCTTCTTCCTCTCTTAGTTCTCTTCCTTCCTTTCTTCTACAAACACTATCAAACTCTATACTTCCTCCATTGTTGAATAAACAAGAAGCTTACTGCTATCTTGTATAATTACACACTGTTTTTCCTTTTTCTTTATATAGTTGTGAGAAGGGGGTTGAGGGATGTGTGGGATACTTTAGATTCTCAGTATAGTTTCGTCACTATGTCTTTTAGATCCTTCAAAATCCCTACCACATCAGTGTCAATCCGACATGATTTGGGTGTGGGTGTAGAATCTATACAGTATTTGGTCGAGCTAACTTATGTGCTTTGATTGTACTAATGACTAAGAACTATAGGTTGATCGGATATTAAGTGTTATCAAAGAGTTTAAGGATTCTAATTCTATTTAATAACTTCTATTAATTGTCGAAAATTTACTTACATACATGTCGCAATATATATTGGTTGTATCTTAATACTCATACCCATACTCCTATCAGTGTCCTCTAATCCTAAGCTTTAGGTGTTGATGAATCTAAATTTTAGATGCATTACATCAATGTAAATACATCCAAGTGTTTTTTGCAAAAAGAGCTGAAGTTAGTACTATTTTGGGGTGCTTGAAGGTGCAGAGAAGTTTGTTGGATGGGCGTTGAGCCATCACTTGATGCAGAACACTCGAGAAGATCTAGACATGAGGCTGGTTTTATCTCCTGTTAGGTATTAAAAATAGCAGCACCTATCCATGATTTTCTTTGACTGTAATAATTGTTGAATTGAACAATTGCGGGAATCTTTTGTGATTTAACAGTATGGGTTGGAACTCTTACAAGCTAAGCAAAATGACACCACTAGCTTGAAGAAGTCAGTTAAGGTGATTATAATATTCCTTATCTGATGGTTCGCGAAGTTTGTATAAGAAGCTCCTTAATTTGATATGGCGAATACTAACTTGTGAACTCATGAACAAATTTGTGTCCAACGCAGGATGTTGAGACAGAAAATGAGTTTGAGAAGGCACTTCTCGCTGATGTTATTGCCCCCCGTGATATTCAGGTGACATTTGATGATGTCGGTGCACTTGAAAATGTGAAGGATACATTAAAAGAGCTCGTCATGCTTCCCTTACAAAGACCTGAACTTTTCTCTAAGAGTCAACTAACCAAGGTTTACATCTGCAATTTATCCATATTTTGCTCGTCTAATTACATTAGTTTGTATAAAAGCTTGGAAATATTTGACATTTTTGTTCAAGGATCAATTACTCCAGCTTGGTTTTTATCCATTTGTTTTTCCCACTAAAACAAGACTATTACCTAATAACATTGGTTTAAGTTTGACCACAATACTTCCACAGTTAACTTGAAGATAAAGACAGTTACTTATATTTCTTACTCTTTGGTTTGCTTCTTGCTTATAATTTTTTCTCGACTTCATCTAAACGGTTTGAAAGGAAGTTTGTGCTTAGATGAGAAAAGTTACTTCAACTGTTGTTTCTCCTTTTGGGACTTGAATTTTGAAGCATTATATAGAGATTTGTGATTACTTAAGAAAATTATTGCTCTTCAATTTCGTCTGCAGCCTGCAAAGGAATACTTTTGTTTGGTCCTCCTGGAGCAGGGAAAACCATGCTGGCAAAAGCCGTTGCCACTGAAGCGGGAGCAAATTTTATTAATATTTCAATGTCGAGTATCTGCTCAAAGGTTTGTTTGCTTGGAGCTTATTTGTGTTCTATTTAGTATAGGTGATGTTGTTCCACCACAACAATGTTTCAACAACAATTACGCCAAGCATTATGTTCATGAAAACAACACCAACAATGTATGTTCAAACTTAGATTTAGACTCAAGAGTGTTAGATATTAAGAAACTAACACTAGAAATAACAAAACAAGTAAAAATCTCGGCCAAGACACAACATTAGCACAATTTCGGCCAAGAACACAAAATGGACAGATTTGCTTCTTTTTTATTTTTCAGTTTTCTAACACTTTTTTTTTTTTAGAATTTTCTATCAAGCAAGCCCAAGATTGATCTTGTAGGAACAAAATCAAGCCATGCTATGATACCAAATGATACGAGAAAAACAACGAAAACACGAAATCAGTCCAAAAACAGTCTACAAAGTGGAAGAAATCCGTGAACCCTTTTGGAGACAAGTCTCGACTTTCCAAGAACACAATAACAAGAAGATAACAAGGTATTTATTACACCAAATCAGAGGACAACAAACTAGATTAAGAACATAAGATGATGAACAAGAAGACACAAGATTCGGATTTAACAATAACAACAAGAACACTTGATTACAACACAAACACTAAATAAGATTACAAGAAGGTAAAAGGATAAACAGTTAGACAAATTGAAGGTATAGTCTTAAAAACCCAAAAACCGATTCCACTCTTAGACCTTTAACATCACACACAACAAATACCTAACTCTTACGTTGGCACAAGAGTGACCTCAATCTCCCAAGCATCCAACGTTTCCAAGCTTGAGTCCAACACGAGTGAATCCACACTCAATTTTGATTTCCCTAGTTACAAGTTTCAGCCATGGGGGCCTTTCTCACAAGAGAGAGAGTTTCAAGTGTTACAACTTCAATATTCAATAAAAACTAATGACTAAAACCCTACATCATTCTATTTATAGTGTATTACATAGGTAAAATGACCAAAAGGTCCCTTAAATGAAATGTGACCAAGGGCACCCTTAGAGTGCAAGTTTAGGGTCGGTTTTGGTGTGATACAATGTCTTCTCCACACTTTACTTGAACGCTTTATTGGACGGGTCCAATGCATTCTCACATACGTGCATCCTCGTGGTCGTACCCGTATCAAGAAGGGAGAAACTACCTTGGGTTTGAGGATTCTACTCTCTAAGGGGACCAATTTATCTACATTCTCTTTAATTTTTCTCCGTCAAAAGGTATGTGGCACTATCCTAAACCTCATTGGCGTAAATTTATTGGTTTTAACAAGTTTTAAAGATATAATCACGTTATGAAAAGTGTTTTGGAAATCTATTGAAGAACATGCATCATGAACCCATTTTGATGAAAGTGTGCATTTATCATGACGGTTTTCTGTAAACTTGAGTTTTAATCATGTCCATAGATGGTATGGATTTTGAAAAGTATTTTATGAGTACGATTTGTGAAATTACCTTTCCCCATGATGTAATTTATGTTCTTAACATGTTATGAATTGTGAATTGGGTTTGAGAGCATGAACTATAGGTCCCCTTTTTTATCATCAGATTTATGTATAACTAATGTTGGGGGATGTTTTATGAATGATTATATTTCTCGAGTTATAAATGTCTATTTATCAATTATTCTTTTTTATTTCTCATGTTTCAAAGAGGCAAAAGGCTTTTGTTTCTTAATGAAGAATTGCATGTGTTTTATGTAAGAATTGGCCACCTTATGTTGAAATATTAGAAATATGATGTCTTTACATAAGTTTCATATGCGTTTGGAATAAAAACTCTCATGTGATTTGATAAATCCTTTTTGGTGGTCATTAATGTGCTTTTTAGTGAAAGGGCTATGGATATGATATGATATAATATGATATGATATGGCTTGCAAGTCTAGGTATGAAGACACCTATTATGAAATGCCATTAATATGAAAGAAAAGAATATTGTAAGCATGAATCATGGTTTTAAGAAGCTAAAAATGGGTTTAAAGAGAGTTAGATGGTTATCCGAAGAAGGCACGAGTTCGGATAACTCGTTATCCAAAACTGTATTTTGCCGATACGGGTTTCATGATATGTATGTCAGTAAGGAGGCATACTTTTCATAATATGGTGTGTCAGTAAGGAGGCATATCTTGTTTTATTAAAGATCCCAACTCTTGCGACAAACTTGAATTGGAGGCTTGACCACTGAGTTAAGGACGGATTCCATATAGCCCGTGGGTTTGTAGAAATGTAAGGTGTACTACCTAGCTCAGAAGTAAAATAAAGAGTTGAGTCAAGACTTACAAGAATGTTTTGAAGCTCATTGATTATGCCCATGTATTTTTATATATATTATGATAAATTATTTTCATAATGGTCTCACTTATTTTACATGAAGCATGTGTTATTTTTGGATTGTACTACATACCAATACTTTCGAGTATTGATCCCCTATCTATAGGTTCTGAGGTTCAGTTCCGGGCTCCAGCTCAATAGTAGATCGTTCCCAGATTTCCAAAGTTTGGTAAGCTTCCCTTATACCGAAAGAATTTATATCTATATGTAATCTCAATCAGTTTATCGTTAAGTCAGGGACCTTGGCCCAACCTAGATAGTTACTGTTCAGTAAAGGCTTCGTAGACGGAAGCTGAGTATTGTAATGTCATATTTTGTTGACACAATTTTTATTATAAATTTCTCTTGAATTTCATTCTATCTTCCGCATTTGGCTTTAGTTCAATTTATGTTCATGATGATATGCTAAGGGGTATTTTGGACCTTCGTGGTTCAGGATGCCCATCGCGATCAGGGCCTCGGCTCGGATCGTGACAGTTTTTTATCTTGGTTGTTTTAGACTTTAATTTAGTGCTTTTTATATTTCGATTTTGGTCGCTTCTATTTTGAATTTAGTGTCTTTTCAGTTTTCAATTTCGGTCGTTTCTGTCTTGAATTTAGTGTTTTTTAAGTTTTCAATTTTGGTCATTTTTGTCTAGAATTTAGTGCCTTTTTAATTTTTGATTTTGGTTGTTTCTGTCTTGAATTTAGTGCTTTTTCAATTTTTAATTTTTGTCATTTCTGTCTTGAATTTAGTGTTTGTCTTGAATTTAGTGCTTTTTCAGTTTTTAATTTTGGTTGTTTCTGTCTTGAATAGTGTTTTTTTAGTTTTAAATTTTGGTCATTTCTGACTTGAATGTAGTTATTTTTCAGTTTTCAATTTGGTCGTTTCTTTCTTGAATTTAGTGCCTTTTCAATTTTCAATTTTAGTCGTTTCTGGCTTGAATTTAGTGCTTTTTCAGTTTTTAATTTTTGTCGTTTCAGTCATTAATTTAGTGCTTTTTCAGTTTTCAATTTTGGTCATTTCTATCCTGAATTTAGTGCTTTTTCAGTTTTTAATCTTTGTCGTTTCTGTCTTGCATTTAGTGCTTTTAAAATTTAGCAACGACACGCTAGACATCATGTATCACTTTTTGTTTATTAGTTTCCAATGCATATTCAGTCTCGAGGTTTGCACTGAACTTTCAAAGCTTGGTGCTTTTCAGTTTATTATCTTGACCATTTTAGTCTTGACTTTAGTGCTTTTTTAGTTTAAGCAATGACACAATAGACTTCATGTATTACTTTTCCTTTATTAGTTTCCAACGCATTTTCAACACCGACATTTTTCACATGAACTTTCAATGCTTAAAGCTTTTAAGTTTTTTATCTTGGCGTTTTGGTCTTGAATTTAGTGCATTTTTAGTTTGAGCAACGACACGCTATACATCATGTATCAATTTTTCTTTTTTAGTTTTCAATGCATATACAGTCCCGAGGTTTGCGCGTAAACTTTCAAAGCTTAGTGCTTTTCAGTTCTTTTATCTTGGCCTTTTTAGTTTTGAATTTAGTGCTTTTTTAGTTTGAGCAATGCTACACATAATGTATTACTTTTCGTTTTTTAGTTTTCAACGCATATTCAATCCCGACATTTTTCACGTGAACTTCAATACTTCGTGCTTTTTAGTTTTTTATCCTGGCCGTTTTAGTTTTGAATTTAGTACTTTTTTAGTTAGAGAAATGACACGCCAGACATCATGTATCACTTTTTGTTTTTTAGTTTCCACTGCATATTCAATCCCGAGGTTTTTCACGTGAACTTTCAATGCTTAGTGTTTTTCAATTTTTTATCTTGGTCATTTTAGTCTTGAATTTAGTGCTTTTTTAGTTTGAGCAACGACACGCTAGACATCATGTATCACTTTTTCTTTTTTAGTTTCCAATGCATATTCAGTACCGATGTTTGCACGTGAACTTTCAAAGCTTATTGCTTTTCAGTTTTTTATCTTGACCGTTTTAGTCTTGAATTTATTGCTTTTTTAGGTTAATCAACGACACGCTAAAAATCAAGTATCACTTTTTTGTTTAGTTTTCAATGCATATTCAGTCCCGAGGTTTGCACGTGAACTTTCAAAGTTTAGTGTTTTCAGTTTTTTATCTAGGCCGTTTTAGTTTTGAATTTAGTTCTTTTTTAGTTTGAGAAATGACACGCTAGATATCATGTATCAATTTTTCTTTTTCTAGTTTGTAATGCATATTCATTCCCAAGGTTTGCATGTGAACTTTCAAAGCTTAGTGTTTTTTAGTTTTTTATCTTGGCTGTTTTAGTCTTAAATTTAGTGCTTTTTTAGTTGGAGCAATGACACGCTAGACATCATGTATTACTTTTTCCTTTTTTAATTTCCAATGCATATTCAATCCCGAGGTTTTTCACGTGAACTTTCAATGCTTAGTGATTTTCAGTTTTTTATCTTGGCCGTTTTAGTCTTAAATTTAGTGCTTTTTTAGTTTGAGCTTTTTACTAGAGGAACTTTTGTAAGGCAACACGTGGGAGCTTGCATGATATTTTAGGTGTGGGTCCCTGTGGAACAAACTATTTGTGTTTATTACCATAACAAAACATGAACGACACTCCAGGCATCATGTACCACTTTTCCTTTTCCATTTTTCAATGCATATTCAATCCCGACATTTTTTCACGTGGATTTTCAATGCTTAGTGTTTTTCAGTTTTTTTATCTTGGCCATTTCAGTCTTGAATTAAGTATTTTTTTAGTTTGAGTTTTTTGCTAGAGAAATTTTTTTAAGGCAACACGTGGGAGCTTGCACGATATTCTAGTTGTGGGTCCCTTCCCAACAAACTATTTGTGTTTATTACCATAACAAAATATGAACGACACGCTAGGCATCATGAACCACTTTTCATTTTTCATTTCCAATGCATATTCAATCTCGGCGTTTTTTCACGTGAATTTTCAATGCTTAGTGCTTTTCAATTTTTTTATCTTGTCCATTTCAGTTTTGAATTTAGTGTTTTTTTCGCTTGCGCAAGGACATACTAGACATAATATATTACTTTTCCTTTTTGAGTTTCCAATGCATATTCAATAGCGATGTTTTTCACGTAAACTTTCAATGCTTAGTACTTTTCAGTTTTTTATCTTGGTCATTTTAGTCTTGAATTTAGTGTTTTTTTAGTTTGAGCTTTTTGCTAGAGGAAATTTTTTAAGACAACATGTGGGAGCTTGCATGATATTCTCAGTGCGGGTCCCTGTGCAACAAAATATTTGTGTTTATTAGCATAACAAAACATGAGCGACACGCTAGGCATCATGTACCACTTTTTCTTTTATATTTTTCAATGCATATTCAACCCGATGTTTTTTCATGTGAATTTTCAATGATTAGTGATTTTCAGTTTTTTTATCTTGGGAATTTCAGTCTTGAATTTAGTGCTTTTTTTGTTTGAGCAACGACATGTTAGACATCATGTATTACTTTTTCTTTTTTAGTTTCCAATGCATATTCAATACCGACGTTTTTCACGTGAAATTTCAATGCTTAGTCCTTTTCAGTTTTTTATCTTTTTCGTTTTAGTCTTGAATTTAGTGCTTTTTTAGTTTGAGTTTTTTGCTAGAGAAAATCTTTTAAGGCAACACATGGGAGCTTGCACGATATTCTAGGTGTGGGTCCCTGTGCAACAAACTATTTGTGTTTATTACCATAATAAAACATGAACGACACGCTAGACATCATGTACCACTTTTTCTCTTCCATTTTCTAATGCATATTCAATCCCGACGTTTTTTCACGTGAATTTTCAATGCTTAGTGCTTTTCAGTTTTTTTATCTTAGCTATTTTAGTCTTGAATTTAGTGCATTTTTGTTTGAGCAACGACATGCTAGACATCATGTATTACTTTTCATTTTTTAGTTTCCAGTGCATATTGAATACCGACGTTTTTCACATGAACTTTCCATGCTTAGTTCTTTTCAATTTTTTATATTTTTCATTTTGGTCTTGAATTTAGTGCTTTTTTAGTTTGAGCAATGACATGCTAGACATCATGTATCACTTTTTTTTTTAGTTTTCAATGCATATTCAGTCTTGAGGTTTGCACGTGAACTTTCAAAGTTTAGTGCTTTTCAATTTTTTATCTAGGCCGTTTTAGTCTTGAAGTTAGTGTTTTCTTAGTTTTAGCAACGATACGCTAGACATCATGTATCAATTTTTCTTTTCTATTTTTCAAGGTATATTTAGTCCCGAGATTTGCACGTGAACTTTCAAAGTTTTGTGCTTTTCAGTTTTTTATCTTGACTGTTTTAGTCTTGAATTTAGTACTTTTTTAGTTTGAGCAAAGACACGCTAGATATTATGTATCAATTTTTCTTTTTTAGTTTCCAATGCATATTCAGTAGGTTTGCACGTCAACTTTCAAAGTTTAGTGCTTTTTAGTTTTTATCTTGACCGTTTTAGTCATAAATTTATTGCTCTTTTAGTTTGAGCAACGACACACTAGACATCGTGTATTAATTTTTCCTTTTTAGTTTTCAATGCATATTCAATCCCGAGGTCTTTCACGTGAACTTTCAATGCTTAGTGCTTTTCAGTTTTAAACTTAGCTGTTTTAGTCTTTTATTTAGTGCTTTTTTAGTTTGAGCTTTTTACTAGAGGATATTTTTTAAGGCAACACGTGGGATCTTGCACGATGTTCTTGGTGCGGGTCCCTGGGCAACACACTATTTGTGTTTATTACCATAACAAAAAATGAACGACACGCTGGCAACATGTACCACTTTTCCTTTTTTAGTTTCCAATGCATATTTAATCCCGATGTTTTTTCACGTGAATTTTCAATGCTTAGTGCTTTTCAGTTTTTTTATCTTGTCCATTTCAGTCTTGAATTTAGTGCTTTTTCAGTTTGAGCTTTTTTTTAGAGGAAATTTTTTAAAGGTAACACATGGGAGCCTGCACGATATTCTAGGTGAGGGTCCCGAAATGACATGCTATGCGTGCGTATTACCACGATAAATCATGCACGACACTCTAGGCATCGTGCATCACTTTTTCTTTTTTCAGTTTTCAATGCATATTCATTACTGAGGTTTTTTCTTGAATTCAAATCCATGCTTATTCCCTAGGGCCTAGGCTTTTCGCGTAAATTTTTGATGCTTTGGGCTTTTTCAGTTTTTGATTTATTTGGTTGTTTCAGTCTTGAATGCAATGCTTTTTTAGTTTTAGTTTTTAGTTTAATATTTTCAATTTTGAGTTTAGTTCTTTTTCATTTTTTGATTTTGGCCTTTTCAGTCTTGAATTTTCATATGTGCAAATAATCGAGTAATAAAATTTCATCCATTCGTGTTGTTCACACAACTAACAACTAAAAAAAGTTCTTAAAACTGATGTGAAAATTCAAGAATAACAAATACTTCATGCCAACGTGAGGTATCTGCGTATGATATCAGCCCGATTTAAATTTATAATTTTAAGCATACATAATATTTCTATGGTTAAATACAATATTATGTCACTCTTTATTTAATGTATTAGTAAATATTGAAATAGAGTTGCATAAATAGAAATGTAAAGGTAATTTATTTACTATTTTCTAAGATTTTGACACTATTCGTTCTTTAAACTTTAAAATTACTTTGAACAAAGAGAGTTTTATGAATAGAGTCAATTTTAGCCAATATTTTAAAATTATCTTTTATCACTTAAGTGAGGTCAATAAAATTCTTAACAAAATGAAATGACATGACTTTTTGGAGTACTTTTTCAAATGTCCTGAGGTTGCTAATTAGCGCCCCCACCCCCTCGCCCACCAACCCCAAACATGCACACACAACACAAAAAGAATCCATCCTTCAAAATATACCACATTCTTGTTAGGGTTTTTGTCCTGATTTTCTTACTATATTTAAATTTTACTTTTTCTTAGAAGGAAAATAAAAGTTACCATAATTACTTTTACTTTTTCTGAAAGAAAAAATATAATTCTTTTCCATATTTGGCTAGCCTCTTTTTTGGAGGAAAGATTTTGGACATCTATAAATAGAAGACCTCTTCTCATACCATAATACAATAGCATCCACAATGTAGTCGTTTAAAGAGTCTCGTTTAGGGGGAGATTTTCTCCCAATAATTTTTAATATTTTTTATATTAGTTTTCAATATATAGGTCACTTGACCAAATTACATCAATAATATGTTTTTTAGTATGTTTTTCTTTGTCGTCTGAATTATTACTACGATAGTTTGCAACTAATAGCTTCCGCATGACGCCCTCTCGATTTCGAACCCAACAAGTGGTATCAGAGTCTATGGTTCAATGATCCGATGGTTCAAATTGAGGACATGTTGAGAACAAAGTTGCAACAAATTTGATGATAATGAAGATATATGTCCAAAAACTACATATGGAGACGATTGTCAATCATATTTTCAATAATCCTGCTATTACGTATTTGAAAAGGAAGCTTACTTTTAACCCTATAAAGGGCTCCAATGTTTTTAATCCGAAAGGACTTATATATTTTTAACCCAAAAAGCCTCAATTTTTAAAGCATGTCAAACAACAGTGATATATGAAGAATACATATGAAGAACGAAGATTATGCACAAGAAGAAGGAGGATCAAGAATATTTTGAAGAAAATCAAGCCAAAAAGGGGAGATTTGTTAAGGTTTTGCCCTAATTTTCTTACTATATTTAAGTTTTACTTTTTTTTAGAAGGAAAATAAAAGTTACCATAATTACTTTTACTTTTCCTAAAAAAAAAAATATATAATTCTTTTCCATATTTGGCTAACGTCTTTCTTGGAGGAAAAGTTTTGAATATCTATAAATAGAAGACTCCCTACCATAATACAATAGTATCCACAATGTACTCGTTTAAAGAGTCTCGTTTAGGGGGAGATTTTCTCCCAATAGTTTTTAATGGTTTTTTTATATTAGTTTTCAATATGTAAGTCACTTGACTAAATTACATCAATAATATGTTTTTTTAGTATGTTTTTCTTTGTCGTCTGAATTATCACTACGATAGTTTGCAATTAATAGCTTCCGCATGACACTCTCTCAATTTCTAATCCAACAATTCTTTTCTTTAGTCAATTTTAGAAAACTCGCTTAAAAATGATATTTTTTATTTATTAGTAATAATTAAATATATTTATTTACTTTTAATGAGATAACATAAAGTTAGACAAATATTTGTAATTTACACAAAAATCACAAATTTTAAAAATCTTACTATTTAACAGATTGGATAAAATAATTAGGGTCATCTTACAACTTCACCTTCTTTAATGAACGACGAAGACAAAGAATAAAACATATTTAGGGTTTTAAGCTTCTTGACTTTTAACATTTAATACCAAGTTGAATTTATGTATTTGATATTAATTTAAGTACTTGTTTAGCAATTTCAATTTTAATTAAAATAAATTTTCTGATCTTACGTCCCAAAATAATAACATGCTCAATGTCAAACCATACGCCATGGGGCTTAGCTCACGTTACTTTTGTCCTCACGCCTCAAGGCTCGCCTCAGGAATGCCTTTTTAAATCACTATACATAACATGTTAGAAAGTACCACAAAACTAAAAACACATTTTTTTTTAATGTAAGAGCATGATCACTTTGGAGTTTGCTGAGAATAGTTCATTTTTATATAATTTATAAAAAAAAAAAACTTGTTAAATAGCAGTAGTAGAGAGTTAGAACAGAGCACCATTACACCTCCATATTTTCTCTCTATACACAGATAAAAGTAGTCTTGCATTTTGTTAACGTATAAAAAGGCATTCACATAGTTAGTTAACTACTTCCAAAAGTTAGTTAAGAAATTGTTAGAGTTAGTTAAGAATTAAACACAGTTAGAAGTTAGTTAGGAAACTAATCAGTTAGTTACTAGCTCAGCTCAACCAATCGTACAGGGTTTGTCTCGTTTAAACATTGATGCATCTGATTGACATCATTCTCGTCCTTAGACAGAGGCTCAAGCTCTAGATGTATCAAAACTTTATGTCTCCGTCCTTTCTCATTTGCATTATATTATTAATTTAGGTTCTGCTACAATTTCAGCTCTCGAGAAATCCTATGCTTTGTGATGTCTTCATGAAGGATTTTTAGCCTTCTGTTAAAGCTCCACAACTGTAAGCTTTTTAGCAAGACCTGCTTTCACCATTTTCTTAAGCTAATCGCATTCTTTCTTTGAAATTCACCTTCTGAAAACATGGACAATCAAACATCTCCGACCATATTTGTAACTTGAAAAAAATATGATCCCTGTAATTAATAATGGAAAAATTACAATAATAATGGATCATTATATTCTTCTCCTTATTAATTTATGGCTCATAGAAAATATAATTTTCCAAGAAAATGTAAATTTTAAAAGAAAAATATAATTTAACAGAGAAGATTATAAAGAACCAACGGGTTGTTTGTTAAGAATGAGATATTCAAAGTTATCCCATCATAGCATAACTTATTTTCACTATTATAGTACAAACCGATGGATAAATAATTTCAAAATTAACTAATACTCCTAACCAAACGCTAAACAAGATAATTTTTCATTTTATAACTGAATTATTATTTTTTATCCTCCCTACCAAAAGACTACTGAGATTCATGAAGAGCAGTAGGTACATGTGGTCAAGATTAGAGTCAACAATCTTGTTTATTTTGAAAGAATCATCAGGCCAATAAATAAAGAACATGGGACATTCTGAATTTATTTCTAGTAAGAAGTTAAGATCTTGTTGAGAATTAAGGAATACACAAAATCAATATTGTTATTTTTATTTTGATTATAAGTATTGTTGTTATCTTTTTGTTCAGTATTGTCAGTATTGTTTTTAGGGGTGGGCATATTTTGGTTTAAACCGAAAAAATCAAAAAATCAAATCGAAATTTAATTTTGGTTTCGATTTTTCGATTTTTAGATCGGATTCGGTTTGTAATTTTAGAATTTTGATTTTTCGGTTCGGTTTTCGGTTTTAAAAAAAAATCGGTATAAACCGAAAAACCAAAATTTTATAAATAAATAATATATATTTTATTATATATATATATATATATATATATATATATATAATATTTAGTAATTCACATTCACAATTAATATTTAACAACAAATTCGCATACGTCGCAGGCTGTTTATGGATTTTTTTAGTGACTCAAATATTTTATGGACTATTTTGGTGACTTTGGACTGTTTTATGGACTATTTATGCAGAAAGTATGTTGTTTCATGGACTATTTTTACGAGTTTTGTGTTGTTTTGTAGACTATTTATGCAAGGTTATATTATATGTAATGATTAATGACTTTATGTATTATGTTAAGCTTATGATTATTT
>NC_061116.1:214676023-214680366 GCF_002878395.1 Capsicum annuum | reverse complement strand
TTTTGATGACTTTGGACTGTTTTATGGACTATTTATGCAGAAAGTATGTTGTTTCATGGACTATTTTTACGAGTTTTGTGTTGTTTTGTAGACTATTTATGCAAGGTTATATTATATGTAATGATTAATGACTTTATGTATTATGTTAAGCTTATGATTATTTTATTTCGTTTCATCCATGTTGAGTTATTTATAATTATTTATATTTGGGAATGAAAAACAGGTTTGAAAAAAATAATTTTAATAAAAAATCCATCAATTTTAAATGCTCAATAATGAAAAAGAGAGGCTAACTACTTTAATATTTCAAACCGAAATAAAAATCCAAAATAACCGAATCGAATTTGTAAAAATCGAACCAAACCGAATTTATTTTGGTTTGGTTATGGATGTCATTTTTATCAATCCGAAAACCGATAAACCGAACCGATATTAAACAATCAGACTGAACCGACCGAACGTCCACCCCTAATTGTTATAATTAATAATAATGAATTTTTATATTCTTCTCTTTATCTATGTCTCATGACAATACCTTCCAATACAAAACACCACAAAAAGATCTCTCTATTTTATAATAATAATAATAATAATAATAATAATAATAATAATAATAATAATAATTAAAAATAAATGATTTGTCTTACCATATAAAATGTCATTTTTAGTGTACAAAATAACACATATGATAACTGAACAACAGGATAAACTATTTTCTATATTAAAATCTAATTTTAAAAATATACAAAAATACATACTATGTTATAACTGTAAAACAAAATAATAAACATATAAAAATTTTAAAATGCCTCAAAGTAGCTTTAATTTCAGAATTTGATATAAAATATCTAATTATAAAGGAAATAGGCAGCAACAAAATTATAAAAATAAATACCTATTATATTTTTAATTTAGACAAAATAAACATTCAAAACATAAAACATGTACTTATAAATAGGGGTGAGCATTCGGTTTGTTCGGTTTGATTGTTGAATATTGGTTCGATTTTTCGATTTTCGGATTGAGGAAAATGAAAACCATAACCAAACCAAAATTATTTCGGTTTTTACAAATTCGATTCGGTTATTTTGGATTTTTATTTTGATTTTAAAGATTAAAGTAGTGAGCATTCAAAATTGGTGATTTTTCTTGAAAAATAATCTTTTTTTCAAACCTATTTTTCATTTCCAAATATAATTAATTCAACATGCATGAAATAACCATAAATATTGACCTCGCTGAGTCATCGCCGCTGGCGTGACGGCAGTGGCCGCACTCGATAGCGACTGCCGACGGCCGTGACGAACTGAGCAAATGAACTGAGCAAACGACTGTCGTTGACGATGTTGAAATTTCAAATGAATTGACGAACTGAGGATGGTTGAGTGCTGTTGCAGCCTTCACATTAATGTTAGGGTCTAAAGCAAAGCAGTATATTAGGATTTAGGGTTACTAAATGATTATAATGTATATATTTATATGTTATATCAGATTATATTATATTTTTAGTATATTTACGTATATATTAAATTATATATATATATATTATAATATATTATTTATACAATTTAGGTTTTTCGATTTATCCGAATTCTTTTTTTGTAAATCTAAAAACCAAATTTCTAAAATTTGAAACCGAAACCAATCCGAAAAACCAAAAAATCAAGTCAAAATTAAATTTCGGTTCGATTTTTCAATTTTTTTAATTTAAACCAAAATATGTCCAGCCCTACTTATAAATCTTATTGTCTATCTGTAATACGTTAGCCTGTTTGTGTAACTTATTTGTAACCCCCAATACTACCATTAATGATAATATTACGTCTATTTCATTTGTAACTCAACAATTATATATATAATAACATATTCCTTTTATCAAATTAAAAAAAAAAAAAAAGCAAAACATAAAACATACCTCAATATAATGATGAAGGTTAAATAAGAAACAAAAGTTGGCACTACCGGAAGGAAAAAAAAAATTCGTTTATGTTTTTTGCCTTTGTGCAAGATAGAATGGGGACTCGAATAAATAAGGAATTGTGATGATTAATGCGACTCCGAAAATCTCATTTATAAGGAAACGCGTGGGAGTCTGCACGATATTCTAGGTGTGGGTCTCTAGTGCACTAGGTGTGTTTATTGTCATGACAAAACATGAACGACACACTAGACATCGTGTCTCACTTTTCCTTTTTTAGTTTCCAATGCATATTCAATTTCGGGGTTTTTCACGTGAACTTTCAATGCTTAGTACTTTTCAGTTTTTTATGTTGGCTGTTTTAGTCTTGAATTTAGTGCATTTTAATTAGTTTGAACAACGACACACTAGACATCATGTATTACTTTTCCTTTTTAATTTCCAATGCATATTCAATTCCGAGATTTTTCACATGAACTTTAAATGCTTAGTTCTTTTCAATTTTTTATCTTGGCCGTTTTAGTCTTGAATTAATTAGTGTTTTTTTTAGTTTGAGCAATGACACGCTAGACATCATGTATTACTTTTTCTTGTCACATAAATTTTCTGTCCGCGCTTATTCCCTAGGTTGTTCACGTGAAATTTAAACGCTAAAGGCTTTTTTAGTTTTCGATGTGGTCCGTTTCAGGTTTGTTCACGTGAATTTCAATAGCTAGTGCTTTTTTAATTTTCAGTTTTGGCCATTTCAATCTAGAGTTTAGTTCTTTTTCATTTGAGATTTTGCTTTTCTGCAGAGTAAAAATAGGGACTCGAATAAATAAGGGGTCGCAACAATTAATGTAACTCTCAATATGTTATATTTAAGGCAACACATGGGAGCCTCCACGACATTCTAGGTGTGGGTCCCTTAACGATACACCATGCGTGCCTATTGCTACAACAAATCATGTACGACATGCTAGGCATCTTGCATCACTTTTTCTTTTTTAGTTTTCATTGCATATTTATTCCCATGATTTTTTTTCATGTGAATTTTCTATATCCGCGCTTATTCCCTAGGTTGTTCACGTGAATTTTAAATTCTAAGTGCTCTTTTAGTTTTCGACGTTGGCCTTTTCAGGTTTGTTCACATGAATTTCAACAGTTAGTGCTTTTTTAGTTTTCCATTTTGGCCATTTCAATCTAGAATTTAGTGCTTTTTCGTTTGAGGTTTTGATTTTGTGCAGAGTAAAATTTGGAGCTCGAATAAGTAAGGGGTCGCAACAATTAATGTGACTTCCAATATGTCATATTTAAGGCAACATATGTGAGCCTCCAGGACATTCTAGGGTGGGTCCCTAAACGACACACCATGCGTGCCTATTACCACAACAAATCATGTATGACACGCTAGGTATCCTGCATCACTTTTCTTTTTTAGTTTTCATTGCATATTCATTTCCGAGGTTTTTTTCACGTGAATTTTTCGTCCGCGCTTATTCCCTAAGTTGTTCACGTGAATTTTAAACGCTAAGTGATTTTTCAGTTTTCGATGTTGTTGTTTCAGGTTTGTTCACGTGAATTTTAATAGTTAGTGTTTTTTTAGTTTTTTGTTTTGGCCATTTCAGTCTAGAATTTAGTGCTTTTTTGTTTGAGGTTTTGCTTTTGTGCAGAGTAAAAATAGAGACTCGAATAAATAAGGGTCATGATAATTAATGTGACTCCCAATATGTCATTGTTAATTGGTGTAATATACCATAATAATTAAGTTATAGTTGCAAATACAAAAAGTGAAGAAAATAAAATAATCTTCTTCTTAGTTGAGTCATGGATATCTTGCTCTATTTAGGGAGATTCAAGCCCACTGCGACATTGTAAGACCCCATAAAAATCGCATGTCAAATTCATCTCGTAAAGCTCCATGAGAGATTCCAACACTAAGAAAAAAAATTTGCTAAGTGTTCAAGTTCAACACTTACTCTCATTTTAGACCTCCTAACTTCGGGGATTTATTTGATGACCTTTCCGACCTCCGTTTTTAGATTTTCAAGTTGCGTTGCGATGGGAAAAGTCCCTAATACGTATTGGACACATTCCAGGCGTATTTTGGGCGCATTTCAGTGGCTAACTCACTGGTTTGAAATGCTCCCGCATTCCGAGTGCATTTTAGGTCAAAAATTTCAGTCAACTTCAAACTATCATAACTTCCTGCATATAATGAAATGTGAGAGCTACTATATATCAATAGAAAGATCTTTGAGTATTCTTTCCAATTCAATTAGTTTCATCTAATTTGAACATTGTAGTAAAAAGTTATGATCAATTTACTTCAGCCTATCAGCCTGAAAACAACAAAGGACAGTTGCATCTTTCGCTCTTTCTCCAGGGGTATTTTAGTCTTTTCCACACACACACACACACACACACACACACACACACACACACA
>NC_061116.1:214665423-214673023 GCF_002878395.1 Capsicum annuum | reverse complement strand
ATGTTGATGATGTTAAATTGAGTTTTTAATTCCATGAGTTATCTCAAGAATCATGAAAACTAATTTATTTTGTAATATTATTCATATGAACTTTATGTTGAGTTCTTGAAATTGCAAGTTGTACGTTGATGATCATGTTGTTGGTGAAATCATGAAACTATGTTGAAATATAAGTTGAAGTCCATGAATTTGGTGATTTATACTTTGTAAAAATTTATGATTTCGCCTATGCCTAAGTTGTGCATGAAAGGTGTTTGATTAAATGTTTAAGAGAAATAAGAAACATGTAGTATGAATTAATATGGCCTAAAAGGTGAATTCATGCCATTGACCTCATGCTTGAATGACTTACATGCTATTGTTGTACAATGAATATGTTGTTGGAATGTCATGATGTTAGAGTATGAAATTGTGATCTTGATTATATACATTCCTACCACGAACAAGATTACGTTAACCATGTACTTCATGAAATCTCCAACTTATTTTATTATGAAGGGTTGATATTGATCATGTATTCAAGAAAGTCAAGAAGTGTCAATTTCCTCCTATCGAGTCCTGGGGGTACTTGTACCCAAAATATATAGCTGTGTACCTAGAGCCATGTCATGTTTTCACGATACTCTCAATCAAGGCATGTTCAGTAGAATTTAGTCAGTTAACAGAATTCAGTAGTGTTCCGCTAGTCATCGAAACTCAATAAACTCAGTCCATGTTTAGTTCAGTTAAACAGAACAATCAGTAACAGTTCAGTTAATTCTAGTATGAACTAGGAAATCAATTTAGTATAATCAGTTCAGTGTCATTCAGTTAGGAGTATGATTCAGCACCGAGCGAACCCAAGGATGGGACTCACCTACCAGTAGAGGGTGTGATTCTTAGAAGCAGTCCTTGCGTTCCAAAACTATATAGCCAACATAGGTTGAGATATTAATACCTGTTAGTTGAGGGTAGATAAGGTGGCTTAACCTGTCAGATGAGGGTTCCCACCGTTCTCATTAAAGTACCTGCCAGATGAGGGTCACTCACAGCTTGTCCTTACCAGTGGCACGGTAATGACACCCTTCCAATTAGGGCAGAGATTGGACCCCAGATTAGCTATTATAGCGTATTTGGGGCATGTCGGTTAGATAACTACTTCCCATAGTTTCAGTATCAGTCTCAGTAAAAGAACTCGGATAGTTCTTCAGGATATCAGGACTATCAGATACAGTCAACTCAGATACAGTACGGAACTCAGCTAGTTCCATCAGATTTAGGACTGTCAGATATAGTCATTCATGCTATCAGTTATCAGAACTCATGTTATCAGATATATCAGTTATCAGAATTCAGTTATCATTCATGATATGTTAACAGTAAATACATTTCATTAGTATTCATACTCAATAGTCATGTTATCATGAGCTCAGTTTCAGGACTGTTATATATGATCAATCAAATCAGTTCTTCATAATCAGAACTATCAGAAACAATCATTCCTTTATCAGTAATATAGTATCAGTCTCCCAGTATTCAGTAATACAGTATTAGTTCCTCACTTATTAGTGAATTACATATTAATATCAGTAAGCTCAGTCATTCAGTATCTCAGCATTAGTATACTCATGTTGTCTGTACTCAGACTCAGTAGTCAGTATCACCACGAGTTTAGTTATAGTTACGTATGAATGTATGTATTCTCACATTCATATCAGTCAGCATTGTTCATGCATATAAAACCTTTTGCATTTAGCCTACCTCGCTCATATATTCAGTACATTCAGTCTTACTGACGTATTCACACTATGGTGTTTTATTTGAAGCCATAGGTACAGAGGCATGAGTTTCAGAGCAGCAGTAGCATTGCAGATTTCAGCAGTCGGTGCTCCTCTTTATTCGAGGACAATATTATTATTACTTTATTACAGTATTTCAGATTAGTTTTTCAGTTCATGGAGTTAGTTGGAGACATGTTCCTTCAACTCCTTATTCAGTTCAATTAGAGGCTTTCGGACTAGATGTCAGATTAGATGTTTAGACTTCAGTATTTATGTTTATTTTTGGTATTGTTATACCATGTTTTTCATATATATATATATATATCGGTATTGAACCTTATGGCCTTACAATTCATGTTTCCGCATATTTTATGAGATATTATGCAGTTTACAGGTATAGATATCAGTCATGGGTTAGCTTGTGCTCCTTTGGGGTCATGAGCACCGTGTAGCATTTCGGTTCAGAAAATCAGGGCGTTATAAGCTTAATCTACACCGATCCAACAGTATATCTCTTGAATTATTCTCTCCAGGATACAACCTATCAACGATACTCAAGCAACTCTGGATTAGTTGAAGGATCTTAAAGATCCACCGTAAGTACACCTTCCTTCAACATTTAAAACTCTTTTTTATAGTGGATATAGTTAAAGAATTAGAATATTTTTCTATGTCTCAAATCTTTCTTTCATTAATATATTTACTCTCTTTTGTATAGTGACTACAATTGAAGTTCTCTCTTTCACTACTCCTTTAATCTTATCATATTTTTCCTATCACTCACAATGTATTACCACTCATCTCTATTCATATGTTCTTCAACACAAGGAAGAAAACACCATATATATACGTGTAGTATTCTTTCATATTCAGAGACGGAGTCAGGATTTGAAGTTAGAGGGTTCTAAATTTTAAGACAGGACAACGACCTCAAGCTTATATATAATAAGCCAAATTAACGAACGAGTAACAATACCCTGATATATATTTAAAAAAGAAACGAGCAACTTAAACACTATATAAGTAAAACATTACCGTTCCAAGTGTACTCGATGACTTATCATATTTTGAAAAAAATTAATGATTGTATAATTAGATGCACTTTAAAATACTTCATTCCCTACATAACAAACTAAACATTTATAAACAGTTTTGTGATCGTTTTTGCTTAGCAAGTCATTTTTAATAAACTATATAGATTAATATAAAAAGACAATGCATAAGAACCTAGAATCAAAGATTAAACTTCAATTATTAACTATATTATAACACATTTTATGATAGGTAAATAAATTGAAAAGAGAGAAGAGAAAAATGGAAAGATTTTCTTGTACGTAGCAATCACAAGGTTGGGACTCCGACAGGGAGTGAACACAAGTTACAAAGACTTTTGTAATTTTAAAAAAAATGAAAATCGAATAGAATTTTTTAGTAAAAACCGATTTGGATTTTTCTTGTGAAAGAAATGGAGAGTTCTTTTTTAATTTTAATAATTTTAATTATTAATCTTATGATTTTTTAACAAAGAAATTAAAAATTTGATATAAGAGAGAGAAGGAAACATGAAAAGGAAAGCAAAGACCTACACACGAGAAGATCTTTTTGTGTCACCTCCATACCACTACACCTTTAGACTACTTTGGTTTGTGGTGTTCGCATTATAATATTTATACATATTTAGTATTATACAGGGGAAAAAAATTGTAATTTAGTGGATGGAGCTGGTTCGAACACATGACCTAAACGCGAGAAGAGTTTTCGTGCCACCTCCATACCACTACACCATTAGACTACTTAGGGGGTTCGCATTTTAATATTTATATATATTTACTGAATTTTCTAATATACATATAGGTTCTACGTAAAAACTAATGGGTTCCGCCTAGGGGTGTGCAAAAATCAAATCGACTGATAAACTGAACCGATAAAAATGTTATTGGTTTATTGTTAATGGGTTATTGGGTTAACTGTTTTTTAATGGTTTTATAAAAAAAAAATATTGGGTTATTGGTTCAGTTTGATTTTTTCTTATTGGGTTATTGGGAAAACCGATAATATATATATATATATATATATATATATATATATATATATATATATATATATATTTGACTTATTATATATTTCTCTTAATTTCTCTTTAATCTCTACTAATTAACAAACCTATTATTTCAATTATACAAACTCTTAATTTCTCCTAAAAATATTTAGTTCAAACTTGAAGATTCTTGTAAATTAAAACAAATTATGTAGGATTTTTGTTTGCAACTGAGATTCGATTTTTTTCATGTTAGTTACTACTATTTTTATTTTATGAGTATTTTCTTATCGGTTAAACCGAAAACCGAACCGTTAAGGACTAAAAACCAATAAACCGAAAACCGATAAAAAATATCTTATTGGTTTGGTTATTGATTTAGTATATCTAAAAACCGAAAATCGATAAACCGAACTGATAATATGTAAAACTGAACCGAACCGACCGATGCACAACCCTAGTTCGGCCGAACCCCCATGTAGTACTGCAGCTCCGCCCCTGTCCATATTGTAGTAAATGAGGGAGTAGTGAATATTAAGTGAGGAATATAAATATTTTAGGGGTCCTGAGCTAAGCCTTGGCTAAACCTTGAAAATTGCTATTATCGAAAATCAAACAAGTGATTTATGGATATTATTAGCAGGGTCATGCTCATGTGTTACATGAGTTACAATATACATAAAGAGGTAGAATAATGCTAGAAGTTATAAGAAACTTATGATCAAATTCTTACCACTAACTCATAAGATTAAGGACAAAATAATGTGGTAGATATATAATGGACAAATAAAGTGTTAGAAGTTATAAGAGTTATCAAAATATAATGACAGCATTTTCTTCACTTTATGTCTATCATTTATCTTGCAATTTAATTTTAATTTTAAAATGCACCAACAGTAATATTTAAGATAGCACGTGGAAGCTTGCATGACATTCTAGGTGTGGGTCCTAAGTGACGCACCATGCATGCCTATTACCATAGCGAAACATGCACGATACGATAGGCATCCTGCATCACTTTTTATTTTTCAATTTCTAATGCATATTGATGTCCAAGTTTTTTTCACGTGAATTTTCAATGCTTAGTACTTTTAAGTTTTCGATTTTGGCTGTTTCAGTATTGACTTTAGTGCTTTTTCATTTTTTTCGGTTTTGGCCTTTTCAGTATTGAATTTTAATATGTTCAAACAATCGAGTAAAAAAAATTCATCACTCACACGACTAACAACCCAAAAGAGTTCCTAAAACTTGTTTAAATTTCACAAGACAAACAACCAAAAAAGAAAATATTAATACAAGTCATGTAAACCCACACTTCAAACAACGAAATAGTAATTTCTTTTTTTCGTTTTCGTATATGAGTCGCGTGGAGTTAAGCAACAAACAATCAGATAAAATTGGAAGTTGTAGGTAAACACCTAAAATTGGAATGAAATTTTACTTATACTCTTCAGTTAATACTTATAATGTTTAAACACCTATAATATACTGTAGTTTGATTGTGCCATTCCATTTTCACACTAGGCAAAATAATTTTTCAGTAAGCAAAAATATGTAATAAATTGAAATGACATGATTACTTTAGAGTTTGCTGAGAAGAGTTACAAAATTTTATAGAAAAAAATGTAACCGTCTATAAATAGTAGTAGTAGAGAGTTAGAACACAGCACCACTACACCTCCATATTTTCTCTGTATACAAACATTTTTAGCTTCCATTTTCCACAAAAACACCATGGACAACAACAACAACACTCACCAATCTCCAGCTGAAGCTTGGGCCGCTGCTGCAGCTGCGGCTGCAGCAGCTCAGTCAGCCGCATATCCACCGCAGAGACCCCACGACCGTGTCCTTCAACAACAGCTGCAAATGTTCTGGAATTACCAACGTCAAGAAATCGAACAAGCTACCGATTTCAAAAACCACCAGCTTCCCCTCGCTCGTATTAAAAAGATAATGAAAGCTGATGAAGATGTTCGTATGATTTCAGCTGAAACTCCGGTTCTTTTTGCTAAAGCCTGTGAGATTTTTATTCAAGAACTCACTCTTCGTTCATGGCTTCACGCTGAGGAGAATAAGCGTAGAACGTTGCAGCAGAATGATATCGCTGCCGCGATCAGTCGTACTGATACTTTTGATTTCCTTGTTGACATTATCCCGAGGGACGAAGTTAAGGATGAGGGAGTTGGGCTTGGGCTAGCGCCGGGTGGTGTGCCGTATTATTACCCTCCGTTGGGCCAGCCGGCTCCGGGTGGGGTAATACTTGGTAGGCCTGCTGTTCCTGCTGGTGCTGTTCCTGGTGTTGTCCCTGGTGCTGTTCCTGATGTTGTCCCTGGTTCTGTTCCAGGTGCTGATCCGTCAATGTATGTGCCTCATCTGCCGTTCCAGGTATGGCAATCTATGTGGCAGACATCAGAGGATCATTCGTATCCTAGTGGAGGTGGAAGTAGCAGTGGACAGGCTACCGATGACGGCCAAATGTAAGTTTGTGACTTTCAGATCTGAGTAAGCTAGGTTTGAAAATTATGTTTGGGAATGAAAATGCTTTTCCTGTATACTGGAATTGATGGTGATTTTGTTCCTTTACTTTGTTTCTTCATAAGTATTCGAGTCACTTATATTAGCTTCTTTTCTTATTAAAATTGGACTCACTAAGTGTTGGATTGAAATGGCAATCTAGAGCTGGTGTTTCTTGTATATCTCTTATTTCGAGATAGTAAGGTCAGTGTCTTGTAAGTTTTTAGTTGTGACTCAAATCACTTTTCATTCCATGGATTTGGCAGGTTCAGAAACCTCCGCTGGTTAATAGAAAGTGTAGATTTCCTGGAATCAAAATTATCTATATTAAAGCCTTCTTTTCAGTTTATTTACTGCAAGTATAGATTATCATTAATCTTTTTTGAAAGAAGAAAAAAAGAATTAAATATTACTTGAGCTTAATTTTCAGTCGTCAGTGAACTGTATATAGGAGTGATAAAAAGAATAATGAAACATCTAGTACTGGAGAAAATAGTCAGATAGTAGTTGATTTCTTGGAAATGCTTCTTTTCTAGCCTTTTCCTCTGTTGGCCTATCCTTCTTTTGGGGTTTTGCTAACAGTTGCAAGTTTTGGCACGAGGTAGAGCACTCTATGGGCTAAGGTGATTCCATTTTATTTACCAACAAAAGGGATACTCTGGTGGACCCTTGATTATTTGTACATATTTGCTCTTTTTTCCAGCGTATCTCTTTTCTATACCAGGATTATTATTAGTATTAGTACTAAATTTCCCCCATTTCTTGTGCTGCAGTTAAGAGATCTTGTTCGCTGCTGGTTTGGAGGCTTTTACAGCAGAAGTGAAACTAGAAGTTATGGAAGGGAATGTAATTTCTTTTTCAATTGTAATTCCACCTTGTTGCTACTATCTATGTACTGATTTAACGACTTGAATCTGTGTCTAAATAAAACTCGAGTCTTTTGTGTAATCCTGGATTTCACTTGATAAAATCCTTTTATGGTTACTAAATGCCTGTGCCATATGCTGATATTGCTATGTTCACATATAGCTGTATTGGTTCCGTGACATAAACTGATATAACTATGTTAACATGTAGCTTGCTTGCTAACTACTTTTTCTCTTTCGGAACTTTTAGTTCTTGATTCTTGTTTATAGTTTTGTTGTTTTCATGCAATCTCGTCCTAACTACTTTTTCTCTTTCGGAACTTTAGTTCTTGATTCTTGTTTATAGTTTTGTTGTTTTCGTGCAACCTCGAATCAAGAAAAAAATAACGGGTAGTAATGGAGAAAAGAGCTATGTTCAC
>NC_061116.1:214656854-214662423 GCF_002878395.1 Capsicum annuum | reverse complement strand
TCGTCCTAACTACTTTTTCTCTTTCGGAACTTTTAGTTCTTGATTCGAGTTTATAGTTTTGTTGTTTTCGCACAATCTTGACTCAAGAAAAAAATAATGGGTAGTAATGGAGAAAAGAGCTATGTTCATATATAGCTATATTTGTTCTGTGACATAAACTGATATAGCTATGTTGACATGTAGCTTGCTTCCTAACTGCTTTTTCTCTTTCGGAACTTTTAGTTCTTGTTTCGTGTTTATAGTTTTGTTGTTTTCGTGTAATCTCGTCCTAACTACTTGTCACGACCCGAACTAGGGCTTGGCCGTGACAGACATCTCGAACCATGAAGGCCCGGACGTCCTACTCTATCTGGTAATCATGCACAACATTCATATAATAAAAGAAAATGCGAAATTACGATCTAATACGGAAACATGGTCATACTCTGGATTGAGTTTAACAATCAGAAAATCAATAACAATATTTGGAACAGTCTACGAAATCTCTACTACATGAAAATCTGACAACTATCTGAAAACTGCTTATCTGGACCCCTAGATTGAGCCTCAAAACTAGAGAGGTAGTGGAGGGGGGTCAATACAGATGTACTGGTATGCAGAGCAAATCCAAAATAATCATTTATATTCAACATATATGAGAACAATTTAAAGCAGTACATAAGCATATCATATAGTAAGAAATCACATGAGCATTTTAAAAGACTGTGAAAACATCTGAAATGTGTGACACTCTTTGTCTTACTTCTGCGCTAGGTGGTGTACCCTATAATCTGTAATTCCACAGGCTATATGGTATCTGCCATTAACTCGGCAGCCCATCCCCCAACCCAAGTGTGCCGCAAGGGTCGGAGTCTCTGAATCTACTACACCACATGACCGTCGCCAGTGTACAACAATAATCTACCCGTATCGATAAATACGGTTTCAGGCTAAGAGTTACTTGAACTCATTCCTTATTCGGGTAACCACCTAACCCTCTTTATGCTAATTTTTAGTTCTTTAAACATTCATGCTCTGAAAACATACTCTGAAATCTTTAACTCTGTCATGGCATATGCACATATATAGTATCGTCATACTATTTACTTGCAAGGCACATTCTCTGAGCCATTTATAGCAATTTATATCTCTGTTTTCAAATCATGAAATTCAGGACCACCATATCAACAATTCTTTCAAGAAACTCATGTAAAACCATGCAGTTAATTCTCTTTATCAATGATTCAGTAAACAAAGGTGGTCATGTTAAAAGTCTCAATCTCATGCAATTCTTTCTCTTTAACATCACATAGTTATATGAAGAAATACCCTCTCAACAATTTGAAATCATATTCAAGTACAAGGACATTGAGAAAACATCTTTCAAATCATAAAACATGCATTTCAACTCCTTGCCAACAAAACCATAAGCTTTAATCCAATACAAGAGAGGGAGTTCATAGTTTATGCTCTCAAACAATCTTAAATCTCAAATCCCATACATATACGTATACATATAAATCAATTTAGGGGATCGGACCAAAAGGTCAAAACAATAGTAACATTAAAACATTCGGAGTACGTAATTTAGAGCATAGATTCCAAAACCCCTTTGAAATTCATGTATAAAAATCTTAAAATCATGCTCTAATGGTTTTAAGCCCATGTAGTTTTTAGGATATACTCCACGTACCTTAAATTATAAAATATGGAATATGGAACCTAGATCTTAATAGATGAAACCCGGATATTGATTTGTTTCTTGGAGATATTGAACTTAAGGCCTGATTTTCTTGAATTTCTTGTTCTCGGAGAAAACCCTAATTTGATCTTATTTTGAGAGTGAAGAGGAAGTTTTTGATGTTGTAAAACTGATAATGATTGATTAATAGCACTTAAGGGGTGATTTAATTAATGTGAAAGGTTTTGGAGTGAGAGAAAGACCAGAATACCCCTACGAAATCACTTCCCAGTTGCTGAAATTCTCAGCTGACGACCAAGGCTGAGAAGCCGCCAGATCTGTGACAAGCTGTCAGCTTTTGTCGTCACCTTTGAGCTAAAATTGATGAGTTTCTACCTAAGGTTGACGACATATCCTGACAAGTCGTCATATTTGTGACAAGCAGTCAGAATTGTCGTCACTTAGTTGCCAGACTGATATGCTGGAGTAAAATGGGCATAACTTTTTGCTCCGGTATCGAATTTTGGAAAAATTGGTGGAGTTGGAAATAGGACTCAAATACCTTTCATTCGATATATAGTAGACCACCCAGTTCGTAATATACAAGGATTTATTGTCGATTGAAGTTGATCCAAGTTTTGATGCTCACTAAAAGAGGAACGATAGGAAAGCTTTCAACTAGTCCTTGAGTTAAGGGATCTCTATGATCTCGAATCATGCTCAAATAGGTTCCCATACTACATAATTGATTAACATGACAAATTTGCATAGGATTTATGGCTTTTGGAACATCTACGCGTAGGAAAGACGGTGTTCGTTCTTGCCCGAAATGCGGGGTGTTACATTATCTCCCCATTGGGATCATTTGTCCCCGAATGATGGGTAGGAATGTTGAAGCTTAAAGGTATGAAATAACATAGACATGATGTTTCTTCTAAGAAAGGATATAACTGATCTGAAATATTTAAACTTCTATCATGAAACTGAATTCTGTGTTGATTTGACTTTACTTGCTTCAAGGAGCTGATTAATGCTAAGAATTTAGGATTCCCTTAAAGTGTTCATGATCCAATCATATATATTGAATTGAGAAGTGATAACTTAGGCAAGTACGAATCATGAGGTAACAAGACTTAGATTGTACCAGGGTATTACACTGTCTGAGCTAAAATACTTGAAAAAATTTGAGATTATGCGCTGAACTCTTATGAACTGAGTCATGACTAAATAGCTGAATCTAATAAATGATGCTTGGACTGAACTGGATTCACAATTTACATGGATGGAATATATTATCTCTTGGGGATGGTCTACGCATGAGATTTCGGATAGTAAGGCTGGGCGAAAAGGTGGAAAACCATAGTAACTTGTCTGCCTGACTGTTAAACTGAATTACTGGCTATACAGACTGAATTATACTTGGAAACTTATGCTTAACAGGAGTATCTCTTCAACGCTCTTTCTAAGGAAGTTCTAGTAACATTAGGGAGCAAAAGAATCTTGGGCATAATCTACACCAGACATCTGACTAAGAAATCACAACATTGACACTACTCTATAGCACGGACTATAGACATATAGTTCATAAACTATGGTAGAATTACCAGGCCTTAGGCAATGCAACTTCTTACTTTCCAGCTTAGCACACTTCCCGAATACTCCCTTAACTATACTATTCCCAATAAATACCATGCTCAATCGATTCAACTTAAAATTCTCATATGGGTATTGATAAATCTTTCTACTAATGTCTAAAGTGACGTAAATCCTCTCACCATGATCAAGCCTAACTCCAAACCACAAAATACAACATGCCGTACAATGATACTTGTCTAAACCATATGATTCAGTCTTCTATATCTTTTTAGAGATCACAGCCTAAACATAACGTGCCTTACCACTTCAATGATGACTAACTCTGAACTCCTACTATGGATTTACTAGCACATATTACGTTACTCCACTTAAATCCCAACATGTCATTCAAGCCTATCTTTATAACCACATGTGAACTTCAAGGAAAACACCCGTAAATACATACTTCACATAGTCTCTAAACCATTTTCAATCTAACTCCCACGCGCTATCCCAAGAGCATACACACATAAATTTTCACTAACCATCACATGTATCAAAGACGTGGCGTAACGCCCCCAAAAATGGGTCCCGGAGCATCACACGGTGCTTGAGGCTATGAGTAGCCCCAAGCTAACCCTTTGATCCATTTTCATTCAGTTTAACACAAATCAACGGGGTTTCCATAAATAACCCTCAAATATCAACAGAGTAATCATCGTCCAAGAATAAAAGAATTTCAGAAAGATAAAAAAATACGACTTATTAGTCAACTCCTAACATCTATACTAGTCTGACAAGCCTTTAAGAAAATCAATAAAACCAGCAAGCCGTTGAGACATGCCCCAACTGGCTCATACTCAGTTATCAAATGTAAAAGATTCCGTGAAACCAACATCAGAAATCACATCCTCGGAATATGAGGAGTCACCACAACAGAGGATGTAGAACAGCCTGCTCGAAGAATCACTGTCGAACCTGGAACTGAGCACCTGAACCTACATTCCGAGAAAATGCAGCCCACATCCAAAGATGTAGGTCAGTACCATGGAAAGGAACAGAGTATATGGGGGTGTATGCAGTTATAAACATCATCATCATAAATATTTATAAGAAATATGCAGGATGTATGAAAGACTCACATAGTTCGAAGAAAATTATCATAATCATGAGAGGATGAAATAAGTACAATAACACATATGAGTCATCATATAATTTGTCAATCACTTTCAGTTCATCTAGAATATCAATTCTCATAATGTAAATATCATTTAAATCTTTCGAAAGAATAACTTTCACAATTCCGCTTTCAAATCATTTCACCATTCACCATAGACACAAGGAAAACACACACACACTGGGAGATCCTATAACCGACATAAACCATGTGAGCTACATGGAGTTCAACGTACAACCCACGTTGGGGAGAACCGTCCTATCCTTTCCATCGAAGTAGGACTATCGATATCAAATCCACACAAACTAGTGATCACTATATAAATCAGCCTCAGGCTCACTCCTACGGGGGTACGTAGTGCTAGGGAAGTAAGGTTGCTTTATACCTCCCACTCGGTGCTAAAGATCTCTCTCGGACTTATCTCAGATCATTTCAAAGACAATCCACAACAAAACAATTTCAGTAATATATAAATATACATCGGGAGCCATCATGCTTCCCATCTATCAAAATCAACCACGTTGTGGATTTCTTTCATACTCGAGTTCAAAAAATCTCTATTAAGACTAAAAGGTCAAATCATTCAAAATATCTCAAATATTCAACATCAACATGCTTATAACACACACTTTCTAAAAAAAACACAATTTCCAATGGGGATTCACGACCCAAATATCAGAATCATGATAAATATTGTTCAAGATTCATGCTTTATATCTCCACACATGTAAATTCATCTTTCAAAATCATAAACATCAAGATTTCATAATAATCATCGTAAAATATGGGTTCATGCTTCAAATTCATAAAAATCAAATAAAAATCATGCCTTTGTAAAGAAAATTACTTTTGGGCACAAGAACGAAAGGAAGTTCTTGTTGAAAAACCCCACATACCTTGAAAGATGAACTTTAGATCGATACTCGTTTTTGAGATGTTAATCGTGCCTTTGAATGATGGTTCTTGGAGTTCTTGAACTAGGAACTTGGAATCTTGAATAAATTTGCATAATTAATGGTGAACTTTGAAGGTTCTTGAAGTTGGATGTAGGAGCTTAGGGTTTTCTTTTTGAGAGAATTTGATGAAATATAACATGTAATGCTTCTAATAGGCTTTAATATAGGGTTTGGACGGATTTTGGGTGAGGGGGAATGACC
>NC_061116.1:214491813-214656754 GCF_002878395.1 Capsicum annuum | reverse complement strand
ATTGGAGGTTCTTGAAGTTGGATGTAGGAGCTTAGGGTTTTCTTTTTGAGAGAATTTGATGAAATATAACATGTAATGCTTCTAATAGGCTTTAATATAGGGTTTGGACGGATTTTGGGTGAGGGGGAATGACCAAAACGCCCCTAAAAATCAAATAATTCTCGAATCTGTCCTTTGGTGGATTGTTTTGATTGTCTAAAGTAGATCAACCATAACGTTTTACTCCGATATCCAAATTGGATAAAACCAATTTCATTAGAAAGAGGACTCTCGTCTATTTCCGTTTGAAATATATTATATCACTCATATCATTGTGTTTGAGGAGTTATGATTGTTTTAAGTTGACCCAAAAATTTGCTTTTGATAGGCTAAAGTAGATTGACCATAACTTTTTGCTCTGATAGACAAATTGGATGAAACCAATTTCATTGGAAAGAAGACTCTCAAAGCTTTCCGTTGATATATAGTAGATCACCCAAATCATTATGTACAATTAGTTATGATCATTTAAAGTTGGAGTAAAAATACTTCATGCCTCAGTACTTTTTCCTGCTCGTTTTACTGTTCACTACTATTCACGGTTCGATCGGAATGTTCATAACTCGTCGCTCGGGTGTCCGTTTTGGATGATACACATATCGTTGGAAAGATTATTCGATACTCTACGTAATGGTGGGTCATAATCTAAGACATTCCACACAGAAAATTTATAATTCATTCTAGAAGATAGAACCCAACACGTTTACGCACAAAATTTCAATGAAAAATTTCCCGGGGTATTACATCATCCCCCCTTGGAAACATTCGTCCTCGAATGAATCTAAACATGCCAAGATTAGATAGGGAATAGAGTATACATCTGAAACCATTCGTTAGACTCATCAGCACATCGTTTCTCACTCCGAATGCAACATAGAATGCATAAATTCAAGAAACTACAGCTGAACACATAATAAATGACAGCTGAACTGCTGCAACTTTTATCAAAAGTGCATGATTTAGGAAAGAACGGTACCTTCGGCTTGATCGGATTCGCAGAAAATAGGTGTGGGTACTTGGATTGTATATCCGCCTCAGCTTTCCAAGTTGCACCCTCAACAGATTGGTTTCGCCACAACACCTTGACCAAGGGAACTTCTTTGTTCCTTAGTTTTCGGGCACTGAAATCAAGAATCTCAACAGGAATTTCATAGACAACCTGTAACAAAATAATTTCAGTAATATATAAATATACATTGGGAGCTATTATGCTTCCCATCTATCAAAATCAACCATGTTGTGGATTTCTTTCACACTCGAGTTCAAAACAACTCCACTAAGATCAAAAGGTCAAATCATTCAAAATATCTCAAATATTCAACATCAACGTGCTTATAACACACACTTTCTAAAAAAAACACAATTTCCAATGGGGATTTATGACCCAAATATCAGAATCATGATAAATATCGTTCAAGATTCATGCTTTATATCTCCACACATGTAAATTCATCTTTCAAAATCATAAACATCAATATTTCATAATAATCATTATAAGATATGGATTTATGCTTCAAATTCGTAAAAATCAAATAAAAATCATGCCTTTGTAAAGAAAATTACTTTTGGGCACAAGAACGAAAGAAAGTTCTTGTTGAAAAACCCCACATACCTTGAATGATGAACTTTAGATCGATACTTGTTTTTGAGATATTAATCGTGCCTTTGAATGATGGTTCTTGGAGTTCTTGAACTTGGAACTTGGAATCTTGAATAAATTTGCAGAATTAATGGTGAACTTTGGAGGTTCTTGAAGTTGGATGTAGGAGCTTAGGGTTTTCTTTTTGAGGGAATTTGATGAAATATAACATATAATGCTTATAATAGGCTTTAATATAGGGTTTGGACGGATTTTGGGTGAGGGAGAATGACCAAAACGCCCCTAAAAATCAAATAATCCTCCAATCTGTCCTTTGGTGGATTGTTTTGATAGTCTGAAGTAGATCAACCATAAAGTTTTACTCTGATATCCAAATTGGATGAAACCAATTTAATTATAAAGAGGACTCTCATATATTTTCGTTGATATATATTATCTCACCTAGATCATTGTGTACAAGGAGTTATGATCGTTTGAATTTGACTCAAAAATTTGCTTTTGATAGGCTGAAGTATATTGACCATAACTTTTACTCCGATAGACAAATTGGATGAAACTAATTTCATTGGAAAAAGGACTCTCAAAGCTTTCCGTTGATATATAGTAGATCACTCAGATCATTATGTACAAGGAGTTATGATCGTTTAAAGTTGGAGCGAAAATACGCCATGCCTCAGTACTTTTTCCTGCACGTTTTACTGTTCACTACTATTCACGGTTCGATCGAAATGTTCATAACTCGTCGCTCGGGTGTCCGTTTTGGATGATCCACATATAGTTGGAAATATTATTCTATAATCTACACAATGGTGGGTCATAATCTAAGACATTCCGCACGAAAAATTTATAATTCATTCTAGAATATAGAACTCAACACGTTTACGCACAAAATTTCAATGAAAAATTTCCCAGGGTATTACACGAGGCCCCAAATCTTACTTTACACTTATGGTATTATCTAAGACAAGCATACAATGATCTTTCATCAACAAGAAACATCTACTCATCACCACTATCATTACATAAGGAGGAGTCACTAAAAGGTTAGAACATAATACCTTGAAACATGGAAGGATATCATATGAGACTTGACACTTAACTAAAACCTGAGGAAAAATGAATCAACATCATGGATTCATCAAAGTGATCTAAGTTGAGGGCATACCTGGCTATATGTTGAATCTCGCCAATCGTTTAGCCTGCAGCATAAGTTACGGAAACCAAGTACACTATAAAGCATGAGTACATGAGTCATGAGCTGCATGACCTCAACTTGGAATTCATAACTTATGGAATGTGATTTCGACTACTGAAATGAATTGGAATTCCTCATTTGGGAATTGGAAGAGCATATGATTTTCTATCATATGCTTGAACATGAACCATGATCATGGAACTGAAATGTAAGGCATAAGTAGGTATTGGGATAACTAAAAAATATTGAGATAAGAATGGGTTGAGTCTCACTCTCACTTTCTGATGTTTTATATCATACTGACATCACTATTAGAATCTGAGAGCCTGACTTGGTCTCTTGTTTTATGATCTCCCCCTTATCTTTAAGCCATCATCTTAAGTTTGAGAGATCCCTTACTAGACTCAAAACTGAACTACACTCACTAACTCTAGGGTCTGGAAAAACGACCATACACGCATATCATAGACCTTAACCCGAATGACCACATTTGAAAGTGGAAAACCCACTATTAATACTATCTTCTGAGACACACTTTATCTTTCTATAGGCCCAATAGCCAATCCCATAATACTTGAACACTTACTAACTTCAAATCTTCATTAGTATCCCCATAGTCGGAGTGCACACCCTATAGCGCTTCAACTCTTATTTCTGTCGGTTCAACCTTCAAAAATTCAAACTTAAATTCTAAAACTTAACATGGATATCATCATGTTTTTGATGAATCATACTACTAGTCTTTATCCACCTAGAAACTCAACGGTACTACTATGTCTACTAGCCACACATAACATGTAATAGCATTAGAAAAATACCGCAACCTCATATCACCTTGGGCATACTTCTACCTCATACATACAACATCATACTTCATTACGAATCAAATAAACTTAATCTATTGTATACATTGTTCAAGCCTATTATATCAGTTCCATATAACCAGTACCATTAACCAAGCAATCATCACATCCACCTTCATGGACATCAACTGTTCAAACTTAATGTCTAGTGTTAAACATGACTTACAACCCAACCTGACACATAATTCTCACAAAACATTCATCATTAATCTTAAGCCACTATTCTTACATCCAAATTCTGCATTAAATTCAAGCCTATAGTCTAACATCAATCATCTACCACCAATGAAGAATGTAACATAATATACTAGTGTATCAAATTTGGACATTCTATCCAAATACCTCAAAAATCTACTACGTACCTTCTCATAAGTAGTACTAGTTTAAAACTACCAACGAAAAGAAGGTCCGGGGGGGGGGGGGGGTAAAGTCACATAATAGACATGGTCAACCTTAATCTTATATTATAACCCCATACAATCTTATCTACTTATACGGCTTTCTCACATCACACTTACTTACCCAAGCGTACATTTAGACTATCTTCAAATTCCACAACAACCATGAGTCTATAATTATAACCTCCTGGCTAATCTATCCTTTTTCATACTTCAAGCAAACAACAATTCACCTTGACTAATAACTCCTTCTCTATCTTATACTAAACTAACATACAAGGATGTATTACCTTATTACCAACTCAATGATAACAAGATTACAAGAGATAGAAACTTGACACACAATATTCAATGATCTAAGAATACCCATCTTACTCTATATAAATAAAAATCTGAGTCAAACACTCCCCCCACAGACTACCATAAAATCCACACATACTACTAGTTACCACATGAGTCTATCACTATAAAGGGGTAAATCATCCTCAAACATCGATTATTCTAATAAAATATTTAGTTACACAAAAGTCACCTTCACTCTAACTTTTAAATTTGTGACTTCATATCACCAACTTCTTGGTCCAACATCACTACCAATAGGTCATGACACCGACACTTTAACTCATACTACTATTCGGGTGGAAATATTGTTCCAACATTCTGCTACACATCATTTCCCTTTTTAGGCATGACATCTGCAACATAAATTTTTGAAAAGGACTGAATACACTTAATACCGCAGGCTCAAAAGCATGATTTCATCAGAATCAAAGTTGACACTAGAATCAATACACTCTGAGGCACTAACGGACTCTTCACAAGTCCTTTCACAATTTTAAAATCTTATATGGCTCAATCAGAAAGGATCATACCATTTAGATTCTAGACTTCTGCACCTAAATCACCTCAACAATGAGACATATTTGAAAACATCAAGGTAAAGAAAGAATTGGGATGACTGTTACTTTCGTATGAGTGACACCATAGCAGAGAAAATAAATAATTATTATATTAGCAAAATCAAGCCATTTAAATATTTTGATTAATAGAAAAGTAGATACCTTGCATAGATGAAGCAAAGAAAAGACATTACAAAAAGAAAAATATTCATATCAGGTGGGTAATGATGATGGTATCTTTGTCCTTGTCCCGAGATCTCACCTCCTCATCTTCTAGTCTTCTTTTATCTAATCCACCATGTGTTAATCATCTCATTGCATTGTAAATGAGAATCATAAGTAAACAAAGTTAATCTAACGTGTAAGGCTTTTGTGCCTGAGAATCAATATACAATGTCAAAATCTAAATGATTGAAAAAACAAGGTTTAAAAATAAAATCGTACAAGATATCTTTGTTAGTAAATATATTTCAGACAATTAAAAAAAATACAACGGAACAACACATTGAGGCAAGAAAAACTTATATATAGGGAAAAAATTGGATACCAAGAGGCAGAGGAATAAATTGGCCATATATTGGTGGTTAATGTAAAAAACTTGAGGCACATTAAATTCATTGAAATAAATATTACTTTTTGTGGATGATGGAAAAATCATACAACCATAAAGGAAAGAAACAAGAAAGTTTTAGGAAAAGAAATTAATAGCATTGATAAAGAAATGAATTAAATATTACTATCTTTAATATTAGGTAAATTCTAAGGTGTAATTTTTAATCTTTTAAAATTAAAAAAAGGCTAAAAAAACACAAAAAAGATAATCAGAATTTCAGGTCTTAGAATGCGTCACGTCAACATCTTTGTGTTTATATATATATATATATATATATATATATATATATATATATATATTACAATATGTTGGGAATGCTGCATAAAATTTAATGATTAATAATATTGCATAAAGAATTATTAATAATGAAATAATTGTTATAAATGTATTTACATTATATTGAATGTCTAGCAAGATCTAATAAGATCTGGTTGATATCTATCAGGATTTAAAGTATCTGTCTTTTAATCAGAAACTAAGAGTATTTTTCCCTATAAATAAAGGGGTTTTGTTCATTGTATTCTCAACATCAAGATCCCTCAAGAGAAATAAGAATTACTCTCTCTACTCTTCTTCTTCTTCTTTATTATTTTATAACACGTTATCAGCACGAGACTCTACCAAATAAGGTGAGATTATAAATCTAAAGGTCAAGGTTAGTAATTCCTTATGTTATTTGTATTTTTCTATTAATGATATAATTATTGTTGGATTTGAGGAAAAATAATTGGTTTGGAACCATTTATGTTTTAAATTCATTTCTCAAGAACAATATTATCAAAAGGGATGATAATATTTGGGTTCAAGTCCCATCGATTTATGCCTAAGACGTCTTTATATTGATAAGATGTTGAGTTTGAATCTCAATACACCATATTGATGATATTATAATGGCTAAGGCAAAATAATGGGTGTTTAATAAAAGGTCATGAAACATATCCCATTAATATGCTCTATTCCATGAAGTGAATATGGTAGCATAAATCTGAAAGTTTACAACTTGCTTCATTGTTGAAAGAAGACAAGTGATTGAATGCACGAATATAAGCGTGGAGAGACAATATGATAATAATCATCAAAAGTGATAATATTTTCACACTCTTATTATGATTATAAGATGTGCTAGAGAAAAATTCTCTACATCATATGTATGACTCAATTTGCTCCTGAAGTAGCAATATGATGAGCTCATGAAGTAGCAATATGATGAAAGAGGTTATAAGATATATAAGCTATCATAATTTGATAGGTTTAAGACACGATTATATTCCATTCTTGGGGAATGAGAATTTTGATTATTATAAGAACATATCTATTTTCTGGGGTGAATGTGATAATATTTACTGAAGCTTATTAATATAAATGTGTACTTGATTATGATGGTATGGCAACTCACCTCCGAAAGAGGCAGAATAGCTGAGATGAGTTATTTTGAAATCTACTTCTAAAGTAGTAAATCTGAAATTTATTCATGTAATAGTAAATATGAAATTTACTAAAGTAAAAAGGTACATGTCATGGTAAACTTGGAGTTTGCTAGAATAAAAGCTAACAAGTTGACATGAACGATTATGACATTCCGAAGATGTGCATATTGAGTATTGGACATGTAATGAAGAATTAGAAAATTCTTCAAGAATTATGAATTATTCATGTTGTTTGTTCACATGATAAGTTGGCTGGACCAACTAATTATTGGATTGGATCCCTCAAAATCTGAAAAATATAAAAAGTGAATGAGGGCCCGTTCACCAGTCATGTGATCTATTAAGATGCATCGATATAAGATGATCACCTGTACGTTTATTGTCAACCTGCAGTTTCACATTCATAAAGTTGCTTGCTCAATAAAATTGAGTTAAGAACATAATTTTTAGATTGTGTAATCAAGACAATTCATTTTGATGATGATGGTTTGGCATTGAATGTATTCGATAAATAGCTAAATCATTGCTAATGAGAACAAAAGTTCATGTGTTAGTTTGAAATATTTACAGAAGTACTTGTATGCATCAAACCAATAAATTATGATTAATTCCCACTCAAAATGTTGGTTCTGAGTCTGAAACCACACATTGTCCATCTAATAAATTTTGATGTGCGATATACGATTAATGAATATACCATGATGCACAAAGATGGATTCCTCAAAGAAGATGGAGGATGTATGTTGGTTTTCCTAACATAAGAGGGAGATTATAAGAAGCTATGAAATATATTAGGAATTATCATCAGATCCTCATTCAAAAGATAATTCAAGTTAAATGCTGAAAGCATCTCATAACATCTCATATTTGAGCTGCAAGTGCTCCTATTTTATGTCTCTAAAGTCTATGCATGTGTGAAGCATGATAGACCAATTGGTTCAAAATGTAATAAATCCTTGAAAAGGATAAGGAGCAAATAATCATAATAAGAAGGCAATGTCTACGACATAACACTTCATGAAACCTTATGAGAGGTTCAGGTACTTGAAAATAATGAAGTGATGAGATCTCAAAATGTTATGTCACATTGTGAATCGATACAAAATGATATATCATCAATATCTTTGATACAATATTGGTGCAATATTATGAAAAATTATGAGGATCTGAATTCTACGTTAATTTAAGCATGCTGACATAGAAACATTTATCAAGTGGCATGAAAGGATGCATCTTGTTAAGTATAAAACTTATTTGATTTGTAGTCCAGACACTTAAAGATGTCACTCATGAAATATTGAATATTGTCACTTGACAAAACTTATGTGAAAATTTTTTAAGGATTCAAGATGCTTAAAGCATATAAAAGTTTCTGGAAAACTTATTTATGATCCTTATATTGTATAAGCTTATAGCTTGAAAATCATTGGAACTCTTGGAAAGTTTTTAAAGCAATAGATTATTTGCTAAAATTCGAAATATATCAAATTGAATTGGTTATGAAGTATCATATCTTAGTGCAATTGATGTACTCATGTACTTTGCAAATACTACAAGACTATAGCCTTTTCGGTTAATAAGTTAGCAAGGTATATTTCTACTCCTACTAGGAGACATCGAAATGGGATAAGATACATAAGCTTATTTTATTCTAAAGATTGCAGTCCCGATCTTATTGGTCATGCTGATGTTGGGTACTCATCTAACCCGCATAAATCTCGATCTCAAACATGCATGTGTTCATATGTGGACATACTGTCATATCTTGTCGATATACAAAGCATTCTATATAGCCACTTTATCGAACCAGGATGAGATAATAGCTATTCATGAAGCAAGCTGAGAATATATATGGTTGAGATCCATGATACATCTCATTCAAGAAAAATGTGGTGTGAAATATGACAATCTACCCATAATTTTATAAGAAGATAATGCATCATGCATAACACATCTTAATGGAGGATTCATAAAAGGAGATAGAATGAAGCACACTTCATCAAAGGTTTCCTACATACATGAGCTACAAAAGAATGGTGATATCAGCGTGCAACAAATTCGTTCAAATGAAAATGTGGCTGATTTATTCACCAAGTCTTCTCCAATTACAACTTTTAAGAAGATGGTGCACAAAATCGGGATGCAAAGGTTCAAGTATTCTCATTAGAGGGAGTTAATACGCGTTGTACTCTTTTTCCCTTGCTAGGTTTTGTCCCACTGGGTTTTTCTTGTAAGGTTTTTAATGAGGCATCCTATATGCGTATTGTTAGAGATATGTACTCTTTTTCCTTCACTAGATTCTTTTTCCAATGGGTTTTTTCTAGTAAGGTTTTAACGAGACACATTATCTATCTAGACATTCAAGGGGGAGTGTTATAAATGTATTTACATTATATTAAATGTCTATCAAGATCTAATAAGATCTAGTTGATATTTATCAGGATTTGAAGAATCTGTCTTTTAATAAAAAATTAAGAGTATTTTCCCCTAAAAATAAAGAGGTTTTGTTCATTGCATTCTCAACCACAAGATCCCTCAAGAGAAATAAGAATTACTTTCTCCACTCTTCTTCTTGTTCTTTATTGTTTTATAACAATAATGAAATAATAATAAGAATAATAACAAAAACAATAGTGACGACTACAACGATATTAATAGGAATATTAATAATGATGACAACACAAAAATAAAACTAATCGTCATTAGGGAAGGCAATGGGACGGTGCACGTACGGTGTGGTGCGGGTTTTAAGCTATGCGGGGTGGTGCAGGTTTTAAGTTATGCAGTGCGGGGCAGGTTAAAGTATGTTTTTTTAAAATGGTGCGGTGCGGGTTGTGGGTATATATGCGGGTTTAAATTAAAAAAGCTAAAAATTAGTATTTTTCTCGTGAATATACCTAAAATTATATGTATTCTTTACTTAAAGTTTTATGATACTTAAAACGACATATATAGCACTACAAATAAAGTGTTTAACATCTCTATTTATTTTAATAAAAATATGATATTTGCATCATTACTTGTACATATTATACTTTTTGACAATTTTTTATCGAAAATTGATATAATAGAAATTAGTTATTATTTCCTAGTTGTATATTTGAAAATATTATGATTTTCAATGGAGTTATAAATTTTTTTTAAAAAAAGAAACAAATAAAAATATGGGGTGGTGAGGTGCGGTTATGCGCAGGTATGAATGTGGAGCGGATTTATGCAGATTTAAAGGTGATGCGGTGCGGTTTTAAAATTTACGGGTTTAGAAAAAACCCGCACCGCACCATTGCCATCCCTAAGCGTCATTGCTATCAGGGACGTCATTAACGATATTGTATTCATCCAATTTTTCCTTTGTGTACTTTGATTCATCTTCATCTTCATCTTCATCCTTATGCAATATGGCCGGTGATGTTTGCTTGACCGTGCTTTTAAATGGCGAGACATCAAAGAAAGGATGCAATGAACTTTAAAAGAAGGTGAAAGTCAGGGGCGGACCCAGGATTTGAACTTGATGGGTGCACCTTTATATTTAATATAGTAATTAATAATGTCAAAGTTTGACATGCAGTTTTTTAAAAACTTATTAATTATAGTATTTTATAAGCAAACTTTTAATATTATTGAATATCATTAATTAGATTTAATAGGAAAAAAGTGTGTTATCCAATATACTTAGTGTATTATCCAACATAATTGAATTTAATGCACTTTTATATTTTAAATAATAATAATAAAAAGTTTTTGAAAAATATGAAATTTGAGAGATTTGTTTGCTAGATGGTTGTATGAAAAACATTTGGTTTAAGCCTATCTCAAACTTTAAATTACTAATTTTTAAATAAAAAATAAGTCAATGATAAAAAGATAAAAGAAATAAACATTTACAGTACAAGATGGGGAGAATATCTACATTTTAAAGTTGGAGGGGAGCTTGTATTTGGAAATAAAATAAAAAATACGTTAACAATGTCCACAATACATAAAAGAAAAAGAAAAAGTGTAAAATAAATGATTACTTAGCAGGAAAATTTTTTAATCAATTGATATATATGTGTGTGTGTGTGTGTTTGCACTTAAAATTCCAAACAGAAAACAACAAACAGATAGTGTATTTGAAAAAAGAGAGCAATAAAAAAATGTTGTGTTTGGCTTCGAACCCGAGTCATCGCGCAATAAAAAAAAACTTTAATTGGTATGCTCAACAATCTTTCCAATCAAGTCAATTATTTTTTGAGGATGCACAACATATATTTAACATAACACCCTGATATATATACAGATATACAAACTATATATACAGAATTTTTCTCGAGGCTAGCGGGTGCACGTGCACCCTCTACTGCCAAGGTAGGTCCGCCTCTGGTGAAAGTGGTCCTTTTAAAAAGTTTAGAGTTGTGGAGCTTAAACACAAGGCTAAAATCCTTCATGAAAACATCACAGCATAGAATGACTCAAGAGCTGAAATTGTGGCAGAACCTGATAAATAATGCAAATGAGAAAGGATGAAGACATCAAGTTTTCTTGCATCTGAAGCTTGAGCCTCTGTCTAAGGCCGAGAATGATGTCAATCAGATGCATCAATGTTTATACGAGGCAACCCCTACAATAAAAAATATTCTTAGAGTGATTCGCGAAGAAATAGAGCTTGAACCTCTGTCTGAAGATGAGGATGAACAGCTTTCTTCAGACAATAGAGATTTCAGTGATGGAGAACCTCAAAAGAAAAGGCTTAAAAAGAAAAGATGTACACAACAGAAAACAAAGAAGCAAAGAAGAGTCGATTCAAAGGAAAAAAATTGTTGGATAGGGATCAAAAGCTCTTATTGACTTTCTTGGCCATTTTAGTCCTTAATTTGGTGCTTAGTGCTTTTCAGTTTTTTATCTTGGTCATTTTAGTCCTTAATTTGGTGCTTTTTTAGTTTGAGCAATGACACGATAGACATCATGTATCACATTTTCTTTTTTAGTTTCAAATGCATATTCAGTCCTGAGGTTTGCACATGAACTTTAAAAGAATATTGTTTTTCAGTTTTTTATCTTGGCTGTTTTAGTTTTGAATTTAGTCTTTTTTTTAGTTTGCGTAACGACACGCTATACATCATATATTTCTTTTTCTTTTTTAGTTTCCAATTGTCACGACTCAAACCGAGGCCCTAGCCGTGACGGGCATCTCGAACCATGAAGGCCCGAGAGCCCTTCTAACTTGAAATCACATACACCATTCATATACAAAAGGAAATACGGAAATACAAAGCAATACAGAATCATGGTCATGTTCTAAGTTAAGCATATCAATACAAAAGAAGATCCATCAACATCTAGACAACATCTGTTTATGTCTGCGAAATCTCTAATACATACGAAAATTAACAAAACTGTCTGAAACTAGGACAAGTCCCCCAGTGGACCTAAACCAAAATAAATAGCAAGTGACTGAAAAGAAATAGGCCTCCAGAATAAAGAAGGCTCACCAATTGCACACTTCACTTCTGACAAGTCAATCTACTGCTTAACGGGACCACAAAACTGTATTTCAGAATCCTGAAATATAGAGGGTCAATACAGATGTACTGGTATGTGAAACAACTCAAAATAACATATTTTTTTATACAAAATAAATGAGAGAATTTCATAAAGTCAAGGATCATAATACGTAAGTAAAATGCATGGGCATACCTCAGTGACTCCAAGGCACTTCTTTGAAAAATATGACTCACTGTTTATCTTAATCCTGAGATAGATGGTCCACCCTACATTTCTATGATCCCACGGATTATATAGAATCTGCCCTTAACTCGGCGGCCAAGCCTCCAATCCAAGTATACCGCAAGGATTGAAGTCCTAATTTCTATTCTAGTAAACCAGTGTCTCAAGGACAAGTATACATTAACTTTAGCCAATTATATCACTCGAATCAGCAAATTTGATTATTCCGGCGATGAGTCCTCACACTCAAACGCCTTCTTCGGGTAACCATCTACCTCTCTTTAAGTCCAATTTTAGTTCTTTAAAACTATTCATCATGCATTCAAAACGTTCATCATTTATTCTGTTAAGGGCATAGTATCACCGGGTATCATCATACACTGACTTGCAAGTCCATATCATTTCAAATTCACAGCCCATCATATTCAAAACATGCACATGACCACCCAAAATTTCATAACATTACAATAGAGTCATCACTTTGAAACCTCAAGAACATTTGGGCATTTACCCTCTCTTTACAAGATTCAAAACAATGTGGTGGTCATGTCAATTTAATCAATCAAATGCAATTCTTTCCCTTTTAAAGCAAGAATATAGTTATAGCAAGAAACTCCCTCTCATCATATATAAACCATGTCAAACACCATGATATTTGAGAAGATCACTTTCAAATCTTAAAACATGCATTTCAAATTATTCACACTGAATAATATGAACTTTAGTTCATAACAAGAGAGGGAGTTCATACTCATGCTCTTAGTTAATGTTACAAATATGCACAAAATCATATATATATATATAGTTATAATTCAATTTCCATGAAACGTAATTCAAATCAACATATATTTCCATCAAAACAGTCCCATGATGCATAATCTTCAAAAATCATATCATACACTTCATTATAAATCAAAATTGGGGATCTTTAATCCTGACAAAATATTTAAACTTATGCCCAAGGTTTTTAGAGTAGTCCCACATACCTTAGATTATAAGATTTGAAAGATGGAACCCGGATCTTGATCCTTTTCTTGAAATCTTGAACTTAAGATCTTGATTCTTAATCTTGAGAGAAAGGATTAAGGTTTGGATTTTGAGAGGAAGAGTGAATAATAGGCAATTTTGGCTTCTTGGGGCTGAAATTCTATGTTATAAACGGATTTTGGGTGAGGGAATGTGACCAAAATGCCCCTAGACCCATTAGGAACTGAAATAATGCGTAAACCATCTTTAATTGGCGTCAGGTTTTATGTCGGGGTGCAGTCAATGCGATGCGTCAAGATCGAGTTGGCTTACTGCCTCACACGAAAAATGTCATAACTTTTCACTCGGTTATCGGATTTTGACAAAATGGGTATCGTTGGAAAGCTAATTAAATCATCTATAATTTGATGATTTTTGAACTGTAAAATTCTATTTGTATCAAAAGCTATACATGTTTAAAGTAGAACTTTGTAGAATCAAATATTCAATTTTGGATGAATGAAAGGTTCTTAGCTCAACTTTGATTTAGGTCATTTCTATGAACATTTTCACCTCATAATCACTTCATATACTAGGTGAAAGATCGTGACACATGAATCTAAACATAATACATGGAATTAGAGCTTACACACGTAGGAATGACATTCAATTTCTAGCTCAAAAATGCAGGGTATTACATTATCTCCCCTTTGGGATCATTCATCCCCGAATTATAGATAGGGACTTTTGCGGATCTAAAAGTGTAGAATAAAGAACGTAATCTCGCATTGAATAATTTTCCTCAACAAAACATACAAAGGCATCAAACGAGTTGCATGGTAACCCCAAGCGAAACGTTTAAGAACGAAACATGAGGCAATGAGACTTTACATAGGGATGATATTGCACATTAGCTCTATGAACCATAATCATCACAACATAAGGCATGAGTTAATTTGGTGATAACAGGACTGACTTACATCGGTACTAATCATGAAATAAGGTTTTCATGGGACATAGGATTTAGAAGCATTCTCCACTTTGCAAGGTACAACGAATAGACTTAAACTTAGAGACACTAATCGTCTACGCCCCAAACGATAAATAGCATACTTTACACTTTTCAACTTACATTTATCCATCACACGTTTAGCCACAAGAATTTGAGTCCCACTACTTAGTTCTTCCATGTTAAAGCCCAACTCGGAGTTAAGAGGTGCTAACTTAAGCTACGGGACCCTGTACTCTACACCCCTTTTAGAATATTTCTTCACCTTATCACTACCATCAAACATACTCAAGATTTAATTTAGAGAGTACTAACCACATAACACATAGGTTTATGTTTCCAGCAACCACAACATTCAAGCCTAATCATTACTACACCCACTTTATGGATCTCCCCACTAAGACCAACAATTCCAATCACTCCCATAAATATTTTCGCCACATTCCTCCTTCTTAGCTATTTCATACAACAAAAGTTCATCTCCTTCTTTTTCCTTTCACCTATAACCTTAGCTCGAGAATCACATCAAATTTTTCACCATCAGGAACATCTGCTCCCCTACCTAACACATCACCACGCTTCCACAATCACCATCGTACTATCATACGGAGGGTCATTAAGGGACCCGAGCATAAATGTCATGAATGGGAGTAACACTAATAGACCATAACTTATACTTGTTGCACTACTCAAGGAGGGACATGAAGTAAAGATACGATAAAATAGACACAAGGTGCTCTATATATCATAAGCGAAAAACACAATAAAGGATGAATTCTTAGGATAGAGCACTGTGAGAAAACATTGGTGCACATTTCAAGATAAAACAAGGGAAAGAGCCCTCTTGAACTCAGAAATCAATAAGACAAACTGGGCGCCCGACGCATTAAGCGATGCATCGCGTCGGTTCTTACTGACGCAATTCCTGGCGCGACTCGTCAATATCATATTGGACCACTATTTTGATCATCCAGACATGCCTCAAACATCGTCTAAAAAATCTAAAACTTTACTGAGAAACCCCTTTTACACCCCTGATCATGAATCAATTCAAAAATATATGTCTCGGGGTCGAGAAGATCAATTTGAAAATCACAAAAGTTAAGAGCTCATAAATATGACTAAGGCTGCATTATTTTTTTTTTTAGATTCAGACGTCTGAATCTTAATGCACATCTGAATGATTAAGATGTTGTCTTGAGATCTGAAAACTGAATAATTAAGATTGTTTGTTTTTTAACATCTAAATGTGTAAAAAAAAATTATTTATATATATAATAAATAAAAAATTAATTATATATTAGAAAATTATGTAATTTAATACAAAAAAATTATTATTTGATTTAAAAAAATATTTATATTTGTTAGTGATAGTGGAGATAGTTTATAATGATGGTTGCGGTAACAATGATTGATGTTTGTGATTAATAATGTTGATGGTGATAGTTGTGATGTTTGGTATTGTAATGACTATTATGATGGTGGTGGTGGTAGTTGTGATGTGACATTGTTTGATATTAGTAGTTGGAGGTATTGATTGTGATGACTGGAAAATGAATGCATGATGGTTTATGATGTATTGGTGCTAGTTGAAGATGTTGTTAGTTGTGATGGTGGAGATAATTGTTAGTAGAGATAAATTGTAGTGATGATAGTGGTTGAAGCAGTGGTATAGGTGGTGTTACTAGTGACAATAGTGGTGGTGGCCAAAGAATGTGTGGGGGTTGTGATGTATTATTGGTAGTTAGCTGTAGTGCTAGTTGTAATAGATGACAGATTGACTGGTAGTGGTTGATGATGGTGGTGTTGTTGACGACAGTGGTGGCGGTGAATATAATTAGAATGTAGAGGTAGTAGGTGTAATAGCGATTGACAATAGTGGTTGGTAGCGATATTTGTGGTCGATGGTGGTTGTGATGGTGGAGGTGGTTGGTGGTGGTGGGTGGCTATTGACAATTGTGGTGGTGGTAGGGGTGGTTAGTGGTGGTGACTGATGATTAAGAATAGAGTGACGGTGCATATTATCCAATACTAGAATACTTCTTCAGACCTATTAAGACTTGGTTCTAGATCTGAATGAATAAGACCTATTCATACCTATTAAGTGCTAAAGTTATAATAAAAAACAAATGCACTTAATGGTATGAAGTCTGAACCATTCAGATTCAGACCTCCATTAAGTGAAAACAAATGAGGCCTAAGTCTTTTAACAATTAGAAAATTTTTCAGGTTGTCAGCTCTCCATACATGCAACCAATAGTGGTATTGAGTCGAGAATGCTACGAGGGTGTTACATTATAACTAAGACAAAGATTTTCGCTTGAAGCGATTGCTCCTTATTTAAGAAACTGAGATTTTCCATGAGTTTTCATAAACTTTATCGCTTTGGCTAAACCCGACTTAGGATGAATTGATGACGTATAGAAACATATTTCCTTAGGACCAAGCATGTTGTGAGACATAGATTTTCATGGATCACGAACAACATAACCTATGGATTGAATATATGAAAGATGAGTTACTGAGAGACATAAATGCTCCTAGTTTGGAGGTCAGGTCATAAACATAAGTCCATAGAGAACTCGAACCATAGGCATAGGCATGACTTGAACACATGACGTAGGATATTAGCAGAATAATCTTTGAAATGAAAGTAGGAGGAGTATGTTTGAGTAGGAATAGATTTATCATGACTCCTCCCCTCAACTTTCCGAATTGAGAATAATTTAGGAACTAACTTAATTCTCTATCTCCCCCTTAGATCAAAGTCACAATCCTAGACTTACGGATATATCCCCTTATCAAATCTAAACCACAAATCTCAATATAAAAGAGGCATCACCACACACTTAAACTCTAAACTCTCCCTGAAGAACTATACTCTAAAGGCCTTGCTTTTCTGTAAATGCTACTCTTAACATCTGCTAGCCTCTATAGCCATCACTCTACATCTCCCACTCTCATGAGAGCATGCATCCACACTCCTTATCACAAAAGGGGTATTAGTATATACATGAACACAAACTCCTCTCATTAATCTCTAATACAAAGGCACTAAATTGTTTTCTAGGACATCCCCTTTCAGGGACACTAATTGTAATTTCCTGTAACCCCCAAAGTCATCAACTTACGACTAATATTTTCACGGGCATAGACACCCATGCTTCTAAACACTTAATGCTTCATCTTCAATTCCTTATACTAGCATTACACCTCTAATCACCCAACTTGAAACTTCACAAACTCTGTAAGACTATACTAAGGGTGCATATTTCCTACTTATTTTTTTTTCTCAATTCAAACCTAAAAATCCCAATACAACAACTTCCCAGACTTCTCCATACTACAAGATTCAAGAATTAAATCTAGGTACACAAAACATTTGTACACATAAAACTTTATTTACCAACTTGCTACCTGGGGTTCAACTTATTCCTATATACTCATGTTCTTATCCACTTAATAATTCAACCACAATACATTGTTTCAACACTAGTCTTCATGTACACATATATCTCATGATTATAGCTTAAATTTTTCGTAAAGCATCAACCTAGGCCATTTCGGACATCGCACAGGCCTGCTAATTACTCCACAAAACATGCATCATTAATCTTAAGCTATTATTCTCACCACTACACTCCACATCTAAAGTTCAAGCCTATTGTTTATCCTTAATTATACACTACCGGTAAAGCATGCCACATACTATACTAGTCTATCAAATTGGGAAATCACCCCAAATACTTCACTTCTCTTAGCTACTACCTATTATTACAACCCTTCAATAACCTCACTATTACCACTCCAAATCCACTACATACCTTCTCACATGAAGTACTAGTTTACCACTACTAAAGAAAAGACCATCAAAGGGGTAAAGTCACGTGATAGGATTAGTCGATCTTATAATATAACCCATTTCAGTCTTATCAACATATTCTAATTCCTCACATCATACTCACTTACCTAATCATACATCACAATGATCTTCAAAATTCAATAAACACTAATGAGCCTCTACCAACAACTTATTAACTAATCTACCCATTTCCTCTTACCACTTATAAATGATTTCTACAACCACCATAACTATCCACTTTGAGCCCTCTCTCTATTTTGAACAAATAATAATCATATCTAGTCACTTCCTTTACAGACTATCATACAATCTACAATTATTGCTACCACATTAGTCTATCACTATAAAATGGCAAACCATCCCTCAATCAATACTTATACAACTAAAACTCTCTATTTACACAAAATTCACCCTCACTCTGACTTCTAACCTTGTGACTCCATATCACGAACTTTCAGACCAACTCGCTACCAATAGGTCATGACACTTTAACATACACTACTACTGGGGTGAAATTATAATTCCAATATTTTACTACACATCATTACCCTTATACATCACATCTCCAATAAGAATTTTATTAAAGAAGACTGAATATACTCCATACCTTAGGCTCAATCGCACAACTTATACATATAGGGGTATGTGCTTAAATCAACACACTTTAGAGCACTCATGGACTTCTCTCAAGTCCTTGTGGAAATTCATAACTTTATGAATAACTCAATCAGAGAGAACCATATCGTTGGGAGAGCTAGACACCTGGACTCGTATCGCCTTGACAATGAGGCATAGACCATGAAATTAGAGTGAGGAATGAACTTGGATATCTTTCTTATGGACGACTCTATAGCACGAACTAGAGTATGAAAGAATGGGAAATAACTCCTAAATGCCCGGTAGCCTCTTGATTATAAGTGTGGTGCATAACACACCCATAAGCAAGACTCTACTAGACACAATTTTGCAGATACCCTAGGACCATGAACCATGATCTGATACCAAGTTTGTCACGATCTAAATCGGGGCCCTGGTCGTGATGGGCATCTCGAACCATAAAGGCCCGAGAGCCCTTCTAACTTGCAATCACATACACCATTCATATACAAAAGGAAATATAGAAATATGAAGCAATACAGAATCATGGTCATATTCTAAGTTAAGCATATCAATACAAAAGAAGATTAATCAACATCTAGACAACATCTGTTTATGTCTACGAAATCTCTAATACATACAAAAATTAACAAAACTGTCTGAAACTGGGACAAGGCATCCAGTGGACTTAAACCAAAATAAATAGCAAGTGACTAAAAAGAAATAGGCCTTCCGGAATAAAGAAGGTTCTCCAACTGCACACTTCACTTATGACAAGTCAATCTACTGCTTAACAGGACCTCAGGACTGTTTCTCAAAATTCTGAAATATAGGGGGTCAATACAGATGTAATGGTATGTGAAACAACTCAAAATAATATATTTTTTTATACAAAATAGATAAGAGCATTTCATAAAATCAATGATCATAATACGTAAGTAAAATACATGGGCATACCTCAGTGACTCCAAGGCACTTCTTTGAAAAATTTGACTCATTATTTATCTTAATCCCGAGATAGATGGTCCACCCTACATTTCTACGATTCCACGGGCTATATAGAATCTGCCCTTAACTCAGTGGCCAAGCCTCCAATCCAAGTATGCCGCAAGGATTGGAGTCGTAATTTCTATTCTAGTATACCAGTGTCTCAAGGACAAGTATACATTGGCTTTAACCAATCATGTCACCTGAATCAGCAAATTTGGTTATTCCGGTGATAAGCCCTTACACTCAAATGCCTTCTTCGGGTAACCATATACCTCTCTTTAAGCCCAATTTTAGTTCTTTAAAACCATTCATCATGCATTCAAAACATTCATCATTTATTTTGTTAAAGGCATAGTATCACCGGGTATTGTCATACCCTGACTTGCAAGTGCATATCATTTCAAATTCGTAGCCCATCATATTCAAAACATGCACATGACCACCCAAAATTTCATTACATTACAATAGAGTCATCACTTTGAAACCTGAAGAACATTTGGGCATTTACCCTCTCTTTTCAAGATTTAAAACAATGTGGTGGTCATGTCAATTTAATCAATCACATGCAATTCTTTCTCTTTTAAAGCAAGAATATAGTTATAGCGAGAAACTCCTTCTCATCATATATAAACCATGTCAAAAACCATGATATTTGAGAAGGTCACTTTCAAATCTTAAAACATACATTTCAAATCATTCACACTGAATAATGTAAACTTTAGTTCACAACAAGAGAGGGAATTCATACTCATGCTCTCAATTAATCTTACAAATATGCACAAAATCATATATACATACATACATATATATATATATATATATATAGAGAGAGAGAGAGAGAGAGAGAGAGAGAGAGAGAGTTATAATTCAATTTACATGAAAAGTAATTCAAATAAACATATATTTCGCGTCAAAATAGTCCCATGATGCATAATCTTCAAAAATCATATCATATACTTTATTATAGATCAAAATTGGGGATCTTTAATCTTGACAAAATATTTAAACTTATGCCCAAGGTTTTGAGTAGTCCCACACACCTTATATTATAAGATTTGAAAGATGGAACCCGGATCTTGATCCTTTTCTTGAAATCTTAAACTTAAGATCTTGATTCTTGATCTTGAGGGAAAGGATTAGGGTTTGGATTTTGAGAAAAAGAGTGAATAATAGGCAATTTTGACTTCTTGGGGCTGAAATTCTATGTTATAGACGAATTTTGGGTGAAGGAAAGTGACCAAAATGCCGCTAGACCCATTAGAAACTGAAATAATATGTAAAGCAGGTTTGAATTTGCATCAGGTTTCATTTCAGGGCGCAGTCGACGCGATGCATCAAGATCGTGTCGGTTTACTGCTTCATACGAAAAATTCCATAACTTTTTGCTCGGTTATCGGATTTTAGCGAAATTGATATCGTTGGAAAGATAATTAAATTATCTACAATTTGGTGGGTCTTGAGATGAAAAATTCTATGTGTATCAAAAGTTATACACATTCAAAGTAGACCCTTGTAGAATCGAATATCCAATTTTGGATGAATGAAAGGTTCTTAGCTCAACTTTGCTTTAGGCCATTTCTATGAATATTTTCACCTCATAATCACTTCATATACTAAGATAAAGATCGTCACACATGAATCTAAATATAAACCATGAAATTAGTGCTTACGCACGTAGGAATGACGATTCAATTTCTAATTCAAAAATGTGGGGCGTTACACCAATAAATATTCAATCTCGATGTTTGTAACGTGAACGTTCAATGCTTGATTCTTTTTAGTTTTTTATTTTGGCCATTTTAGTTTTGAATTTAATGCTATTTTAGTTTGAGCAACGACACACTAGACATCATATATCACTTTTTCTTTTTTAGTTTCAAATGCATATTCAGTCCTGAGGTTTGTACGTGAACTTTCAAAGCTTATTGCTTTTCATTTTTTTAATCTTGGATGTTATAGTTATAAATTTAGTGCTAATTTAGTTTGTGCAACAACAAACTAGACATCATGTAGTACTTTTTCTTTTTTGGTTTCCAATGCATATTCAATCCCGAGATTTTCACGTGAACTTTCAATGCGTAGTATTTTTCAGTTTTTTTTGTTGATTGTTTTATTTTTTAATTTAGTGTTTTCTTAGTTTGAGCAACGACACGCTAGACATCATGTAATACTTTTTCTTATTAATTTCCAACGTATATTCAATTCTAACATTTTTCACATGGACTTTCAATACTTAGTGCTTTTCAGATTTTTATCTTGGCCATTTTGGTCTTGAATTTAGTGCTTTTTTAGTTTGAGCAATGACTCGCTTGACATCATGTATCACTTTTTTTTTTTAGTTTCTAATGCATATTCAATCCCAAGGTTTGCAGGTAAAAACTTTCAAAGCTTAGTGCTTTTTAGTTTTTTATCTTAGTCGTTTAGTTTTGAATATAGTGCTATTTTAGTTTGAGCAACGACACGCTAGACATCATGTATCACTTTTCCTTTTTTAGTTTCCCATGCTTATTTAATCCTAACGTTTTTCACGTGAACTTTCAATGCTTAGTGCTTTTCAATTTTTTATCTTGGCTATTTTAGTAATGAACTTAGTGCTTTTATAGTTTGAGCAACGACACTCTAGACATCATGTATCATTTTTCTTTTTTAGTTTCCAATGCATATTCAGTCCCGAGGTTTGCACATGAACTTTCAACGCTTAGTGCTTTTAATTTTTTTATCATGGTCATTTATGTCTTGAATTTAGTGACTTTTCAGTTTTGGCTGTTTCTGTCTTGAATTTAGTGTTTTTTTAGATTTTGATTTTGGTTGTTTCTTTCTTGAATTTAGTGCTTTTTCAGTTTTCAATATCAGTCGTTTCTGTATTGAATTTCGTACTTTTTCAGTTTTCAATTTTGATCGTTTTTGTATTGAATTTGTGCTTTTTCAATTTTCAATTTTAGTCGTTTCTATCTTGTATTTTGTTCTTTTTTGGTTTTCAATTTTGGTCAATTCTTTCTTGGATTTAGAGCTTTTTCAGTTTTCTATTTGGTTGTTTCTTTCTTGAATTTAGTGTCTTTTTAGTTTTCAATTTTCGTCGTTTCTATCTTTAATTTAGTGCTTTCAGTTTTTTATCTTGGCAGTTTTAGTCTTGAATTTAGTTCTTTTTTAGTTTGAGCAACGACACGCTAGACATCATGTATTACTTTTTCTTTTTTAGTTTCCAACGCATATTCAATCCCGACGTTTTTCACGTGAACTTTCAATGCTTAGTGCTTTTCAGTTTTTTGTTGTAGCAATTTTCGTTTTGAATTTAGTGCTTTTTTAGTCAGAGCAAAAACATGCTAGATATCATGTATCTCTTTTTCATTTTTAGTTTTCAATGCAGATTCAATCCCGACGTTTTTCACGTGAACTTTCAATGCTTAGTGCTTTTCAGTTTTTTGTCTTGTCCTTTATCGTCTTGAATTTAGTGCTTTTTTATTTTGAGCAACGACACGTTAGACATCATGTATTACTTTTTTTTTTAGTTTCCAACACATATTCAATCTCGGTATTTTTCACGTGAACTTTCAATGCTTAGTGCTTTTCAATTTTTTTATCTTGGCCATTTTAGTCTTGAATTTAGTGCTTTTTTTAGTTTTAGCAACAACATGCTAGGCATCATGTATCACTTTTTCTTTTTTAGTCTCCAATGCATATTCAGTCCCGAGGTTTGCACGTGAACTTTCAAAGTTTAGTGCTTTTCATTTTTTTATCTTGGTTGTTTTAATCTTGAATTTGGTGGGTTTTTAATTTGAGAAATGACACACTAGACATCATGTATCGCTTTTTCTTATTTAGTTTTCAATGCATATTTTGTCCCGAGGTTTGCACGTGAACTTCCAAACCTTATTGCTTTTAAGTCTTGAACTCAATGCTTTTTTTGTTTGAGCAATGACACGCTAGACATCATGTATTACTTTTAGTTTTTTAGTTTTCAACGCATATTCAATCCTGACATTTTTCACATGAACTTTCAATGCTTCGTGCTTTTCAGTTTTTTATTTTGGCCATTTTGGTATTGAATTTAGTGCTTTTAAGTTTTCGATTTTGGTCATTTCTCTCTTGAATTTAGTGTCTTTTCAGTTTCAATTTTGGTCGTTTTTGTCTAGAATTTAGTGCTTTTTCAATTTTCAATTTTGTTCGTTTTTGTCTTGAATTTAGTGCTGTCGTTTCTATTTTGAATTTCGTACTTTTTCAATTTTCAATTTTGGTCATTTTTGTGTTGAATTTAGTGCTTTTTCGATTTTCAATTTAGGTCATTTCTGTCTTGAATTCAGTTCTTTTTTCAGTTTTCAATTTTTGTCATTTTTTTCATGAATTTTGTTCTTTTTCAGTTTTCAATTTTAGTCGTTTCTGTCTTGAATTTAGTGCCTTTTTAGTTTTCAATTTTGGTCGTTTCTGTCTTGAATTTAGTGCTTTTTAGTTTTTTAGCTTGGTCGTTTTAGTCTTGAATTTAGTGTTTTTTAGCTTGAGTAACGACACGCTAGACATAATGTATTACTTTTCCTTTTTTAGTTTTCAACACATATTCAATCCCGACGTTTTTCACGTGAACTTTCAATGCTTAGTTCTTTTCAGTTTTCTACTGTGGCCGTTTTAATTTTGATTTTAGTGCTTTTTTAGTTTGAGCAACGACACGCTAGACATCATGTATCACTTTTTCTTTTTTTGTTTCTAATGCATAGTTAGTCCCGAAGTTTGCACGTGAACTTTCAAAGCTTAGTGATTTTTAATTTTTTATCATGGCCGTTTTAGTCATCAATTTGGTGCTTATTTTGTTTGAGCAACGCCACGCTAGACATCATGTATTACTTTTTCTTTTTTGATTTTCAATGCATATTTAATCCCGAGGTTTTTCACGGAACTTTTAACGCTTTGTACTTTTCAGTTTTTTGTGTTGGCTGTTTTAGTCTTGAATTTAGTATTTTTTTAGTTTGAGCAACAACACGCTAGACATAATGTATTACTTTAACTTTTTTAGTTTCCAACGCATATTCAATCTTGACGTTTTTCACGTGAACTTTCAATGTTTAGTGCTTTTCAGTTTTTTATCTTGACCGTTTTGGTATTGAATTTAGTGCTTTTTTAGTTTTCGATTATGATCGTTTCTGTCTTGAATTTAGTGCCTTTTCAGTTTTCAATTTTTGTCTTTTCTGTCTTGAAAGTAGTGCTTTTTCAGTTTTCAATTTTGATCGCTTCTGTCTTGAATTTAGTGCTTTTTCAGTTTTCAATTTTGATCGATTCAGTCTTGAATTTTGTGCTTTTTCAGTTTCATTTTTTGTCGCTCTATCTTGAATTTTGTGTTTTTTCAATTTTCGATTTTGGTCGTTTCTGTCTTGAATTTAGTGTCTTTTCAGTTTTCTATTTTGGTCGTTTCTATCTTAAATTTAGTGCCTTTTCAGTTTTCGATTTTGGTCGTTTCTGTCTTGAATTTCGTGCGTTTTCAGTTTTCAATTTTGGTTATTTCTATCTTGAATTTAGTGCTTTCTTTGTTTTCAATTTTGGTCGTTTCTATCTTGAATTTAGTGCTTTTTCTGTTTCCATTTTGTTATTTCTGTCTTGAATTCAATTTTGGTCGTTTCTATCTTGCATTTAGTGCTTTTTCTGTTTCCATTTTGTTATTTCTGTCTTGAATTTAGTGCTTTTTCGGTTTACGTTTTTTGCTAGAGGAAAATTTTTCATTCGAGTTTTTTTGCTTTTGTGCAGAATAAAAGTGGGGACTCGAACAAATAGGGAGTCACGACAATTAATATGACTCCCAATATGTCATATTTCAAGCAACGCGTGGAAGCCTGCTTGCATTCTAGGTGTGGGTCCCTGCACGACACACTATGCGTGCCTACTACCACGACAAAACATGCATGACACGCTATATATCTTGTATCACTTTTCCTTTTTTAGTTTTCAGTGCATATTCGTTCCCGGGGTTTTTCATGTAAATTTTCCTAGAAGTGCATTCATAAACTTCTCAACAACTTTATAATGCCCTGTAAGGAAAGCATGCTTCCATTACCAGCTCACATCACATCTCCTGTTACAAAACAAATTCCTTCTGGAAAATAATCCAGCTCTCAAGGACCTTTTCTTCTCACGTGCCGAGCATTTGATTTTTTTGGCAGCAATAGCATTTGATTCCTTCACGAGTTATCCGCCCTTCTGCTATTGGATTACCATACTTCTTTCGGCAATATTCTACCTTAGAACATGGTACGACCACATTATTGTCTATCAACCAAGATAAAACTGTTCGAGGTGTTTGATTAGAGGAAGGAGTCGCCGATCGAGCTTTTTTTACTCGATTGCATGTCACCATCTCCTTTTCCAGTGATGGCCTGGATTTTCTCCTTTCTTGGTTCTGTTAACAGAGAGATAAGAGGCACTTCCATTCATACCTCTCACATGAGTTTTGCGTAGCAGTTGATGGAGAAGACACTTGTTCTGGTAAGTGGCTTTCAGCTTCCCACATTTTTAAGCATCATTTACAAGCTTTTCAGAAAGAGAGAACTTTTTCCTACTGGAGAACGGTAACAAAATTTCTTGTCTTTCCTCCCAAAAAAATATAATTTGTATCCAGTTGCAGCTAGGTTTTTTTTAGCTTTTAGGGATGTAGCCCTTATCTTCACCCCATGTCTATAGGACTTCTTATAGGCAGAAACATCTTGAAATTTTGGTGAACAATAGTCAATTACAACTTGACGGCAGATTTCAGGCTCAATAATTATTTCTTCAGAAGGATATGGCAACTCAGGCAACTCACTGTATGGTTGTGGTCTTTCCATGGAAGGAAACCGGATGGAGTTATCAGTGTCACCATTTAAACTAAATTGTTTAACTGGGGGTATCAGTGCACGAGTTTGACTCTTCCAACGCCCGGCAAACTTGACTAATTGACTTGCATACATTTCCATTTGGAGCAATTTAACCTTTCTTCATTTTACCACACTCCGTTTTTATTTCCAATTTCCAGCCCGAAACTAAGAGATGTTTCTTAAATTCTCTTTCAGAGGACAAAGATGGCATACACTTAGCTAGGCAGGGGTCAGGTTAACCAGCCTGTGTCTGCCAATCGAATTTCTTCTTCTTTGTAGGAAGTCTTCCCCTGTGACGCCTAGAATTCACGAAAGTCGGTGACTCACTCTTGTTACTGGACAAAGTAACAGCAATGTCATCACTTTCTTTTATTGAGGTCGCTTCTGGGAAAGTCAGGTTCACCGACCAGGGTCTGCCCCCTCTAATTTCCTCTTCTTTGTATGAGGTCTTCCTCTGCAAGGCTTAGAATTTGTGAGTGTCGCTAGTTCACTCTTGGAACAGGACAAAATACCCGCAGTTTCATCACTAGGTGGCTTCTTAAATGTCTTTGTCGGTGTTGCTTCTGGGCAAGAGTCAGGTTAACTGACCACGTTCTGTCCCTCAATTTTCTTCTTCTTTGTAGGAGGTTCCCCCCTACGAGGCTTAGAATTCGGGATAGGTGGTTGGTGACTCACTGCTTGTACTGGACAAAATACCAGTGCCATCACTGGACGGAGGTTAAACAGATAAATCATGGGTGATACAGATGAATCTTCTTTTTGGCTTGGAGGAATTGACTCACAATCATCATTACCACACAATTAAACATCCTCCGTGGCTGGTGCAAAATCCTCTGAAAAAAAATTGCTTTGCAACAGTTTGAAGAAATAACTTGCTTCAGAGGATTTTGCACCTGCCATGGAGAATGTTCAATTGTGTGGAAAGGATGATTGTGAGTCAATTTCTCCAAGCCAAAAAGAAGATTCATCTGTATCACCACATGATTTATCTGTTTTACCACCTCCTAGTGATGGCACTGGTATTTTTTCCAGTACCAACAATGAGTCACCAACCACCTATCCCGAATTCTAAACCTCGCAGGGGGAGACCTCCAACAAAGAAGAAAAAAAACAAGGGGCAGACCGTGGTCAGTGAACCTGACTCTTACCCAGAAGCAATGCCGACAAAGACATTTATGAAGCCACTTAGTGATGAAACGCCTGGTCTTTTGTCCAGTTCCAAGAGTGAACTAGCGACACTCACAAATTCTAAGCCTTGCAGAGGAAGACCTCCTACAAGGAAGAAGAAATTCGAGGGGCAGACCCTCGTCGGTGAACCTGACTCTTGCCCAGAAGCAACCTCAATAAAAGAAAGTGATGACATTGCTGTTATTTTGTCCAGTAACATGAGTGAGCCACCGACTGTTGTGAATTCTAGGCGTCACAAGGGAAGACTCCCTACAAAGAAGCAAAAATTCGATTGGCAGACACGGGCCGGCGAACCTCACCCTTGCCTAGCTAAGTGCATGCCATCTTTGACCTTGAAAAGAGAATTTAGAAACATCTCTTAGTTTCGGGCTGGAAACTTGAAATCCAATGGAGTGTGGTAAAATTAAAAAACGTTACGTTGGTCTTAATGGAAATGTATGCAAGTCAATTAGTCAAGTTTGCCGGGCGTTGGAAGAGTCAAAAACTAGTGCACTGGTACCCCAAGTTGAACAAAGTAGTTTAAATGGTGACACTGATTACTCCATCCAGTCTCCTTGTGTGGAAAGACCACAACCATGCAACGAGCAGCTGCCTGAGTTGCCATATACTTCTGAAGAAATAATTATTGAACCTGAAATCTGGTGTCAAGCTGTAATCGACTCTTGTTCACCGAAATCTCAAGATGTTTCTGCCTATTAGAAGTCCTAGATATGGGGTGAAGATACGGGCTACATCCCTAAAAGCTAAGAAACACCTAGCGGCAATTGGATAGAATTCTATTTTGTTGGGAAGAAAGACAAGAAATTTTGTTACCGTTCTCCAGAAAGAAAAAGTTTTCTCCCTTTCCGAAAAGCTTGTAAATGGTGCGTAAAAATGTGGGAAGCTGCAAGCCACTTACCAGAACAAGTGTCTTCTCCATCAACTTCTATGCGAAACTCATGTGAGAGGTCTCTTATCTTTTTGTTAACAGAACCAAGAAAGGAGCGAAAATCCAGGCCATCACTCAGAGAAGGAGACGGTGATGTGAGATCAAGTAAAAAAGCTTGATTTGGGGCTCCTTCTTCCTCTAATTGCTTTATTTTGCATCCAATTGTAAGCAGGAGGCACCAAATGGTGACTGGTTTTGCCCATCGTGCTGTTGTAAAAGTGTGTGGTGAGGATAAATTTGAATACAAACAGAGACCACTTTACAGATAACTCCGTTCTCATTTGTTGTCAGTGTGATCATAAGTTTGAGCTGTTTGGTCTTTCACATATGTTCTAACAATATTTTGTAACTTCTCCAGTATAATCCCGTGACAATTTTGTGCTCAGGTATATAGAATTGTGTTATGTGTATGTACTTCTTAACTGATTAAGATTTCCTTTTGTATTATCTCTCACTTTTTTTATTTAACATTTCAGTGACAATTCCTTGAAATTGGCTGCTGAAGGGACAGAAACAGGAAGATCTATTCCATATCCTTCATCTACGAGCCAAATAGTTTTCATTCAAGATTAAAGATAAACAGGGGAGGATGCACAGATGCAACTGTGGAATGTTTAAATAATGTGTTAACTGTAAAAATTAGGCACTTGTCAATGTTAACCTTGTGTATCTTTTCATGCACACCTAAGGATTAGCCTTTTATCCCTTATTTCCTTTTGGTGCGCACCCATGTGGTCTCCTTGTAAGCATATAAGATTGGGTGTCGTTCATAGAAAATCATATCTTTTTGCACTAGTTTTTGATATACTTCTTGTATGCGGCTGTTTTATGCTCTTTTTTTTTTTAATAAAATCTTATTACTTGATTTTAAAATCATATATAAACTTGTGTATCTTCACTATCTTGTACCTGGAAATTCTTGTTTCCATTGGTCCTATTGTTTCATTCAGGACGCCAAATCATGCAGTACAGTTGATTTGTTAGAAGTTCTGTCCTTTCAACTGTTTCCATATCTCACGTGTGTTTTACTTTTTTTCCTTATGTTGGTGCTCTTGAATTTCCCCATCAGGCATTGTATATTCAGCAGTGTGTGTTTTGCTCATTTTTTTTATCATTATTAGAGAGACATTAAACTCTGCGGTTTTACCCCTAATTGAGAAAAATTGACCGCGTCTTTAAACTTTCTAATCATTTTACGGCATAAATATGCTGACAATTGGAGCGTGATTGGGTATGTTTGTGCAAGTGTTTCATCTGAATCCACAAATATGACTATCTTGCAAGGATAATCTCATGCTCCCAAAAAAATAATAGACCAATATGCAAGGGAACAATAACATGGAAAAAGATACATATCAAGGGACGTCTTTCACATTTTAGCAAATATGGATATCGTCATTACTTGAACACGTAAATAATTGGCCACCAGCTAGTTTGACGGAGTGACAGAGGCCTAATGTGAAAGATATGCACACTACACCAAATCATATTCAAAAATGATATTTAGCAGTAATTAATTAACAGTAATAGCTTAATTGCCGTTAAATTATATTTTTTAGAGGCATTTGTCAGTGACAACTACAGTTTAGCCATTTGTAAATAATGCTCCTAAAACCTATAGCAGCATTGGATCCAATGTCAATAACGTAATGCCGGTGAAAAATTGTCACGACCCGAGCTGAGGCCCTGGCCGTGACGAGCATCTCGAACCTGAAGGCCCGGGCGCCCTTCTCTATCTAGCAATCATGCACTACGATCATACAATTTATAGAAATGTGGAAAGATAACATAACGGAAACATGGTCAATCTCATAAGTAAGTGGACAATTCGAAAGTAAGTACTCAATATTCAAACTACATGATACTAGTCTGCGAAATCTCTAATAACATGAAAGCCAACATCTATCTAAAAACTTGGACAAGGCCCCCAGTAGACCATAAAACAGAAAGAACAAAGAAATCAGAAAATCAGGCCTTCCGGAATAGAGAAGGCTCACCAACTGCAACTTCTGACACACACAGGTCTACTGCTGAATGGAACCGCGGGAATGTGTCTCGGATCCTGAGATATAGGGGGTCAATACGTATGTACGGGTAAGAAGAGCAATCCAAAATAATGTATTTATATATAACATAAGTGAGAGCAATTCATAAAACATTTTACATATGATATATGAAAAAACATGGGCATACTTTAAAGACTTTGAAACATTTCTTTGAAATCATGAACCACTCTTTAAGTTACTTCTGAGCTAGATGGTACACCCTATAATCTGTAATTTCACGAGCTATATGGAATCCACCCTTAATTCGGCGGCCAAGCCCCCAATCCAAGTTTTCCACAAGGATTGGAGTATCTATAAGGTGTACACGCAAGATCACACAGCAGGGTGCCAAAATCTCCAATCAAATCAACATATCATGGTAGAGGACAAGATCGCAAAGAAAAGCTCCTAACCATAGTCCCAAATTGGGATGACATAAATCAAGGCACACAAGATCACAAAGCAAGGTACCATAATCTCGTGTCGGTAAATCACGGTTTCTAGCATAGAGTCTTTCAACTCGTAGTTTCTTCGGGTAACCATCTAACTCTCTTTAAGCCTATTTTTAACCTTTTCTAAATATGCATCTTTCTGAATTCAAAATCTGAAAATCTGAGAAAAATCTGTATTTTTAGTATGTTCTGAATCTGCTATGGAATTCATCTGTTTGATATCATCATACCAAGACTTGCAAGTTATATCTTCTAAGCCATAAAATATCATGTACAACTCTTTCATTCAAAACAATGTTTAGACCATCAAAACATTCAAACAGTATAAGAGAATTCAAACTTCAAAACATATGTCAAACCATGTAAAGATTCTCATCTTTTCAACATTCCAACAAATGGTGGTCAATTTCTCAAAACAATCATGAAATTTCTTCGATTATCACATTTAGCATTTAAAACATGATACTATCCCCCTCTTCAATTCTCAACCATCATAAAATTCATATAAGATAGTAAGGCTCTTGACTCATTCTTTAAATCATGCAATTTAGGAACCCATAACTTGTAAATCAAGAAGTAACATAATGAGAGAGGGGAAAATTCATTAATTCATGCTCTCAATTCATATTTCAAAACTCTAAACACATACATACATATATACTAACAAAATCAAATTTAAGGGAAGGCCTCAAGACCAAAATAATATTATCAAAAAGGGTTCACAAAGCATAATTGTTAATATAAATCTCAAAATCCTTTTGTAATTTCATGGCTTCTTAACATTCAAATATCATTAAAACTATTTCACCATGCCCATGTAGTTTTAGGAAAACTCCACGTACTTTAGATTCCTTAGTTCAAAGGATAGAACCTGAATCTTGATTCGTTTCTTGAAAATCTTGACCCAAGAGCTTGATTCTTGATCTTTGGAGGCTTAGGGTTTTCTTGAAGAGGAAGAGAGAATAATGATGTAACGAAATCTCTTTGGGGGTTTAAATCTTATATTTTTGGACAGTTTTAGAGTGAGATAAATGACCTAATTGTCCCCAATTGTGCAGAGTCAGAAGCTGGTAAATAAGGGGTGAAATGGGGCGTGCGTCGCATGCTCTAGAGCTCCAAAATGGAGCATGCGTCGCATGCTTATTGCACGCAGCTACTGGTTTTGACGAAAATAATCATAACTTTTTGCTCGGGTATCGGATTAAGACAAAATTGATATCGTTGGAAAGCTGACTAAATTATCTATAATTTAGTAGGTATTTAGCTGCAAAATTCTACATGTATCAAAATTTATACATATTCAAAGTAGACCCTTGTAAAATCAAAAATAAAGATTTAGCCGAATCAAAGCTCTTAGCTCAACTTCTCTCTAAGTGATCCCTGTGAAGATTTTTCACCTCGAAAGCACTTCAAACACGAGGATATAGATCATGACACTTATTCTTACTTAGAAATAATTTCTATTAGAGCTTACACACATAGGAACAACAGTTCAATTTCTATTTCGAAAACGTGGAGTGTTACAAAAATTTAGCATTCTTTGTTAAAGTGCACATTTATTGCCGCAAAAGGTTATTTTTGTTGTAGTGGCAGCTTCATTTATTGAATTTATGGAAGCTGACCGATATGTTGGAATCGAAATCATCAGGGCAAACCAAAATAGTGATAATTCACAAGACAAATACTATACTAAAAGAATATTTTATTATGATATGGTTTGGCCAATTGGCCAACTATATGACATTAATTTATATCTATATCTATATCTATATATATTAAAAGTGTGAAGTGCCTTAGAAATGTTGTTTGAACTTTTTTCCCTTCACTAAAAGTATTTGCTTTAGACAAAATCGTCTTTTCACTATTTTTTATAATATTTAATTGTTTAAAATTAATTTTATATATATATATATATATATAATGGTAAAATCTTTCTTATTACAGGTCATCAGAACTAATCATTTTTTCTAATATATAAGTGCTGAAATTAATTAAATATAGTTATGATAAAACTTTTCCTTATTAGAACTTATCAGAATTAATGATAACTAAAATTTTTTCCGTGTAACACCCAGTACTTTCGGGCTAGAATCTAGACCGTCGTTCCCACACGTATAGACCCGAACTAGATAATTTATTGTTAATATATGTGTGGTTATCAATCCTATAGTATGGGAATACCTTTGAATATGAATTGAAGTCACAAAAATCTCCTAACTCTAAGACGAGTTGAAAACATTTCTAGCGATTAAGTTTCAGTGGACGTTTAAACTTGGGTCAACTTCCATCGATCATAACTCCTTGTATATATCGAATTAGAGGGCGTACTATATATCAAATGAAATTTCTTCGAAGTAGCTTTCCAACGATATCAATTTAGCAAAAATCCGATACCCGAGCAAAAATATACAACTATTTTCATGAGAGAGGTAGTAGCTGCACGCGATTCCGTCACACGTACCTAATTTTCAAGTTCTGTTTTCGCATTTTGAAGGGCAATTTGGACCTTTACCTTACCCAAGGTCCATCTATAATATAAGATTCACGCCCTAAAAGCATAATACACGATATAATTCAGTTTTTCTCTCAAAATAAAGCCCTAACTCCTTCCCCAAAGATTAAGAAACTCATCCCCAAGATCAAGAATTCCAAGAAAAGGATCAACACCTAGGTTCCATTCTTCTGACTAAGAAATATAAGGTACGTGAAGTTTATCCTAAACTACATGGGCTTGGTGAAAACTTTCAAATATGATTTAAAGGCTATCAAGCATGAATTTAGAAAGGGGTTTTGGAACCCATGATTTTAATTATGCTTTCTGAATGTTTTAGTGATATTGTTGTTTTGGCCTTTCAGTCTTTTCGCCCCCTTAAATTGATTTACATGTATATATATGTATGAAAAATTGAGATTGAAGATTGTTTGAGAGAACAAATTATGAAATCCCTCTCTTGTGTTGAATTAAAGTTTATGATCTTGTCGAAAAAGAGTTGAAATATATGTTTTATTATTCAAAAGTAGTTTTCTCAATGTCATAGTATTTGAACATGATTTACAGATGATGAGAGGGTGTTTTCTTGATATAATTACGTTTTGTGTTAAAGAGAAATAATTGCTTGTGAACGAGAACTTTGACATAACCACCTTGTATTATTGAAAAGTTGATCAATAAAGTTGCTTGCATGGTTTTACCTGATTTATAAGAGAGGATTCTTTGATTTGATTTATTGATATAGTGGTTCCAAATCTTATGTTTTGAAAACAGAGATTTTAATATGTTATTAATGGCTCAGAGATGCGACTTGTTAGTCAATAGTGTGACGATACCATATAGATGTATGCCATAACAGAGTTAGAGTTTTCAGAGTTTGATTTCAGAGAATACATATTTTAAAGAGTTAAAAATGGGCCTAAAGAGAGTTAGGTGGTTACCCAAAGAAGGCACGAGTTAATCGACTCATTGCCTAAAACCATATTTTACCAATACGGGTATATTATTATTGTACACTGGAGACGGCCCTGTGGCGTAGTAGAGACAGAGACTCTGACCCTTGTGAAAAATTGAGTTGGGGGTTTGGCTTCCGAGTTAATGGAAGATTCCATATAGCCCGTGGAATTTCAGAGTTGTAGGGTATACCACCTAGCGCAGAAGTAAAACAAAGAGTATGTCACAGAGTTCAAATGATTTTATAGAGTCTTTTAAATATGCCCATGTGATTCTTAACATATGATATATTTATGAACTGTTTTAAATTTCTCTCATATATGTTGAATAAAAATTATTATTTTGGGTTTGCTCTTCGTACTAGTATAATTGTATTGACCCCTTATCTCTCAGGGTCTGAGACTCAATCTAGAGGTCTGGCTAAGCAGTAGAGATTTTAGAGAGAAAATACGTTGCAGTGGTGAGCCTTCTTTATTCCAGAAGGCCTGTTTATTTCAGACTATGTTATTTATTTTATTTTGGGTCTACTGGGGGCCTTGTCCCAGATTCAGACAATTGTCATTTTAGCATGTAATAGAGATTTTGCAGACTGGTTTAGATATTGTCTAGAGTTGTTGGATTTTAAATTTCTTATCGTTAAATTGAGTTCAGAGTATGACCATGATTCTGTATTAAGTTATATTTCCGCATCTTTCTTTATTGTATGAATATTGTGCATAACTGCCAGATAGAGAAGGGCGTCCGGGCCATCATGGTTCGAAATGCTCATCAAGGTCAGGGCCTCAGTTTAGGTCGTGAAAAAATTGGTATCAGAGCACGGTTCATAGTCCCAGGGTGTCTACAAAATCGCGTTGGGTAGATTCTTGTTTATGGGTATGTAGCGCGCCATACTTATAAGCAGGAGGCTACAAGGCATTTAGGAATGTCTCTCTTTCTTCCTGTTCTATTTCATGCTATGGAGTCAGAATGTTCCTCTTTCATACTCTAGTTCGTGCTATGGTGTCTCCCATATAAAAGTAAAGTTATCCCAATTCTTTCTTACTCTGATGTTCTCAAATATGTCTCATTGTTGAGGTGATTCAAGTGTAGAAGTCTAGAATCGAAATGGTATGGTCCTTTCTGATTAAGTCATAAAAGATTATAACATTGTGCAAGGACTTAAGAGGAGTCTGTTAGTTCTCTAATATGTATTGATTCTGATGTAAACTTTGATCCTGATGAAATCGTGCTTTTCAGCATAAGGTATTAAGTACATCTAGTCCTTTTCAAAATTTTTGTTACAATGTCATGCATAAGGGTAATGATGTGTAGTAGATTGTTGGAATTGTATTTCCACCCGAGTTGTAGTGTATGTTAAAGTGTTAGGACCTATTGGTAGTGTGATGGTCTAGAAGTTGGTGACATGAAGTCACAAGTTTAGCAATCAGAGTGAGGGTGATTTCTGCATAAATAAATGGTTTAGTTGTATAACCATGGATTGAGGAGTGGGTATCCATTGTATAGTGATAGACTAGTGTGGTATAATGATAGACTAATGTGCAATAATATTTGTAGATTGTATGGTTGTATGTGAAGAAAGTGACTGGCTATGATTTTTATTTATTCAAAATAGGGAAAGGGCCCAGAGTGGATAGTTATGGTGGTCACAGAAATTCCTTATAGGCTGTGAATGAAAACAGTTAGATTAGCCAATAATTTATAAGTATAGACTCATTGTTGTATGTGAAATTTGAAGGTAGTCTAAAGGTATGCTTGGGTAAGTAAGTATGATGTGAGAAAGTAGAATGCGTAGATAAGATCGTATTGGGTTATAATATAAGATTAAGGTTGAGCTTGTCTATTATGTGACTTTACCCCCCTTGACCTCCTTTTCTTTAGTAGTTGTAAACTAGTACTTCTTATGAGAAGGTATGTAGTGAATTTTAATATTGTAATAGTGATGTCATGGAGGGGTTGTGATTGTAGGTAGTAGTTAAATGAAATGAGTATTTTGAGTTGATTTTCCAATTTGATGGACTGGTATAATATATTGCATGCTTCAATATTGGTGGTACGTGATTGTTGCTAGATTATAGGCCTGAACTTTAGATGTAAAATATGGTGGTAAGAATAGTAGTTTAAGATTAATGATGTATATTTGTGGGAATGAATTTGTAGGCTTGATGTGATTTGTGAAAGAGCCTAGATTGATAATTGATGAAAAGTTTAACTGGTAATTGTGAGGTATATGTAAATATGAGGATTAGTGTTAAAATGATGAATTGTGGGTGATTCATTAAGTGGATAAGGGCGTAACTATATAAGAATGAGTTACACCCCCTGGTATTATGGCGTTAGGTAAGATTTTATGATATGAGTTATGTGATTAATGGTCTACTGTTAGAAGGGTAAGTAGTGGAGAGTGGATTTTCATGTGATAAGGAGTGGAGATGTGTATGTATGCTTATGAGACTATGAGTTATCGGTTGAAGACGATTGAGGATAGCAAATCTTAAGAGTAGCGTTCTGGGAAAACAATGCTTTTAGAGTATACGTTAAGTAGTCATAACGCCCCGTAGTTTTCTCGACTTGATGTCACTTAGTAGAATGCTTAGAGGGCTGACAACTTGAATGATCCTCTTTTTCTAAGTGTTAAAGAAAAGGACTTAGTCACATTTTGAGCTCCCAATCTTTGATGGTTATTTTCGACCTTCCCAGCCTTCGAAAGTCGATTTATGAGTTGATTCATGATCAGGGAAGTCAATAGTACATCCTGGGTGAGTTTTAGAATTTTTGAAAAAGTGTAAGGGCATGTTTGGAGGTCTAAAACAGTAGCTGCGTGCGATTTGTGTGCGACACATGCTCCAGTCTACACCTGAGTAGCATGTGATGGAGCATGCAGTGCACGCCTCATTTCGAGGTTCTACAGCGTGCGACGTACACTCTCCTTCAGCCTTCAGTTTTTAGTTACGTTTTTTCAGGGGCATTTGGGTCAATTCCACCCACATTAATTCGGCCTAAACACCGAATTTAAGTAGCAAAACAACACTTTAGCCCCAGATTCACATTCTCCCGAAATTGAAATCATCTTCTCTTACCAAGAACAGAAATTCTAACTCTTAAGTGTTTAGAAGTGTGGATGTCCATACCTATAATGATGTTAGTCATGAGTGGATGATTTTGGGTTTAGAGGAAGTTATGATTAGTATCCCCGAAGGGGGATGTCCCAGAAGGAATTTAGTGTCTTTATGTTAAATTATTGAGAGAAGTTTGTGTTCATGTGTAAACCGATATTCCCTATTGTATTGAGAATTGTGGTTACAGATTGATGAGAGGTTATGTTCTCTAGTCTAGGATTGTGACTTTGATCTAAGGGGGAGAGGGTGAGTTAAGGTAGTTTCCGAATTTTTTTTCCTCATTGTGGCAAATTAGGGAAGAGTCATGATAAACCTACCCCTATTCAAGTATGTTCCTCCTACTTCAGTTTAAGAGTTCATTCTACCAATGTTTTATGTATTCGAGTCCTACCTATGTCTAAGGTTTAAGCTCTCTATGTAACTCATATCATGTTCCGGCCTCCAAACTAGAAGCAATAATATCCCTCAGTGATCCAACATTAAATCTATTCAAACTCTATGTTATGTTGTTCGTGATCCATGAAAATCTATGTCTCTCAACATATTTGGTCCTAAGAACATATGTTTCTATATGTTGTGGAATCATTTTATGCTGAAATTAGCCAAAGTATTAAAGTTTATGCCAACTCATGGAAAAATTTCAGCTCTTTGAATGAGGAGCAATCACTTTAAGTGAAATCCTTACCTTAGTTATTAACGACATAAATTTTGTCTTTCTGCCATATAGCTCATGATATGTGCATCCATGTTTCTCATTTTGATTTGTCCTAAGGAAACAATGATTTGTTGTGTTCGTGTCTAACACCTTTACTTATGATCTAGACACTTGATATCGGAAGCACTCTGTGTCTATTGTATCATATCTTCACTTCATGTCCCTCCCCAAATAGTGCAATAAGTATGAGTGATGGTCTAATAATGTTACTTCCATTCATGATATTTATGTTCGGGTCCCTTAATGATCCTTCATATGTTAGTATGATGGTGGTTGTAGAGGCGTAGTAGTGTGTTAGGTATGGGAGTAGATGTTCTTGAAGGTGAGAAATTTGATGTGATTCTTGAGCTGAGGTTTTAGGTGAAAGTAAAAGAAGGAGATGAACTTTTGTTGTGTGAAATAGCTACGAAGGAGAAATGTGGCAAAAATAGTTTTGAGAGTGATTGGAATTGCTGGTCTTAGTAGGGAGATCCATGTAGTAGGTGTAATAATGATTAGGCTTGAATGTTCTGATTGATGAAAACACAAACCTATGTGCCATGTGGTTAGTATTCTTTAAATTAAGACTTGAGATGCTTGGATTATAGTGAAGAGGTGATTTCTTAATGTGACGTAGAGTGTAGGGTCCCGTAGTTTAAATTAGCACCTTTTTCCTCTGAGGCTCGAACATAGAAGTATTATACGGAGCGACACAAATTCTTGTGGTTAGTGTGTTATGGCAGAATTGTAAGTTGGAAATGATGAAGTATGTTGATTAATGTTGGGGTATAGATAAGTAGTGTTGCTAATTTTAAGTCTTTTCATTGTATCTTGTAAGATGGAGAGTGCTAACATTCATATGTTTCACGAGAAGCTTATCTCTTATCTTGTACCAATCTTAATCAGGTCGAGGACTCTTAGAAAAAGTTATGTTTTACAATGTTTTGATCATGTTCCATAAAACACATGCCAAGATCATGTCGATGTCAAGTTTCGTTATCTCAGGTTTCGTGCTTACCCGTTTCCCTAGGTTATCATGAAGATCGTGTGATGCCCTTTGCATATTTTTATTGAGGAAAAATGTTCAGATCAATATTACATTCTTTATTCTACACTTTTAGAGCTTCAAAGAGTCTCTACCCTTCATTCGGGGACGAATGATCTCAAGGGGGAGATAATGTAATACCCCGTACTTTCGGGCTAGAATCAAGACCGTGTTCCTATGCGTAAAGACTCGAACTAGATAATTTATTATTAATATATGTGTGGTTATCAATCCTATAGTGTGGGAATACCTTTGAATATGAATTGAAGTCACAAAAATCCCCTAACTCTAAGACGAGTTGAAAACATTTCTAGCGATTAAGTTTCAGTGGACGTTTAAACTTGGGTAAACTTCCATCGATCATAACTCCTTGTATATATCGAATTAGAGGTCCTACTATTTATCAAATGAAAGGTCTTCTAAGTATCTTCCCAACAATACAAATTTTTCCAAAATTCGATACCCGGGTAAAAAGTTACAGTCATTTTCGTGAGAGAGGCAGTAGTTGCGGGCGTGCGTCGCACGCACCTAATTTTCAGGTTCTGTTTTCGTATTTTAAGGGCAATTTGGACCTTTACCACACCCAAGGTCCTTCCATAACATAAGATTCACGCCTCAAAAGCATAATACAAAATATAATTCAGTTTTTCTCTCAAAACAAAACCTTAACTCCTTTCCCAAAGATCAAGAAACTCATCCCTAAGATCAAGAATTCCAAGAAAAGGATCAAGACCTAGGTTCCATTCTTCTAACTACGAAATCTAAGGTATGTGGGGTTTATCCTAAACTACATGGGCTTGTTTAAAACTTTCAAATATGATTTAAAGGCTATCAAGCATGAATTTAGAAAGGGGTTTTGGAACCCATGATTTTAATTATGCTTTCTGAATGTTTTAGTGATATTGTTGTTTTGGCCTTTCGGCCTCCACCCCCCCCCCCCCCCCCCCCAAAATTAATTTACATGTATATATATGTATGAAAAATTGAGATTGAAGATTCTTTGAGAGCACAAATTATGAAATCCCTCTCTTGTGTTGAATTAAAGTTTATGATCTTGTCGGAAAAGAGTTGAAATACATGTTTTATGATTCAAAAGTAGTTTTCTTAATGTCATAGTATTTGAGCTTGACTTAGAGATGATGAGAAGGTGTTTTCTTGATATAATTACGTTTTGTGTTAAATAGAAAGAATTGTTTGTGAACGAGAACTTTGACATGACCACCTTATATTATTGAAAACTTGATCAAGAAAGTTGTTTGCATGGTTTTACCTGATTTATAAGGTAGGATTCTTTGATTTGATTTATTGATATGGTGGTCCCAAACCTTATGTTTTGAAACAGAGATTTTAATATGTTATTAATGGCTCAAAGATGCGACTTGCAAGTTAATGGTATGACGATACCATATAGATGTATGCCATAATAGAGTTAGAGTTTTCAGAGTTGATTTCAGAGAATACAGGTTTTAAAGAGTTAAAAATGGGCCTAAAGAGGGTTAGATGGTTACCCGAAGAAGGCACGAGTCAATCGACTCATTGCCTAAAATCGTATTTTGCCGATACGGGTATATTATTATTGTACGCTAGCTACGGCTCTGTGGCGTAGTAGAGACAGAGACTCTGACCCTTGCGGAAAACTTGAGTTGGGGGCTTGGCTGCCGAGTTAATGGAAAATTCCATATGGCCCGTGGAATTTCAGAGTTGTAGGGTATACCACCTAGCGCAGAAGTAAAACAAAGAGCATGTCACAGAGTTCAGAGGATTTTATAGTCTTTTAAATATGCTCATGTGATTCTTAACATATGATATATGTATGAACTGTTTTAAATTGCTTTCATATATGTTGAATAAAAATTATTATTTTGGATTTGCTCTTCGTACCAGTACAACTATATTGACCCCTATCTCTCAAGGTCTGAGACTCAATCTAGAGGTCCGGCTAAGTTGTAGAGATTTCAAAGAGAAGATGATTCAAATTGATGCATCTAAGGCGCTGCATGGCAAACACAAAAATGATGATCAGTCAACCACTTGAAACTTGTGATATTAAAATATATATGTGATTACACTAAAATATATATTTATGTTTACATTATTATATTAAAGTATGAAGGATCTTAACCGCGAGGCACGTGTGGTTAATTAATATTTAACCTGAATAAAATGGCCTTCTACTGGCCCATTGGCCTTCTATGACATATATAGTAATGGAGAAAAGCCAACATGAAAGAGAAAAAGGAGAATGAATTTGTGCAAAAAGCAAACGTCGACAGCAGGGGTCAAACCTGCGCGGGCGAAGCCCAAAAGATTTCAAGTCTGTCTCCTTAACCACTCGGACATATCGACTTCACACTATCACTACTGCCAAATTGTTAAAGTATTCAATTCAAGATCCACTTTAAAAAGCTCTTCACTAATTGAGTTTTAATGAGCAAGTAATTTTGCTAATTAAAGGAATTTACACAATCTGTAGAATTACTAATATTAAAGAATAGGACAAGCTAAGTAACTTTCAACAGTAGGTTAAAAAGTAATCCGAGCATTGAACTTTTTATGTGATATTATTATTATCTTAAAATATTACGAATACATGTATGGAGAAAAACCAAACATAAAGGTTCTAACTCGAGGTTGGGATACTTGTATATGTGCATGTCTTATTTTTAAAATCAATTTAATATTAGTTACTGTCAAAAGGGACAATACTTTGTGAGAAATATGAAAACGAACAAATCACTGTCTTCCAGCTACAAACCATTCTTATAACGGCTGGTCTAAAATGCCAGTCTGGCCATTTTTTTTAAATTAAAGATAGTTGCTAAGAAACAAAAATGCGAGGGGAGTTCAAGAAACTCTAATGGAAAAAGCAGTAAATTAAATTAACACTATTCGTAGCTTGCACTAACAAAAATATTACAACATACTTCGCCCCCTCATGAACGAATCAATTAATATCACAGTACCATAGGTTCAAGCTCTACTTAATTCTTCGGAAATAACTCCAAGAATATTTTTCGTTGTAAGGATTGTTTCATCTTAGCACAGCTGCATCTGATCACTGTCAGTAATCAGGGCTCCAAATTGCCTTAATGCTGCAGTAGAATACCAGATTGAGTATATCTTCTTTGTTCAACCTTTTTCTCAGATTTACGAGCCATGCACCAGCATTTCTGTGTCATCATCTTCAAGATCATGATCAGGATCATCCTTTTGTAATTCAACAAAATGGCTATCAAGTAGGCTAAGTTTCTGTGTATTCCTACCGCTTTCTTCCCAAAAACAGCTTCTAACTGAACATCACAAAGGATGCTACGAAGAATGTGATGAGCTAAAACAGAAAGTGAAAGCAGGCCTTGTTAAAAAGCTTACAGTTGTGTAGCTTGAACAGAAGGCTAAAATCCTTCACGAAGACATCACAAAGCATAGTATTGCCCGAAAGATGGAATCATTAAAAGAATTCTTGGAGTGATTCCTGAAGAAGTAGAGCTTGAATCTATGGTTGAAGATGACAGAGATGACAATAAGATGCTTCAATGCACAGACGGCACAATTAAGTCAACAAAGAAAAATATTCTTGGAGTGATTCCAAAGGAGGTAGATCCTCAACCTATGACTGAAGAGAAATGGCGCAGTATGATGCATCAATTTGCAGATGAGACAACCATGACCACTCGAGCTCCCTCCTCGTCCTTGATCAGACATGCTACCTCACATTTCCTGCTTGTTTCCACTGCTTAATCCTCTGCCAAATTCGCGGAAACCACAACCAAGTGAAGTGTTAGCACAATGAGTGTTTTCACTTTGCAGCATGTGAAGTCCACCAGTGCTTCCTCTAGAGAGCTGCTAATTCCGAGATACTGGCTATGATAGGCTGCTGGTTGTTGTTGGAATGCTGATAATGACTGTTGTTGTTGTCCATAGAGCATTGAGGAGGATCTTGCTGCAGCCATAAGCGATTGTTGCCGGGATTGTTGCTGCTGTCGGTAATGTGCCCTTGCCTGCATCATCCCACCAAAACTAACTGAGAATGCATACAATAGGAGGCTGGGGCTGTCAATCAGCAATAGCTGCAAGGTACATTAGATTTCTGTGAAGTTTAGCTTGAGACTCTGCACATCCACATAGTTTCCCAGTGTTCTGGCTCAAGCTATGTGAATATGCAGAGTCTCAAGATAAACTTCAGAGAAATCTTATGTACCTTGCAGCTATTGCTGACTCACAGCCCCAGCATCCTAGTATGCATTCTCACTAGCTTCTGGTGTGACAATGATGCAAGAAAGGGCACATTAACTACAACAGCAACTAGCCCAGCAACAGTCGCTTATGGCTGCAGCAAGATCCTACTAAATGCTCTATGGACAACAACAAAATTCATTATCAGCATTGCAACAACAAGAAGCACCCCATCATAGCCAGCACCTCGGAATGAGCAGCTCTAGAGGAAGTAGTGGTGGACTTGACATGCTGCAAAGTGAAAACACTCATAGGTCTAACACTGCACTTGATGGTGGTTTCCCCGACTTTGGCAGAGGATTTAGCAGCAGAAACAAGCGGGAAATGGGAAGTAACATGCCTGATCAAGGACGAGGAGGGAGCTCGAGTGGCCATGGTTGTTTCATCTGCACATTGATGCATCTTATTGCGCCATCCCTCTTCAGCCGTAGGTTGAAGCTCTACTTCTTTTGGAAGCACTCCAAGAATATTTTTCTTAGTTGATGTAATGGTGCCATCTGCGCATTGAAGCGTCTTATTGCCTGCCATCTTCAACCATAGATTCAAGTTCTACTTCTTCGGGGAATCACTCCAAGAATTCCTTTAACGATTCCATCTTTCGAACAATCCTATGCTTTGTGATGTCTTCAGGAAGGATTTTAGCCTTGTGTAACTCCACAATTGTTAGCTTTTCAAGAAGGCCCGCTTTCACGTTCTCTTTAAGATCTTCGCGTTCTTCCTTTGAAATCTCACCATCTGAAAGCATATACAAGCAAACATCTCCGGCCATATTTGAAACTTGAAACAAAATTGACCCTGTAATTTGCATGAGGATGAATCAGACAACATAGAGGAAAAATTGGATGAACAAGATATCGTTAACGACGTCCCAAATAGCAATGACGGTTAGTTTTATTTTTCTTAATCCAAATTTTATGCATTGTTGCCAACATTACTATTTTCATTATTAATTCTTTAACTAGATAACAAAACGACGCTTCGCGCTGCCATAAATCCTTTTCTCTATTTTATTGATATAAAAGAAATAAAAAAGCTACAACACCAAAAATGGAAAATATGTAGATTTAATATAAGAAGCTCATATGAGAATATACTCTAGAGTAAAAAAACTCAAATACAATTGTAAAATTAATAAATAAATCATTTACTATTTTCTTATAGTTTCATAATTACAAAGGTCTCAAATAATGTCTTTCTTAATTTTAAGGGTGAATAAAAGCTGTTTTTTTTATAAAAAAAACTTTATCATGTACTCAATAAGGATCAATGATACTTTCTTTTTTTTCATTAACCAATTTTGTATTAATTTTTTTTTTTTTTTTTGTAAAATTTAAGTTTGATCATTTGATGAATAGTATCCAGAAAAAAAATCACATTAATTTTTTTTAGTTCAATTACACGTAGATCAATAAAGCACCACCATAAGGTGCTCATTGAGTCGATCTTTAATGACCTTAAATCTGAAAATTTTGGACACATATATATTGAAAATTAATCTAGAATTATTATTCACAGATAACCTGACAATCTTGTCATAGTAACAACCAAATGAACCAGAAAAAAAAATTATCTCCAATCAAAAACTCATTTCCTTTGACCTCATTCTCTTAGCCTGTCAAAAACACATGAAAAATAGCAAAAAAAAAAAAAAAAAAAAAAAACAGATAGGTTTCAAATATTTCGTTTAACGCAACATATCAGATAAGCAATGATCCATCACCATCGAACTTTTATAAATTTATCTGAATAGATCTTATCGAAACGAGAAGAGAAATCTTATTTTTACCTGTTGACAACATATATAACAGACAAACAAACACAAAAAAGAACAACAATAGTTCAACGATGAATTATTCAACCAAATAAGAGTTTCTAATAATTAAAATCATAATCAGCTTAATTCTAAAGGAACAAACGGTTAAAAATAACTATGGAAAAAATATGAAAAATATTTTTACCTTAATTTAGTTTGAAGTTGGATGCAACATAAAGCTAGACTCTTTAAATAATGAAGTAAAACATTTGAGAAGTTAATTGGTAATGTACATGGATAGAGGAAGAAAAGGTTCATTTAAGAGTTAATGTATCAGTGTAAGTGGGTGGAGGGAAAAGGTTTATTTGCCATTACTAACAAAATTAACACAAATTAATGACGCTAATTATAAAGAAAGAATAAAGGATTAACCAAATTAGTTTGACATTAAAAATCCAAACAAATAAGGAAAAACATATGAGAATGGAGACGATTGAGTGGTGTTACATCAGCAGCCTCCAATATTTTCTTTATTGTTATATATAGATTTTTGAGATAATATTCACAAAAATACCTGAACTTTGACCGAATTTTCAGTTGAGCATACTGAACTTTGCGGGAGTCCTATTACCCCTAGACTTTTTAAAGTGAATTTAATTTTCTCCCGAAACTCTATATCCAGTTTCGACGGCTGGTGAGTGTAACACACGCACCAATCTCGTTTTTACACGTGTATTGGCGCGTGTAATATACTCACCAACCTCATATTTACACATGTCCAAGTGGTAGATATATGCCATTAAAATACGAAAAAAAAGGTCTAGGGGTAATAGGACCCCTGCAAAGTTCAGTATGCTCAACTGAAAATTCAGTCAAAGTTCAGGTATTTTTGTGAGTATTCTCCCTAGATTCTTTATCAGGTATTTTTGTGAGTATTCTCCCTAGATTCTTTATTCTTTATGCAATATTGCTAATCATTAAATTTTATGCAGTATTCCCAACATTATTGTTAGTATTAATATAATTTTAATAATAATGAACATTATATTCTGCTCCTTAAATATAACACTTTCCAAGACAAAGTATAGTTAAAAAAGATTACAATTTAGTGAAGAAGATTTTAAAGTACTAATGGGTTGTTTGGTACGGGCATAGGAAAACAAAGTTTATCATCATCATCATTATATATATATATACACACACATTGTCCTTAGTCATGTGTAGTAGTCATTTTTATCAAAATCAAAGTATGTTTTTCTCTTAAAAACTCTTCTTTTTTTTAAACTATACCCCATTTATTTCTTTCTCTTCAGTTTCAGCTATTTCACAATCTCTTCTTTAATCACACCCCGGGATAACACAACAGTCTTTTCTATTCTCTTTGGACTTTTCAATTTCCTAGAAATTTATAGATTAATCCATCGTTATTGCTAAACACTAAGAGACTAACCATATACTAGGGGTATATTTATAATTATTGACAGATACTACATGAAAATAAACATAACTTTACAAAAATAGGAAGGAAATATACGGTGATCTTAATATTAACTACTTACATGTCTGAAGACGGAGAAAGATTTTCCTTTCGGGAGTCCCCTGGAAACTTACAACTGTTGGTAGGAAAGGTTAGAAATCTATCCACACTTATTCACACACTCTTTTTTTTTTTTTTGAAAATAATAAACTTTAAAAGTAAGAACTCTTTACAATAGATCTCTCTTGATTGCTTTTCTTTCTTATTCTCGCTCTCTTGCTCTCTCGTTCTGTCTTGGTAAGTCTTGAAGTTCTGGTATTTATAGGCATCTGTGGACTTCAAAACGTGTTGAAAAATCTTTTAGCATGTCGGGTACACTTTTTGGGCCCCATCATCACATGGCCAAGTTTCTTCTTTAATTAATATCCGTCCACCCGTTTTCCACTTGACACCAATTATTTATTTCTTGCGTCATTGTACGTCTATAGTCCTTTGACTTTTGTAAATATCGTCATTGCTTACGTATCAAGATTGTATAAAGCTGTCGAAGAGAAACTCATTCCTGAGTCGTCGTCCGCATTAGGATCTTAAGCAAACAGGTCTAACGTCGGATCATAGTCTTCATTCTGAATATGAAAGTCTTGGTCTTGTCTCTGAATTTGGTGTTAAAGAGATGCTGGGCCTTAATTCTGGCTTTGGATTTTCTGAAACCATTTCTTTAGTTTGTTCCTCTAACAATTTTTTGACTGTCTCTGCTACTATTTGTTGTATATTCTTTTTATCATTTTTCTTTCTTCGTATATAAAAACCCTTCTTACTTTTTTCTTGAGTATATATATATATATATATATATATATATATATATTACCAAAAAAATATAAAAAACATACCTCAATATAACGATGAAGGTTAAATAAGAAATCAGATAGTTGGCACTAGCTAGAAGAAAACTTTTTTTGTTTGGATTTTTTGTATTGTGCAGAATAGAAGTGGGGATTAGAGCAAATAAGGGGTCACAAAAATTAATTTGACTACCAATATGTCATTTTTAAGATGACGTATCACAAAATTCTAGGTCCCTGCATGACACACTATGCATGCCTATTACTCGACTAAACATGCACGACACTCTAGGCACCTGCATCACATTTCTTTTTCAATTTTCAATGCATATTCATTCCCGAGGTTTTTCACGTGGATTTTCTATCTATGCTTATTCCCTAGGTTGTTCACGTGAAATTTCAATGCTAAATGCTTTTTCAGTTTTCAATTTTTGTCGTTTCTGTCATGAATTTAGAGCTTTCTCAGTTATCATTTTTTGTTGTTTCTGTCTTGAATTTAGCATTTTTTTAGTTTTCAATTTTTTTCCTTTCTGTCTTGGATTAAGTGCTTTTTCTGTTTTCAATTTTAGTCGTTTCTATCTTTAATTTAGTGTTTTTCAGTTTTTGATTTTGGCTATTTCAGTTTTGAATTTAGTGCTTTATTGGTTTGAGGTTTTTGCTTTTGTGCAGAATAGAAGTGGGGACTCGAACAAATCAGGGGTTGCAACAATTAATGCTACTCCCAATATGACATGTTTAAGACAACACGTGGGAGTTTGCACGACATTCTAGGATAGGTCCCTAAACGACATACCATGTATGCCTATTACCACAACAAAACATGCACGACACACTAGGCATCCTACAACATTTTTCCTTTTTCAGTTTTCAATGGATATTCATTCCCGAGGGTTTTTCACGTGAATTTTCAATATTTAGTGCTTTTCAGTTTTCGATTTTGGCTATTTTAGTCTTAAATTTAGTGTTTTTTTAGTCTGAGTTTTTTGCTAGAGAAATTTTTTTCATTTGAGGTAACGCGTGGGAATGATACAAGAATGACAACGGAAGGCACAAAACACACTCCAAATCAGTCCACAATCTTAAGGATTCGAGGACCAAGATGGAGACCACACTCGGATTCACTACCAACAACAAGAATACAAGATACAAGGGTGTATTTCAACACCAAAATAGCTACAAAACGTGAGGAACAAGATGAATAACAATAACACAAGTTTCGGATTCAATAAAGGACCCAAAACAGTCCACTACACAAGATGACACCAACAAAAGTAAAGGATAGATAGTGAGACCAAGATTATTACAAGATTAAGAACTAAAGATTGTATTAAACTCAAAATCCCTTAATGAATGTAATAATCAAAACCACACTCTTACGGTGACCGCCAAGGAAATCAACTTACCTCAAGATCCACCGTTTTCAAGCAAAGATCAATACTAGTTTTTTCAAGTCCTAACTAAGACTAATACTAGCTTTTCCAAGCCCTAACTTAGACTAAGTGTTCTACTCTCAAGAGAGAGGATTTTTAATATTTCAATCTTTCATCTTTCATCAACAAATGAGAGAAGACCTAAAAAGTCCTATTTATAGTATATTACAAAAGAAGGCAAAAAAGACTACACTACCCTTAATGACCAAGGATAGCCTTGGTGTATTGGAAAACAATATGAATTGTCCAAAATGCCCTTAAGGCTAAGTGACAAAAATTCCCTTAATAAAGGGAATCAAAACTGTGAACCAACAAAGATGGTCCAAACCCGAAAGTCTTAAGTCTTCAAGGCTCCAAGCAATTTTCCACACTCGAGTTTGATCAATGTTAGGCTCAAAATGTCCCCTCCAAGTATGATCCCATGCAACCAAAGCTTGATTCTTCACATAGTGACTTTGAATGATGTCGTCGAAATCTAAGGTGGCCATTATTCTTGTATCATCCTCCCCTTCTTGAAAAGGATTCAACCTCGAATCCAAACGTTGCAAAAACGAAGAAAGGGAAAACAAATACAAACTCTTCATGGCACGAGGGTTAGGGTTAGCACAATAAATTATCTCAACATGTCAAGTTGCACATATTTGCAATATAACCAAGGATCCTTTGAATTAAATATTAAAATCTCAATAAAAGGTGCACAAAGGATTTGGTTACGGGAATCACCAAGAGATAAAGAAACTACATAGGTCCTGATGGCATCAAATAATCTACAAGGTAGAAATTCCTTCATATTATCAGCCATAAGACACCATTGCTTCTTTATCTAGTCAAAAGACCACATCAAGGGGGGTCGATTGGCTCTAAAGCCCATAAAATCCATATAGCATTATCACGCACACACATGGACAGACCAACAAACTTCCTATCTCAACATAAAACAAATCCAAAACTAGGATAGGCGTCATCATAGACAGAGAGGTCGTATAGGAAAGAATCACGTGCAAAGGCATTCACGGGTAAGGAATAAGCATTTAAACACGTACACATTCTTTCGTTCAAATAACTAGACAACTTGGCATCCACAAGTTGGAATTCATGCAATTTAGGCACAAATGTGTCAAACAAGGATGCACATTTAGGAACATTACCCCAAGGAGTCAATGACATCTTTGCCCTCGGGTTTTTAAGAAGGACTACACATTTCTTACCCTTAAGAGTACTCTCATCTTTCAAAAAGAGATTTCCATATTTAGGAAGAATGTTGTCACACCATAGTAGGTTAACATATCAGCTATAGCCTTCAAGGTAAGCTATACCACCATTCTCACGTCTAGGTTTATTAGGAGTGATTAATCATCTTCAAATAATAAATTATACCTAAAGAGATCATGATCTATTTCCCGGGAGAATTCGGAACAAACATGTTCATCACTCTCTAAAAGATCAATATCACGTTTCAAAGAGATTTCAAGTATAAGATTGTCCCAAGAATGGCTCTCGGGTTCACTCCCATTTTGGTGACCAATATTTTCAAGTACTTCACTCACTTGAGTTCTATTAATCACATCACACACATACTCGAGTGGTGGACAATTTTCATAAGTAAGTTGATCAACACCGATTATACAAGACGGTGTACTTCCGTTCAACATATAGGTTTCAACGCTAGGTGGGCATAAATTGATCTTACAAGAAGAGTTAATTTGATCATCAATAGGATCAACTAGTGTATCCACACTCACAGTATGTACAACATCAACAAGAGACGAAGAATCATTTGACTCACAAGTAAGTAAGCTACTACTCACACTCAATGGACTACTAGCCACACGAATATCATTCTCATGCACCAAAGTGTAAAAGTTGTTATTTTACCTTGAATTTCTTGAGTATATTCTTCTTTGCCGTGGTGTGAAGGTCCTCCATAAGCTTGGGCAGCAACTTCTTTTCGGCATTGTACACCTTCACTTTCCATGTTGGTACCTATACAAATGTCCTTAGAAATAGAAGGTGTAACACCCCGCATTTTGGGCTAGAATAAAAACCATGATTTCGATGCGTTGATAATCCCAAAGCCATAAATCATATTCCAATATGGCATGTTAATTATTTTCATAGTATGTGAATCCATTCAAGCTTGAATTTAGACCATAGAGGTCCTTCAACTCAAGGACGAGTTGAAACTATTTTGATCGGTTAAATTTTAGTGGACGTTGTAATTTCTATCAGCTTCCATCAACTATAACTCTCTGTATATGTTGAATTAGAGAGCCGACTATGTTTCATATGATAGGTCTTTGAGTTAGCTTTCCAACGATACCAATTTTGCTAAAATCAGGCACCTAAGCAAGAAGTTATGGCCTTTCAAAGTAGCAGGCGGCACCTATGTAAACATAGGCGATAACATAGGCGGCTCCTATATAAACATAGGCAATAGCATAGGCGTCGCCTATATAAACATAGGCGATAGCATAGGTAGCGCCTATGTAAAGGTTTTAGGTCACTTAAACACTCCGTTTTGGGGGCAAAATGGTCCTTTTCCTCCCTTACTTAGCCCTAAATACGAAATTCAGTTCCCAAAGACCCCAAAATACACCTTCATTCATCAAAATTATTCAAGAAATATCTCTAGGGTTTCAAAATAAAAACCCAAGTAGTTCAAGATTCAACCATGGGTTTTCAAAATAAATTGAAGATTTGAAATCTCCGCAACGTAGGCTTCAAGAAGCACCTATCATATACGCATATAGAGGTACGTAGGGTTATCTCAAAAATCTCATGGGCTTGAAAAATTCATGTTTTCAAATGGGGGTTTTGAAATTACGAATATGATTATGTTTTAAACGTTTTATGATATTGATTTGTCCCTTAGGCCTACTCCCAAAGTGATTTGCTATATGATATATGTATATGCATGTATCCCGAAAAGATGTTAACTTGAGAGCATGAATGACATGAAATTTCCTCTCTTGATGTGAATTTGTTTTAAATGTTCATATGATGTAAATTGTTTGAAAACATCTTGAAGAGCATGACATGAAATGTTTTGAGAATTGATATGATTTTGACTTAAAAACGAGAAGGTTATTCATGTTGAATACAATGGTTGAATGAGAAGAATGATGTGATATTGATGTCTTTCAAGTCGGGTATGACGATACCCTACAGAATATGATATGTGATTGAATCAAATGAAATTTGAATGCATTGATTTTACATGAGATAGGTGGATGCCCTAAGAAGGCGTTTGAGTGTAAGGGCTCATCGCTAGAAACCGTGTTTGCCGATACGGGAATTTGGTATCAGGCTAAGTGATCTTGAGTACTTGACTTTACGTCATTCTCGAATTAGGATTATAGGTAGGAGCCCAGGCTAAGTGATCTTAGGCACTACTATTGGGTCGAGACACCATGCTGTGTGATCTTGTGTGTCTTCCCCTCATGTATACTCTAATCTTGGTGGCAACCGGGGTTTGACAGTTGGTGTAAATTATGTAGGGTATTCCACCTAGCTCAACTGCATTTCATTGTTATTGAAAACAATTACATTATGCCCATGTGTTTTCAAATGATTTGATATGAAACTGCTTTATAATGGCTCTCACCTGTATTGTGTAAAAGTATTATACTTCTGTTTTGATTTCTTTGCGTACCAGTACTTTTGTATTGACTCTCTTCCCTCCCAGGTTCGGAGGCACAGTCTAGGGGTCCAGATAACCAGTAAATTTCTTCCGACAGATCGCAGAATCAAGTCGTGAGCCTTTTATATTTTGGAAGGCCTGACGTCTACTATTTCATTTATTATTTATTAGTTTTGGGTCTGCTGGGGGCCTTGTCCCAGTTTTCAGATAGACATTGTTTCAGTCATGTAGTAGAGATTTCGCAGACGGTTTTAGAGATTTTGATTTAGATTGTGGGACACTATTCCCTATTTTCATTTTCATATAATTCGTGACCATGTTTCCGTTATATTGTGTATCTTCTGCATTTCTTTTGTCATGAATTATGTGCATGATTATCAGACCGATAGGGGTATTTTGGGCCTCATGGTTCGGAATGCTCATCACGCCAGGGCCCCGATTTGGGTCGTGACAAACTTGGTATTAGAGCACAGTTCATGGACCCAGGGTGTTTGCGAAATTGCGTTGAGTAGAGTCTAAATGGTATGGTTCGTTCTGATCGAATCATATAAGATTTTTGCAAGGACTTGAGAAGAGTCTGTTAGTTCTTCAGAATGTGTTGGTTCTAGTGTAAACCTTGATTGTGATGAAATCATGCTTTTCAGCCTACAGTATTAAGTGTATTCAGTCCTTTTCAAAAATTTATGTGGTAGATGTCATGCTTAAGAGGGAATGATGTGTAGCAGAATTGTTGGAACTGTATTTCCACTCGAATAGTAGTATGAGTTAAAGTGTCGGTGTCATGACCATTGGTAGTGAGATTAGACCAAGAAGTCGGTGATGTGAAGTCACAAAGTTAGAAGTCTGACTTTTGTGTAAATAAATGTTTTAGTTGAATAACCAATATTTGAGGGTGATTTACCCCTTTATAGTGATAAACCAATGTGGTAGCTAGCAGCGTGTGTGGATGGTATGGTAGTCCATGGAGGAAGTATTTTACTCAGATTTTTATTTATACAGAATAATATGTATATTCTTAGACCATTAAATATTATCTGTCAATTTTCTATCCCTTGTAACATGTAATCTTGTTATCATGGTGTTTTTGAAAAAAAAATTTAAGTCTAGTGAAGCCGTGTGGGGCTCTTTCGATTCACTAGCATAGTTGCCTTATCATCCATCTCATTTTCTTGTTCAAAATACAAAAATCAAAGTCTAGTGAAATCGTGTGAGGCCTATTTTGATTCATTAGCAATTGTTGTCCAACTTGTTGCTCTTGTGTTGGTTTAATATATGTATAGCTGAGTCTGTTTGCATGAGATTGAGTTGGTAAAGAGGTGATTCGTCCTTGTGTATTATTAGTAGAAGGTAGAGAAGGAGTTGTTAGTCAGGGTGATTTGTCGGTGGCTTGATATGTGAAAATAGTTGTTTTAGCCATTAAGTCATAATTATAGACTCACGGTTGTAGTGAAAATTGAAGGTAGTCTAAATGTATGATTGAGTGAGTTAGTATGAGGTGGGAAATCCGTATAAGTAGAAAAGATTGTATGGGTTATAATATAAGATTAAGGTTGATCATGTCTATTATGTAACTTTATCCCCTTGACCTTTTTTTCGTTGGTAGTTGTAAACTAGTACAACTTATGAGAAGGTATATAGTGGGTTTTGAGGTGTTTGAATAGAATGTGTCAATTTTATGGACTAGCATATTATTTTGCACTCATCATTGGTGGTAGATAATTGATGCTGAACTATAGGTTTGAATTTAAGTGTAGAATGTGGTGGTGAAAAAAATGGTGGGATGAGATTAATGATGTATGTTTTGTGAGATTAAATTAGTAGGCTTGATGTGTTGAAATAGTACGTGCTAATGAGTTATGCTAAGGAAGACCGTAAGGTCATGATCGATTATGGTGGTTGTGAAGTTCTAGCATACTAGTGTTTCTTGATGTTTATTTCGTAGTGTCCAAGTGAGAATTATGTGTAAAGTTAGATTGTAAATCATGTTTAGAGCTAAACATTAAGTTTGCACAGTTGATGGCCATTAAGGTAGTTGTGATGATTGATTGGGTAATCATACCGATTTTATGGAAGTGATCTAATAGGCTTGAATGGTGTACGCAAGAGATTAGGTTTATTTGATTCATAGTGAAGTATGATAGTGTATGTATGATGTAGAAGTATGTGTAAGGTGACATGAGGTTGCAGCATTGTTTCTAAGGCTATTACTTGTTGTGCGTGGCTAGTGGTACCATTGAATTGTTAAGTGGATAAATATTAGTTAGATGGTATATGGTGATCTAAATTGTCATGTTAAGGTGTTTTGATTGATAGTGTTGGGCCTTTTGCGATGATCTTGATTCTCATAGTAGAGGGATATAAATTTGGAGTCACAATAGTAGTAGGCTCTGTCGAAAGAGATATGGTTCATCAAAGGCTTGGTGATATCTATGTTAAGTGTTAGCATCTAAGCTTGACTTTTGAAGGTTGAACCGATAGAATAAGTGTGCAAGCATTATACTAGGACTATTGGTGGCTAGAGAAAGATAGAGTGTATCCCGGAAGGTAGTCATTCGGGCTAAGTTCTATGATATGCATATGTTGTTATTTTTTTTTCAGACCCTAGAGTGCAGTAAGTGTAGTTCAGTTAGAATCTGGTAAAGGATCTCCCAAACTCTAGATAATGACTTGAAGCTAAAGGGGAGATGACAGAACGAAAGACCAAGTAAGGCTCTCAGATTCTCGTAGTGATGCAGTATGATTTAAAAGATAAGAAAGTGAGGGTGAATCTCAACCCATTCCTACCTCAGTATTTTTTTTCAGTTATCCGGGTGCTTATTCATGCCTTACGATTCAGTTCCGTGATCATAGTTCATGATCCCTGTATATGATAGAGAGTCATGTACTCTTCCAGTTCCAAAATAATGAGTTCTAGTTCATTCAAGTAGTCAGAATCACATTCCTTATGTTATGAACTCTAGTTGAAGTCATGCAACTCATGGCACATGTACTCACTCTTTATAGTGTGCTCAGTCCCGTATAAAAATCTTTTCATGCTTCGGAGTCTTATGTTTTAACCTTTAAGTGACCTTCCCTATGCAATGATAATGGTGATGATGTAAATGTTCTTTTTGATGGAAGATCACAGTATGCTTCTTTAGATACGGCTATAAGTATGAAATAAGATTTGGGGCCAAGTCTTTGATACATGTGATGGTTAGTGGAAAAGTCTGTGTGTGTATGTTTTTAGGATAGCGCGTGGGAGTTATATTGATAATAGTTTAGAAACTATGTGAAGTATGTATTTATTGGTGTTTGCCTTGAAGTTAACATGTGGTTATAAATTAGGCTTGAATGACGTTTTGGGATTGCAGTGGAAGGTCACAATATGCATTAGCGACTTCATATTAAGAGTTCAGAGTAGTCATTGAAGTGGTAAGGCATGTTATGCTTAGAATATGATCTTTAAAAGAGGTATAGAAGGTGGCATCATATGGTTTAGAATAATAGCGTGGTGTAGCATGTTGTATTTTTGTGACTTAGAGTTAGGCTTGATCGCGGAGTAAGGATTAAGCTATTTTAGACACTAGTAGAAAAATTTGTCATATGAGAAATTTAAGTTGAATTAAATGAATATCATATTTATAGGGAATAGTTTAGTTAAGGGATATTTGGGAAGTGCGCTAAGCCTAAAAGTAAGAAGTTCTATTGCCAAAGGTCTGAAAATTCCATCCTAATTTAGGAGTTATATGTCTATATTCTAGACAGCAGAGTATTGTCAATGTTGTGATTTCCTCAGTTAGATGTCTTGTGTAATCCATACCTAAGATTCGTGGCTCCCTATTACTGCTAGAACTTCCTTAGAGAGAGTGTTGAAGAGAATACTCCAGTTAAGTATGAAGGTCCAGCATGATTTATTTTGTATAGCCAGTAAGTCAGTTTAACAAGCAAATTCACAACGCTTGTTTTCTCGTCTCTTCATTTATTCATGCTATCCAAAAATCTCAGATATGTTACTATTCCAAGATATAGTATACTAGTATTTGGAGTATAGCTCAATTCATGTGTCATGTACTAGATTCAGATTCTAGATGCTTAGTTATGATTAAATTTGTAGGTGCCTAGTGCATCGCCTTAGTTTTCTGAGCATCTTAGTGAATTGAGCATTCATAGAGGGACATAGGGTACCAAGGGGGAGATACCCCATTCAGTTGTGTGCATAGATTCTAATTACAAGCCTCGCACCAGCTATCATTGCGTATTCAGTCATACATTCATATGTCAGTTCAGTCAAATATGCATGCATTAGAAATGCATGTTCAATAGAAAAAGTTCAGCTTATCAGTGTATTCAGTTCCGCTCTCATGAGAACAACTCAGTAACAAATCCATGCATCAGATATGCACATCCGGTATAAGAATTTAGAACATCAGTAGTTCCAGTCTTACAGTCATGTTTTAGATCAGTGCATTCTTTCTTAGAGAAACATATCATTTCTGCATTATTCCATACCTCTAAGCTTTAATAAGTTCCTACCCATCATTCCAGAACGAATGATCCCAAGGGGGAGATAATGTAACACCCCGCATTTTAGGCTAGAATAAAAACCATGATTTCGATGCATTGATAATCTCGAAGCCATAAATCCTATGCCAATATGGCATGTTAATTATTTGCATAGTAAGTGAATCCATTCAAGCTTGAATTTAGACCATAGAGGTCCTTCAACTCAAGGACGAGTTGAAACTATTTTGATCGGTTAAGTTTTAGTAGACGTAATTTGTACCATCTTCCATCAACTATAACTCTCTATATATGTTGAACTAGAGAGCCTACTATGTGTCAAATGATAGGTCTTTAAGTTAGCTTTCCGACAATACCAATTTTGCTAAAATCTGGCAACCGAGCAAAAAGTTATGGTCTTTCAAAGTAGTAGGCGGCGCCTATGTAAACATAGGTGATAGCATAGGCGGCGCCTATGTAAACATAGGTGATAGCATAGGCAGCACCTATGTAAAGGTTTCAGGTGACTTAAACACTTTATTTTTGGGGCAAAATGGTCCTTTTCCACCCTTACTTAGCCCTAAACACGAAATTCAATTCCCAAAGACCTCAAAATACACCTTCATTCATCAAAATTGTTCAAGAAATCTCTCTAGGGTTTCAAAATAAAAACCCAAGTAGTTCAAGATTCAACCATGGGTTTTCAAAACAAATTGAAGATTTTAAATCTCCGCAATGTAGGCTTCAAGAAGCACCTATCATATTCGCATATAGAGGTACGTAGGGTTATCTCAAAAATCTCATGGGCTTGAAAAATTCATATTTTCAAATAGGGGTTTTGAAATTACGAATATGATTATGTTTTAAATGTTTTATGATATTGATTTGTCCCTTAGGCCTACTCCCAAAGTGATTTGCTATATGATATATGTATATGCATGTATCCCGAAAAGATGTTAACTTGAGAGCATGAATGACATGAAATTTCCTCTCTTGATGTGAATTTGTTTTAAATGTTCATATGATGTAAATTGTTTGAAAACATCTTGAAGAGCATGACATGAAATGTTTTGAGAATTGATATGATTTTGACTTAAAAACGAGAAGGTTATTCATGTTGAATACAATGGTTGAATGAGAAGAATGATGTGATATTGATGTCTTTCAAGTCGGGTATGACGATACCCTACAGAATATGATATGTGATTGAATCAAATGAAATTTGAATGCATTGATTTTACATGAGATAGGTGGATGCCCTAAGAAGGCGTTTGAGTGTAAGGGCTCATCGCTAGAAACCGTGTTTGCCGATACGGGAATTTGGTATCAGGCTAAGTGATCTTGAGTACTTGACTTTACGTCATTCCCAAATTAGGATTATAGGTAGGAGCCCAGGCTAAGTGATCTTGGGCACTACCATTGGGTCGAGACACCATGCTGTGTGATCTTGTGTGTCTTCCCCTCACGTATACTCTAATCTCGGCGGCTTCGGGGTTTGACAGTTGGTGTAAATTATGTAGGGTATTCCTCCTAGCTCAGCTGCATTTCATTGTTATTGAAAATAATTACATTATGCCCATGTGTTTTCAAATGATCTGATATGAAACTGCTTTATAAAGGCTTTCACCTATATTGTGTAAAAATATTATACTTCTGTTTTGATTTCTCTGCGTACTAGTACTTTTGTATTAACCCCCTTCCCTCCCAGGTTAGGAGGCGCAGTCTAAGGGTCCAGATAACCAGTAAATTTCTTCCGACAGATCACAGAATCAAGTGGTGAGCCTTGTATATTTCGAAAGGCCTGACTCTGCTATTTCATTTATCATTCATTAGTTTTGGGTCTGCTGGGGGCCTTGTCCCAGTTTTCAGATAGACATTGTTTCAGTCATGTAGTAGAGATTTCGCAGACGGTTTAGAGATTTTGAATTAGATTGTGGTACACTATTCCCCATTTTCGTTTTCATATAATTCTTGACCATGTTTCCGTTATATTGTGTATCTTCTGCATTTCTTTTGTCATGAATTATGTGCATGATGATCAGACAGATAGGGGTGTTTCGTGCCTCATGGTTCGGAATGCTCGTCATGGACAGGACCCCGGTTCGGGTCATTATAAAAGGACAACCAATGTTAGCATGGTTTGGTGGTAATCTCCTCACTTCTCTCCACACAACCTCTCATTTTTCCAATCTCGGATTACCACCTTGCACTCTCTTACTCCTCTCAATCTTTTGTCTCTCATAATAATTCGGATTGGAGTAGGTAGGAACTTCTCTTTGTGGCTTGGGCAGCAAGTAAGTCATGAGGCGATTCCCCCATTGGTCTCTTACATTATTAGGCCAATTTTGCACATTTGGAAATCTATGTTGTGCAAACCAATCAGCTCCTAAGCATACATGACCGCATGTCAAGGAAAGAAAATCGCACCACACCTCCTCATGGTATTCAAATTGGGAGAAGACAACTTTGACCCTCTCGGTAACCTTAAACCCATCCAAAAAGTATGGAACAAGTAAAGGCTCACAAAACAACCCCAAGTAGTCAACCATGGATGGAAGGATGTAGTTTCTATAGTACCTATCATTTAACACAACGAGGTAGTCCGTTATCCCACAAATGGTCACCTTTCCGAAGTGTACACTCCTTCTCGAATCAACATTGTAAAGCACGCGAGTACCCCTTGGTATTGGAGATGCATACCCTTTTCTTCTTATTGGACAATGTAACGCCCCGTAAAAGGCGTGCATAGATTAGTGTTTAATATTGAGCTCTTAGACTTAATGACTTAAAAAATTTTAAGTGTAAAATGAGACTTAGTCATTTTAGCTGGCAATCTTCGGGATACAACTTTTCAATCTTTCCAACATCCATTTTTAGATTTTAAAGTTGCGTTACGATCGGGAAAGCTCATAGTGTATCTCGGATAAGTGTCGGAATTTTTCGGAACGCATAAGGCTGCGTTTGGATTTCAAAACAGTAGCAAAACTCATAGCCTATTGCCCAGTTTTCAGCATTTCAGGGTCAACTTCAAACAATCATAACTCCCTCTATATAATGAACTGTGTGAGCTATAATATATCAAACGAAATCTATTTGGGTCCTCTTTCAAATTCAGTTATTTTCATCCAATTTGATTATATGAGTAAAAAGTTATAATCGATTTACTCCAGACTATCAAACTGTCAACTGAGGGACAGATTTGACCTTAATTGTTTCTTAGGGGTATTTTGGTCATCCTTCACCCCTATATATACCACCAACACGGGATTTAATCCCTCAAACACCAAAATACACCTTCATTCATCAAAACTGCTCAAGAACACTCCTTAGGGTTTCAAAATAAAAACCCAAATAGTTCAAGATTCAACCGTAGGTTTTCGAAGATAATTACATATTCGGAATCACAAATCCGCGAGCTTCAAGAAACATCTAGTATTTTCGGAAATAGAGGTACGTGGGGTTATCCTAAAATCTCATGGGTGTAGTTTTTATGAACATGCATGCTTTTAAATGGGGGTTTTCAATCAAATGCTAATAACTTGCTTTCAATATGATTTCTAAATCATTTTTTTTTATGTCATGGGAATTGTTTGCCTAGATACTTCAATGGTTGAAACCATGCATATGTGATTTGAGATTTTCCATGGAAGTTTGATAAATATGAATGATAAATTGCTATCAAATTCCCATGATAATGTCTTGATACCCCATATCATATTGTGACCAACAAAAGAGAGCATGAATTTGAAATAATTATTGTTCACCACTTGTAAATGATGAAGTACCTTGGTTTTTAAATGATTATGCATATGTGGATGTGATATTGATGACTTGCAAGTCGGGTATGACGATACCCTACAGAATATGATACGTGATTGAATTAAATGAAGTTTGAATGCATTGATTTTATATGAGATAGGTGGATGCCCGAAGAAGGCGTTTGAGTGTAAGGGCTCATCGCTGGAAACCGTGTTTACCGACACGGGAATTTGGTACCAGTCTAAGTGATCTTGTGTACTCGACTTTATGTCATTCCCAAATTGGGACTATAGGTAGGAGCCTGGGCTAAGTGATCTTGGGCACTACCATTGGGTCGAGACACCATGCTTCGTGGTCTTATGTGTCTCTCCCTCACTTATACTCTAATCTTGATGGCAACCGAGGTTTGACAGTTGGTGTAAATTATGTAGGGTATTCCACCTAGCTCAGTTATATTTCATTGTTGTTGAGAAACTATTGCATTATGCTCATGTGTTTTCAAACGATTTGATATGAAATTGCTTTATAATGGCTCTCAACTATATTTTGTAAAAATATTATGTTTTGTTTTGATATCTCTGCATGCTAGTACTTTTATGCTGACCCCCTCCCCTCTCCAACCTCTCAAGTTCAAAGGCCCAGTCTAGGGGTCAAGAGAATCAGTAGATCATTCAGACAGAGTTGCAGAGACAAGTGGTGAGCCTTCTATGTTTCGAAAAGTCTTATGTCCTGCACTCTTTTTATCTTATATTTAGTTTTGGGGTCTACTGGGGGCCTTGCCCCAGTTTATATACAGTTACTTGACTCAGTCATTTGTTAGAGATTTTCGCAGACAGTTGTTTAGAGGTTGATTAATGTTGGGGGAACTTTATTTCCCCGTTATTGTTTCTTTTCATATTTATGACCATGTTTTCGAATTATTGTGTTTCTTCTACATTACTTTGATCATATGAATTAGGTGCATGATTACCAGACAGATAGGGGTGTTTCGGGCCTCCATGGTTCGAAATGCTCGTCACGGCCAGGCCCTGGTTCGGATCATGACAAACTTGGTATCAGAGCACAGTTTATGGTCCCAGGGTGTCTGCAAAATCGCGTCAGGTAGAGTCTTGTTTATGGGTGTGTAGTACGCCACACTTATAAGCAGGAAGCTACTAGGCATTTAGGAATGTCTCTCTTTCTTCATGTTCTAGTTCGTGCAATAGAGTTAGAATGTTCCTCTTTCATACTCTAATTCGTGCTATGGTGTCGCCCATACGGAAGTAAAAAGTCATCCCACATTCTTTCCTTACTCTAATGTCCTCAGATATGTCTCAGTATTGAGGTGATTCAAGTACAGAAGTTTAGAATCTAAATGGTATGGTCCTTTCTGATTGAACCATATAAGAGTTAAAACTTATGCAAGGACTTGATAAGAGTCCGTTAGCGCTTCAATGTGTATTGATTTCGATGTAAAGATTGATCCTGATGGAATTGTGCTTTTCAGCTTGAGGTATTAATTGCATTTAGTCCCCTTCAAATTTATGTTACAAATGTCTTGCTTAAGGGGGGATGATGTGTAGTAGAATGTTGGAACTGTATTTCCACCCAAATAGTCGTATGCGTTAAAGTGTTGTTGTCATGACCTATTGGTAGTGATATTAGACCAAGAAGTTAGGGATGTGAAGTCATAAAGTTAGAAGTCAAAGTGAGAGTGACTTTTGTGTAAATGAATATTTTAGTTGAATAATCGATGTTCGAGAATGATTTACCCCCCTTATGGTGATAGACTAATGTGGTAGCTAGTAGTATGTGTGGATTGTATGGTAGTCTGTGGGGGAAGTGTCTGACTCAGATTTTTATTTATACAGAGTAAGATGTGTATCCTTAGATCATTGAATATTGTGTGTCAATTTTCTATCTCTTGTAATATGTAATCTTATTATCATGGTGTTTTTGAAAAAAAAATCAAAGTCTAGTGAAGCCGTGTGGGGCTCTTTTGATTCACTAGCATAGTTTCTTTGTTATTCATTTCATTTCTTGTTCAAAACACAAAAATCAAAGTTTAGTGAAGCCGTGTGAGGCCTATTTCGATTCACTAGTAGCTTGCTGTCCAACTTGTTGTTCTTGTGTTGGTTTAATATATGTGTAGCTGAATCTGTTTGCATGAGATTGAGTAAGTAATTAGGAGGTGAGAGATCAGTATAAGTAGATAAGATTGTATAGGGTTATTTAAGGTTAACCATGCCTATTATGTGACTTTAACCCCCCCCCCCCCACCCGGACCTTCTTTTGTTGGTAATTGTAAACTAGTATTACTTGTGAGAAGGTATGTAGTAGATTTCTGAGGTATCTGGATAGAATGTTCAGATTTGACGGACTAGTATATTATGTTGCCTTCTTCATTGATGGTAGATGATTGATGCTAGACTATTGGCTTGAATTTAATGTAGAATATGGATGTCGGAATAGTGGCATGAGATTGATAATGTTGGGCTTTTTTATATGATCTTGATTCTCATAGTAATGAGATATAAGTTTGGAGTCGCGATATTGGTAGGCTATGAAGAAAGTGGTATGGTTCATCAAAGGCTCGGTGATATCCATGTTAAGTTTTAGAAATCTAAGTTTGAGCTTTGAAGGTTGAACCGATAGAAATAAGTGTACAAGCATCATACTATGACTATTGGGGTTATCGAAATATAGAGTGTATCTCAGAAGGTAGTATTAGCAGTGGGCTTTCCACTTTCATGTGTGGTCTTTCAGGTTAAATTTCTATTTAATTATGTGTATTGTTGTATTCCAGACCCCAGAGTATGGTGAGTGTAGTTCAGCTTAGAGTCTAGTAATAAGGGATCTCTTGAACTTAATATGATGGCTTAAAGACAAGGGGGAGATGATAGAACGAATAACCAAGTCAGGCTCTCAGATTCTAGTAGTGATGTCATGATGATATAGAATGTCAGAAAGTGAGGGTGAGACTCAACCCATTCTTATCTTAGTATTTTTCAGTGATCCCAATGCCTACTCAAGCTTTACGTTTCAGTTCCGTGATCATAGTTTGTGATTCCTGTATATGATAGAGAGTCACGTACTCTTCCAGTTCCAAGATAATGAGTTCTAGTTCATTCAAGTAGTCGGAATCACATTCCTTATGTTAGGAACTCTAGTTGAGGTCATGCAACTCATGACGCATGTACTCACTCTTTATAGTGTGCTCAGTCCCGTATAAAAATCTTCTCATGCTTCAGGGTCTTATGTTTTAACCTTTTAGTGACCTTCCCTATGCAATGATAGTGGTGATGATGTAAATGTTCTTGTTGATGGAAGATCATAGTACGTTTGTTTAGATAAGGCCATAAGTATGAAGTAAGATTTGGGGCCAATCTTTGATACATGTGGGTTAGTGGAAAAGTTTGTGTGTATGTTTTAGGGTAGCGCGTGGGAGTTATATTGACAATAGTTTAGAAACTATGTGAAGTATGTATTTGTGGGTGGTTGCCTTGAAGTAAACATGTGGTTATAAAATAGGCTTGAATGACATTTTGGGATTGTAGTGGGAGGTCGCAATATGCATTAGCGACTTCATTTTAAGAGTTCAGAGTAGTCATTGAAATGGTAAGGCATGTTATCCTTAGGATGTGATCTTTAAAAGAGGTATAGAAGGTGGCGTCATATGGTTTAGAATAATAGAGTGGTGTAGTATGTTGTATTTTTGTGACCTAGAGTTAGGCTTGATCGCGGTGTAAGGATTAAGCTATTTTAGACATTAGTAGAAAAATTTGTCAATGCTCATATGAGAATTTTAAGTTGAATTGAATGAATATGATATTTATAGGGAATAGTATAGTTAAGGGATATTCGAGAAGTGTACTAAGCTTGAAAGTAAGAAGTTGTATTGCCAAAGGTCTGGTAATTCTATCCTAATTTAGGAGTTATATGTCTATATTCCAGACTGCAGAGTAGTGTTAATGTTGTGATTTCCTCAGTGGGATGTCTTGTGTAATCCATACCCAAGATTTGTGGCTCCCTATTACTATTAGAACTTCTTTAGAGAGAGCATTGAAGAGATACTCCAGTTATGTATGAGGGTCCAGCATAATTCAGTCTGTATAGCCAGTAAGTCAGTTTAGCATTCAGATTCGCATGACTTGTTTTCTCATCTTTTCATTTATTCATGCTACCCGAAAGACATGATACTATTCCAAGATAGAGTATACTAGTAATTGCGAGTATAGCTCAGTTCATGCGTCATGCATTAGATTCAAATTCCAGAGGTTCAGTTATGAATCAAATCGTAGGTGCCTTATGCATTGCCTCTGTTTTTCGAGTATCTTAGTGAATTGAGCGCTCATAGAGGGACATAGGGTCCCAAGGGGGAGATACCCCATTTGGTTGCATGCATAGGTTCTTATTACAAGCTTCGGATCAGTTGTTATTGCGTATTCAGTCATACGTTCTTGTGTCAGTTCAGTCAGATATGCCTGCATTAGAAATGTATGTTCAATAGAATAAGTTCAGCTTATTAGTGTATTCAATCCTGCGTTAATGAGGACAACTAAGACACAGACCCATGCATCAGATATGCATGTCCGGTATAAGAATTCAGAACATCATTAGTTCCAGTCTTATAGTCATGTTTCAGATCAGTGTATTCTTTATTAAAGGACATGTCATGTCCGTGTTATTCCATAGCTTTAAGGCTTCAACAAGTTCCTACCCATAATTCGAGGAAGAATGATCCCAAGGGGGAGATAATGTAACGCCCCATAAAAGGCGTGCATAGATTAGTCTTTAATATTGAGCTCTTAGACTTAATGACTTAAAATTTTCTAAGTGTAAAATGAGACTTAGTCATTTTAGCTGGCAATCTTCGGGATACAACTTTTCAACCTTCCCGACATCCGTTTTTAGATTTTCAAGTTGAGTTATGATCGTAAAATCTCATATTTCATCTCGAATAAGTTTAGAAATTTTTCGGAACGCATAAGGCTGTGTTTGGATTTCAAAACAGTAGCAAAACGCATAGCCTATTGCCCAGTTTTCAGCATTTCATGGTCAACTTCAAACAATCATAACTCCCTGTATATAATGAACTGTGTGAGCTAAAATATATTAAATGAAAGATCTTTGAGTCCTCTTTCAAATTCAGTTAGTTTCATCCAATTTTATTATATGAGTAAAAATTTATAATCGATTTACTCCAGATTATCAAACTGTCAACTGAGGGACAGATTTGACCTTAATTGTTCCTTAGGGGTATTTTGGTCATCCTTCACCCCTATATATACCATCAACACGGGATTTAATCCCTCAAACACCAAAATACACCTTCATTCATCAAAATTGCTCAAGAACACTCCTTAGGGTTTCAAAATAAAAACTCAAACAGTTCAAGATTCGACCGTAGGTTTTCAAAGATAATTACATGTTCGGAATCACAAATCCACGAGCTTCAAGAAACATCTAGTATTTTCAGAAATAGAGGTACGTGGTGTTATTCAAAAATCTCATGGGTCTTTAAACTCATGTTTTACAAATGGGGGTTTTGAAACTACGAATATAATTATGTTTTGAATGTTTCTATAATATTGAATTTGGTCTTTAGGCCTGCTTCCGAAAGATTTGACATATTATATATGTATATACGTGTGTTTCAAAAAGGTGATATTTTGAGAGCATGAATTATATGAAATCACTCTCTTGATGTGAATTTGTTTTGAATGTGCATATGATGTAAATTGTTTGAAAACATCTTGAAAAGCATGACATGAAATGTTTTGAGAATTGATATGATTTTGACTTGAAAATGAGAGGGTTATTTGTGTTGAAACATGTTGAATACACTGGTTGAATAAGAAGAATAATGTGATATTAATGGCTTGCAAGTCATGTATGACGATACCCTACAAAATATGATATGTTATTGAATCAGATGAAATTTTAATGCATTGATTTTACATGAGATGGGTGGATGCCCAAAGAAGGCGTTTGAGTGTAAGGGCTCATCGCTGGAAACCGTGTTTGCCGACACGGGAATTTGGTACCAGGCTAAGTGATCTTGTGTACTTGACTTTATGTCATTCCCAAATTTGGACTATACGTAGGAGCCCGGGCTAAGTGATCTTGGGCACTACCATTGGGTCGAGACACCATGCTTCGTAGTCTTGTGTGTCTCTCCCTCACTTATACTCTAATCTCGGTGGCAACCGAGGTTTGACAGTTGGTGTAAATTATGTAGGGTATTCCACCTAGCTCAGTTGCATTTCATTGTTGTTGAGAAACTATTGCATTATGCCCATGTGTTTTCAAATGATCTGATATGAAATTCACTATAATGTAAATACATTTATAATAGGAATCACATTAATTGTCTCGACCTCCTATTTGTTTTGAGTCCCCACTTCTATTCTCCACAAAAACAAAAAACTCAAATGAGAAAAAAATTCTTTAGCAGAAAACTCAAACTAAAAAAGCACTAAATTCAAGACTGAAATGGTTAAGATAAAAACTAAAAAGCACCAAGCATTGAAAATTCACGTGAAACCTCGTGAATGAATATGCATAGGAAACTGAAAAAGGAAAAGTGATACATGATGCCTAGCGTGTCGTTCTTATTTTTTCATGGTACACCTAGAATATCGTGTGTTGTGCAGAGACCCACACCTAGAATATCATGTAGGTTCCCACGCATATCATGTGATATATTGAAAAGATGCATCAATAAGATGATCACATGTACATTCATGGTCAACCTATGTTTGACATTCATAAAGTTACTTGTTCAATATAAATTGAGCATAATTTTCAGATTGTGTAATCAAGATAATTCATCTTGATGATGATGGTTTAGCATTGAATGTCTTCCATAAATAGCTGAACCATTACTAATGAGAACAAAGTTTCATGTATTGGTATGAAATATAATATATTGAATACAATAGTACTTGTATGCATTATGCATTAGACCAATATATTATGATTATTTCTTCCCTCTCAATTGGTTCAAGGTCAGGAACCAACTATTCCATCTAATAGTTTTGATGTGCGGTATACGATTAATAAATATACCATGATGCACAAAGATGAATTTCTCAAAGAAGTAAAGGATGTATGTTAGTTTTCCTAACATAAGGGGGAGATTATAAGCACTATGAAATATGTTAGAAATTATCACCATATCCTTATCTAAAAGATAATTCAAGTCAAATGCTGAAAGCATCTCATATTAAGCGCAAGTGATCTTATTTTGTGTTCCTAAAGTATAAAGTCTATGCAAGCGTGAAGCGTGGTAGACTAATCGGTTCTAAATGAAATAGTCCTTGAAAAATAAGGAGCAAATAATCATAATAAGAAGGCAATGAGCTCTTAAAGATCCTATGACATACCACTTCACGAAACCTTATGAGAGGTTCATGTACCTGAAAATAATGAAGTGATGAGATCTCAAAATGCTATGTCGCATTGTCAACCGATACAAAAATGATATATCATCAATATCTTTGACACAATATTGGTGAAATATTGTGAAAGATTACGAGGATCTGAATTCTACATTTATTTAAGCATGCTGACGTAGAAACATTTATCAAGTGACATGAAAGGATGCATCTTGGTAAGTATTGAACTTATTTGATTTGCAGTCCAGATATTTGAAGATGCCACTCATGAAATGTTGAATATTGTCACTTGACAAAACTTATGTGAAAAACTTGTAAGGATTCAAAATGCTTGAAGCATATAAAAGTTTCTGGAAAACTTATTTATAATCCTTATATTGTATAAGCTTATTGCTTGAACATCATTAGAACTCTTAGAGAGTTTTCAAAGCAATAGATTATTTGCTGAAATTTGAAATATATCGAATTGGACTAGTTATAAAGTACCAAATCTTAGTGCAATTAATGCACTCATGTACCTTGCAAATACTACAAGGCCTATAGCCTTTTCAGTCAATTTGTTAGCAAGGTATATGTCTGCTCCTACTATGAGACATCAAAATAGGATAAAACACATGAGCTAGTTTTATTCTAAAGATTGCAGTCCCGATCTTATTGGTTTAAGTACCCGCATAAAGCTCGGTCTCAAATAGGCTATGTGTTTATATATGGTGGTACTGCCATATCTTGGAGATATACAAAGCAGTCTATCGTAGTCACTTCATCGAATCATGCTGACATAATAGCTATTCATGAAGCAAGCTGAGAATATGTATGGTTGAGGTCCATGATACATCTCATTCGAGAAAAATATGGTGTGAAATATGACAATCTACATACAATTTTATACAGAGATAATTCAGCATACATAGTACATCTTAAGAGAGGATTCATAAATGGAGATAGAACGAAGCACATTTTGCCAAAGTTTTTCTACATACATGAGCTACAAAAGAATGATGATATTAACGTGCAACAGATTCGTTCAACTGACAATGTGACTGATTTATTCATCAAATCTTCTCCAATTGCAACTTTCAAGAAGATGCTGCACAAGATCGGGATGCAAAAGTTCAAGAATGTTCTCATTAGGGGGAGTTAATACGCGTTGTACTCTTTTTCCCTTACAAGGTTTTGTCCCACTGTATTTTCCTTGTAAAGTTTTTAATGAGAAAGCCGAAATGCGTATTATTATAGATGTGTACTCTTTTTCCTTCACTAGATTTTTTTCCTACTGGGTTTTTTCTAGTAAGGTTTTAACGAGGCACATTATCTACCAATTAGACATTCAAGGGGGAGTGTTATAAATGTATTTACATTATAGTGAATGTCTATCAAGATCTATCAAGATCTACTTTGATATCTATTAGGATTTGAAGCATCCGTCTTTTACTCAGACTAGGAGTAAATTTTCCCTATAAATAGAGGGGTTTTGTTGATTGTATTTATAATCTTATGATCTCTCATCCCTCAAAAGAAGAAATAAGGATCACTCTCTCTATTCTCTCTACTATTCTTCTTTATTCTTTATTAGTTTATAACAATTCCCAATTTTTCATATATTTAAGGCAACACGTGGGAGCCTGCACGGTATTTGAGGTGGGGATCCCTGCACGACACACGCACTATGTGTGCACGGTGCGCTAGGCATCCTACATCACTTTTCTTTTTTCAATTTTCAATGCATAGTGATTCCTGAGTTTTTTTCACGTGAGTTTTCAGTGCTTAGTGTTTTTTTAATTTCCAATTTCAGTCATTTTAGTGTTGAGTTTTTGCTTGAGGGAAAAAAAAATTATTTGAGTTTTTTACTTTTGTGCAGAATAGTAGTGGGAACTCAAACAAATAATGGACAACGATAGTTAATGTGACTCTCAATACGTCATATTTAAGGTAACACGTGGGAGCTTGCATGACATTCTAAGTATGGGTCGCTGCACGACACACTATGCGTGTCGATTACCACGATAAAATATGCACGACATGCTAAGCATCCTACGTCACTTTTCCTTTTTCAGTTTTCAACGCATATTCATTCCCAAAGTTTTTTCATGTGAACTGTCCAACCCATTCTTATTCCCAAGGTATTTCATGTGAATTTTCAATGCTTACTGCTTTTACAATTTTTGATTTTGCCTGTTTCAATCTTGAGTTTAGTGCCTCTTTAGTTTGAGTTTGTAGCTAGAGGAAATTTTCTTCGCTTGAGCTTATTGTTTTTATGTGTAATTGAAGTGGGGACTCGAACAAATTATATAGGGGGGTATGAAAACTAATGGGACTCTCAATAGGTCATATTTAAGGCAACACGTGGGAGCTTGCATGACATTCTAGGTGTGGGTCCCTGAATGACACAATACGTGTGCCTATTGCCACCACAAAGCATGCACAACACGCTAAGCATACTACATAACTTTTTCTTTTTCAGCTTTCTGTGCATATTGATTCTCGAGGTTCTTTCACATGAATTTTCAATCCATGCTTATTCCCTAGGTATTTCACGTGAATTTTCAACACTTTATGCCTTTTTCGTTTTCTATTTTGGCTAATTCGGTCTTGAGTTCAGTACTTTTTTCATTTTCGATTTTGACCTTTTTAGACTTGAACTTTCATGTGTGCAAACAATCGCGTAAAGAAAATTCATCCACTAACATGACTAACAACTCAAAAAAGTTCCTAAGAAATTGTGTAAATTCACATGACAAACAACCAAAAGAAATGATTAATACAAGTCATGTAAAATCACACGGCAGACAACGAAATAAAAAAATTGGTATATGAGTTGTGTGAATTGAGCAACAAACAATCAAATAAAAAAAGTAAATGACCAAATGACTGTTTGAGACCAATTGTTAAAAGAATTGTTTGTCGCTGGAAAATGAGCAATTTGTCCGTTTGGTATTTCTCAAAAAACATATTTCTAACCGCAAGTACTATCATCAATGATAATGTTACATCTATTAGATTTGTAACTGTGCAATTATATATGTATAACATATTTCTTTTACCAAACAAAAAGCATAAAGCGTACCTCAATGTGCGATGAAGGCTTAATCAGATAATTGGCACTAGCTGGAGGAAATCTTTTTCGTTTAGGTTGTTCTATTTTTGTGCAGAAAAGAAATAGGGACTATAAATAAGGGGCGAAACAACTAATGCTACTCCCAATATCTCATATTTAAGGTAATATGTGGGAGCATGCACGAAATTCTAGGTGTGGATCCCTGCACAACACACGCACTTTGTGTGCACGACACGCTAGGCATCCTACGCCACTTTTCGAGGCTTTTTCACGTGAATTTTTAGTGCTTAGTATTTTTCTAATTATAAATTTTGGTCGTTTCAGTCTTGAGTTTTTAGCTAGAGGAAAAAATTTTGGCTTGAGTTTTTTGCTTTTGTGCAGAATAATAGTGGAAATTTGAACAAATAATGGGCAGCGACAAATAATGCGACTCCAAATATGTCATATTTAAGGTAACGCTGGAGCTTGCATGACATTCTAGATGTGCGTCCTTGCACGACACACTATGCGTGCCTATTACCACGACAAAATATGCACGACACGCTAGGCATCCTACATTACTTTTTCTTTTTTAGTTTTCAGTGCATATTCAATCCTGAAGTTTTTTCAGTTGAACTTTTCAATCCATTCTTATTCCCTAGGTATTTCACGTGAATTTTTAATACTTTCTGCTTTTCAATTTTCGATTTTGGTTGTTTCAATCTAGAGTTTAGTGCTTCTTTAGTTTGAGTTTTTTGCTAGAGGAAAATTTTTTTTGTGTGAGTTTTTTGTTTTTATGCATAATTGAAGTGGGGACGCGAACAAATAGGGGGTCACGACAATTAATGCGACCTCCAATATATCATATTTAAGGCAACACGTGGGAGTCTGCATGACATTCTAGATGTGGGTCCCTGAATGACACACTATGCATTCCTATTGCCACCACAAAGCATGCACGACATGCTAAGCATCCTACATAACTTTTTTATTTTCACTTTTCAGTGCATATTGATTTTCGAGTTTTTTTTTACATGAATTTTCAATATATGCTTATTCCCCAGGTATTTGCGTGAATTTTCAACACTTGTTGCCTTTTCAGTTTTCTATTTTGGCTTGTTCGGTATTGAGTTTAGTGCTTCTTCATTTTTCGATTTTGACCTTTTTAGACATGAACTTTCATGTGTGCAAACAATCGATTCAAAAACGAATGTTGTTAAATGGTCACAATTTTTTGGCCTAAAAATGACCACAAATATACAAAGACTATACTAACCTTTTCCCTTAAAAAAAAAAAAATCTTTACTATCTTTTAAATTATTTTTTTCAAACCAACAATCTGGCTAACAGCCCATTTATTAAATAAAATAAGTAATGTTCAATACAAGTAAAGGTCAGGCCCAAATAAAACCTGGCCCAAACCCATTAACATTAAGTAGAATTTACCTATATCCCGACATGTTTGTCAATATTTACCTAAAATCTCAACATTTTTTTTATTTCGTAAAATCTCAATATTTAGCCATTGAAGATATATTTAATTAGCATGAGATACATCCTAGAGATACATATAGTTAGTAAACTAATTTGCTTAAATTAAGGCCTGAGATCTTTTCTGTTTTTAACACTTGGGATATATATGTGTTTGGGACAAGAATTTTAATCCTTGTGATTCAAAATTGTGTATTCATTACTTAAAATTTTAAACAAAACATAGTAAAGCACGTGTTTCAACCATATTTGGAGTTAAAGCCTTGAAGCCAAAGGAAATTAAAAGTGCTATAAATACAATACTCATAGATAGCCATTTCACTTTCATCACTTTGAGGGAACACTCCCCAAAATATGACTTGAAAGTACAATAGTATATTTTTAACTATGGTGTCCGAGATAACTTGCTCGCACCTCAAATATTTTATCGAACACTTAACAACCTCTCACTAACACATATATCGAGCAACTCTGTCCTCAAAAACTTTGAAAGATGAGAGACTTGAAACTACAATAGTTGCTTAACATTTCTAAGCAAATGTCCTATTTACTACCTAGCTATTGAAAGTGCAAAGCTTTATATAGGAAAAGTTGCATCAATACCCCTATTATATTGCAAAGACAAGTGGCTTTTGAGATATTACAAAATAGAGATGCATTCAACCTTCTGAGACTCCAAAACATATCTAGCAACCTCTTTGACTACTTGCCCACTCACATAGTGCTTGTGGTAAACGGGCATATATACTTCTTCTCGTACAATCAACTCCATCCTCATCTCCTCTGTATTCCTCAAGGTGAAAGAAGCACGTTCACCACAAAATTCACATGAAGTGGTAAGCTTGGTCACAGAATCAGCAATAGGTATTATGTCAAGAACTGAACTGAAGCTTCTTTTGCAAAACCCGAAATATGAATCAAATACAGAATGACTACACTAGTAAAATCACATTCAGAACATCAAAGCATTGAAGCAGAAACAGAACACTTTTTTCAAAGAAGGAAATCGATGTGATTAAGATACATATAAATGCATAAGCAGATAACAATTTATACAAGATAATACAATATGTATTTTTAAGCTTAAAAACATGTATCTTTTGTTTGCTTATTTCAATAATACTTAAAAAAATACTAGATTCATTTTAATGCATACTCAGGTAACCATATATACAAGATAGTACAATATGTATCTTGGATGAAATAACATGTATCTATTGTAATGCTTATTTCAATAAAAATTAAACAACATAAGATACGTTTAAATGCATTAACAGTAGACCACTAATACAAGATAAAACAATATGTATCTATAAGCTTATAAACATGTATCTTTTGTTATGTTAATTTCAATAATACTTAATATACACAAGATACATATACAATCATAAACAAAGAACCAGATATACAAAAAAATTTAAAACGTATCATACATGTCTAAATATGTATTTCGGCCTAATATTCAACAGATCTGAACATGCAAATAACTTTGAAAGAACAGACCTTCTTAAAACGTTGAAAGTTCATTGTTTCTCATCAAATCAAAGTTCCAAATCAAATGAAATAAAGCAAATAACCTCCAAAAAATTGAAATCATGTTCACAATAACGCTAGATGCATACTAATCAGAATGTTAAATTAAAGACGAAAGGATATCATGTTTTAGTGTTTAGAGATTGAAGCCACATAGATGTTAGAGCCAGTTAAAAAGGTTGGTCAGTCTGTAATAGACGCCTACCTCAAGAAGTCAAAATAAATGAGAAAATAACATGACAATCATATCAGAAACAGAAGAGAAAATTGTAGTAACACTGACGAAAAGAAATTGCTAAAATTCGAGTCATCAACTAACAAAGCCAAAAATAATATTTAGCTGTCTTTAATCAAAGAAATTGCACAACAAACGATAATCAAAGAAATTGCACAACAACAAAAATAAAAAATCACTTTGTAAACCCAATCGCATAATTATTTTTTTGAAAAAAAAAGCGTAAAATCAAAATAGAAGAAATTGAAGTTGATTTTAGGGAGGAAATTTGCCTTAATTCAAGGATTTGAATTAGAGAGAGAAATTGGATAGAAACTGCCGCTTGAATTAAAGCGTACAAAGAGGAGAAAATGGGTTAATTTTTAATAAAGTTACGGCTTCAGAAAATAAGGTGTAAACTTGTATCTCAACTTTACCAAAAAGTTATAAATGTTGGGATTTAAGTAATATTTTAGAAGTGGGGGGATTTTCAGTAATTTATAAACATAAGTTGTCATTTAGGTAATTTTTCCTAAAATTAAATCTAACAACAAAACAAATAAGAAAAATGCTCCAAAATCATATTAGGAAAGTCCAATCTTCATCTTCCTCACAACTTGTTGTATGATAAACCCATTTCCATGGAGGTTCCCGACGAAAAATAAATTTGGAAGCTTCAATGTGTTCCTCTTTTAGTTCAACCGATAGAGCAGATGGTGTAGGAGTTGCCGTATAATGAAGGTCGGATCCCCAAGATGTTGGTGATTAAAGAAAATCTGTGCTAGCTAAATCTGGATGGAGTTGTCGGCGCCTTTAAAAATCGATGAAAAAGTAAGTCATCCTTGTTTTTTCTAGTATCTGAAACCCCATATAAGTTCAATCCCTGACCTTAACTGGATTTCTCTAATGATGCATGAGAACAAGATTAGGAGCTCTAACTTAGATCTGGAAGCTGAAGAAACTCATCAGCTTATGAGTGTAACTCAGGTACATCTAACCCCTTTCAAGATAACTTTCAATTTACTTACCTTGCCTTCTATGGATTGAATCCCAAAAGGAATTAATACCACCACATAAATTTAAGATACGAAAATTGATTATTACCTCAAAATGGTTATACTTGAACCTGTAACTTATTGAAAGGTCTACGATGAACAATATGAATAGTATTGTTAAGTCCTGATTTAATACCCAATGAACACCTCAATTCTCTCATCAGGTGCAGGTACTGTCAACCACTAGAAATTGCTTCATACTTCGCAACCAACTACTCAAACATTCATCAATAGCCTCACTTGTAACTCAGTAATGAAAAATGATCAGTAAAACTTGAGATTTGTACTTAATAGTTGGAATTGCTTGAGATATTTGCTTTTCTAAATTTGAAAAGTTAAATGAAGCTAAAAGTTATATTGGGTAATTATGACTATCATTAAATGTGGAAGAGGAATATTCATTTAACTTTAAAATAGGAGATCCACCAAATTTCACCTTCTACTCATTCTCACCCTTCCCTTTTTGTCCTTCTCCCTCAATTTCTCTTTAGTCTTTTTTCCATCAAATTTTAGAACTAATTTATTATATATTGATCATAAATTTTTAAAATATTTTTGAATAAAGGTCGTTAATGGTTTACTAAATTTTAAAATTATCACATAAATTTATTTATTTATTTATTATTTATTTATTTGTTTGTTATATAAAAGTCATTCCATTCAAGTTTGTCACAAAAGTATTTTTCTTAAAATATTAACTAGGTTTAACAAATATGAAAAATATTATTTTTCTAATGTGTTCGTATTTATCATGTCTAAAATGTTTTAAATGTTGATTATCATTATTGAAATATTTTTAAATTAGACTTATAAATTATTTAAATATAGTTTAAATTTATTGAAATATAATAGTTAATTAAAACTATTTAATTAGAGGTCATATTAATAATGAATATAAATAATATTCACAAGTTATCAAATTACTGTAACATAGAGGTACAAAACTACGACAATAATACGTCTTGATATCTTTAGTTGTTGTTAACTAGGGTCCACACATGTGAACTTTGTGATTTTCATGATTTCTATAATGTGTCAATAACTATTATTTATATAATATTTTGAATTTTGACTGCCGCTAGTAAAATATATTAAATTATATTTACAATTTATTTAATATACAACTTAAATTTTATTTGAATATAATATTACTTAATTAGAGATCATTAATGTTACTCTCAATATCTCATATTTAAGACAACATGTGAGAGCCTGCACGATATTCCAGGTATGGGCCCCTGCACGACACATGCACTATGTATGCACGACACGGTAGGCATCTTACATTATTTTTTTTTTCAATTTTCAATCCATATTGATTCCTGAGGTTTTTCATGTGAATTTTAGTGCTTTGTATTTTTTTTCAAATTATCAATTTTGGTTGTTTTAGTCTTGAGTTTTTGCCCAGAGGAAAAAATTTTGGTTTGAGTTTTTTGTTTTTGTGCAGAATAGTAGTGGGAACTCGAACAAATAATAGGCAGCGACAATTAATGCGACTTCCAATCTGTCATATTTAAGGTGACACGTGGAAGCTTGCATGACATTATAAGTATGGGTCGCTGCACGACACACTATGCGTGTCGATTACCACGATAAAATATGCACGACATGCTAGACATCATGCATCACTTTTTCTTTTTCTGTTTTCAGTGCACATTCATTCCTGAGTTTTTTCACGTGAACTTTTCAATCCATTCTTATTCCCTAGGTATTTCATGTGAATTTTCAATGCTTGCTGCTTTATCAATTTTCAATTTTGGCTTTTTCAATCTTGAGTTTACTGTTTCTTCAGTTTGAGTTTTTTGCAAGAGAAATTTTTTTTTCGTTTTAATTTTTTGTTTTTATGCATAATTGAAGTTGGGACACGAACAAATAGGGGTTTGCGACAATTAATTCGACTCCCAATATGTTATACTTAAGGCAATACGTGTGAGCCTGCATGATATTCTAGGTAGTGGTCCCTAAATGATACACTACGCGTGCTTATTGCCACCACAAAGTATGCACGACACACTAAACATCGTGCATAACATTTTCCTTTTTAATTATCAGTGCATACTAATTTTTGAGGTTTTTTCACATGAATTTTCAATCCATGCTTATTCCCTAGGTATTTCACGTGACTTTTCAACGCTTGTTGCCTTTTCAGTTTTCTATTTTGGCTAGTTCGATCCTTAGTTTAGTGCTTTTTCAATTTAGATTTTGATCTTTTTAGACTTGAACTTTCATTTGTGCAAACAATCAATTAAAAGACATTCATCCACTAACACGACTAACAACTCAAAAAAGTTATGAGAAATTATTGTGTGGATTCACATGACAAACAACCAAAAAAAATGATTAATACAAGTAGTGTAAAATCACAGGGAAAACAACGAAATAAAAAAAAATGGTATATAAGTTGTTTGAATTGAGCAATAACAATTAAATAAAAAGGGGAAAAGACTCAAATATGACATCAAAATATTAAAAATGGCTCATTTATGTCATCCGTTAAAAGTTTGGCTCGTTTATGTCATCTCCGTTACAAAACGGGTTCATCAATGCCATTACTTGTTAATGGTGGTTTTTGAAAAATAGTTTTGCCATGTGTCGTCTTATTAGAGGTCCACGATTTTTAGAGCTTTCAGTTATTTATGGATTTCATTCTGAATTTTTTTATTGAAATTTTGTGGTCATATATAACATTTTTTTTTTGGTTCTCAATTTTCTTTTCAAATTTAAATTTTAGTACTATAATAATAAGAATAGATTCTTAAATTTTATACTGTAATCATATTTTTGGCTTATTACTCTTAAAGTCTGTTCCTTTGATCTAAAGAGATCCTTTATTTGTAATTTTATTTGTGAATTGAGTATCTACACGCATTTGCAGAACGAGTTACAAAATCGGGAATGATTTCTACCAACTTTTAATCAACATGTTGAAAAGAGGAAATTTAGAAATTGATGTCACTGATTTCTCATTCATATCAGAAGAAGTTCAACTGACCTTCTGGATCCCTGTACTATTTCGTTTTTGTAAGTTGGACACTTCTACTTACATATTTGTTATCTGGACCCCTGAACCCATCAAAAAACAACATTTTGCATCCTTTGACCGTTGACCTTGCCTATGTGCCAAGGACATGGTGACTAGGACAAAGAGAGTGTAGCTACTCACCTGGGGGTGCGAGTGGGGGTCAATTTTTGTCAATTTTACATTAAAATAATTAAAAAAATAAGAAAATATTAAAATTAAAAAAAAAATGGGTCCTCTTTTTTCCTCCATCTTTTTAAATTTAAAAATATTTTTTAAAAATTTCATATTTTTAAAAAATTTTAAAAATTTTAAAAAAATAAAAATATTTTTCCCTCCCCACCCCCACACCCCATCTAGCCCCGTCCCACCCCACCCCACTCCAACACTCTTCCAGCCCCTCCCTCCCCCCACACGTTCACTTTTTATTTTTTATTTAATTTTTTCTCTCAATTCAATTCTTTTCATTTTTTTTTAATTAAAATTTAAATTTGAAATATTTTTATTTTTATTGGGATTAAAATTTAAATTTAAATTGAAAGTGAGTGATAGTTAATATTGAAAAATATTAGTGAATTTCGCTTGAAAAAAATTAAACTTTTTGTGAATTTGTTAAAAATATTCAAATTTAAAAATCAAAAATTTATTATGTTTGTATATATGAATTTATAGTTAAAAATTTAAATTAGTTGGAGAAGAATTTTAATTATTTTCGAATAGATTTGATGTTTAATTTGCGAGAAAAAATAAAAACATGATTATTCAAATTTTTCTACAATTTATAAATTTTTTTTATTTTATTAAATTAATTTTAATATTTAATTTGTTATGTAGCATTTTAAAAATGACTTGGAATTTAATGTAATATTTTTTATTTTTTAAATGATGTGGCAGATGACGTTGCAGACGTGTCAGGCGTGGCAGGCGTGGCAGCTAACGTGGGAGAGAGTGTGTTACATTCACCAAAAAAAGGTTGAAAATATTATTTTTTAGTGGGTTCAGGGGTCCAGATGACAAACATGTAAGTAGAAGTGTCCAACTTACAAAACCAACACAGTACAGGGGTCCAGAAGGTCAGTTTGCCTTCTTATTATTATAGTACTAAAATTTGAATGCGAAAATCAAATTGAGAACAAAAGAAAATGTTATATATAACCAAAAAGTTCTAATGATGAAATTCAAAATGAAAAGCCATACATAACTGAAAGCTCTAAAAATCATGGACCTCTAATAAGACAACACTTGGCAAGGCTGTTGTCAGAGTTGTGACCCGAATTTTATTGATCCGGCCCTGAGTTCGTCGTGCGACCCATGTTTGTGATTTTCAATGGGATCTGTGGTGGTAGTGTAGGGATCGGGCCGATTTGTACGCACGTATTATATAAGTGTGATTTAGTGAGTTGTTTTGGGTCATTCTTATGCACACGAAATTGAGACTACTATCTCCAACATTGTACTCTCTCTCCATTATAGTGCATTCCTCTGCCTCTGCCTCTACTCATGGTTTTTTCGAAAGGATTTTTACGTAAATCTGTGTGTTCTTATTTTTCTTTTGCTTGTGGTTTGTTTATCTTTTGCCTGATCATAATAGTTGTCCTTAGTTCTTCTACATCATATCTGTCATTTTTATTATTATAGTACTAAAATATGAATGCGAAAATCAAATTGAGAACTAAAGAAAATATTATATATAACCAAAAAGTTCCTATGATGAAATTGAGACTACTATCTCCAACATTGTACTCTCTCTCCATTATAGTGAATTCTTCTTCCTCTGCCTCTTCTCGTGGTTTTTCCCACAAGGATTTTCACGTAAATTTATATGTTCTTGTTTTTCTTTTGCTTGTGGTTTGCTTATCTTTTACCCTATCAAAACAGTTGGTTTTGAAAAACCACCGTTAACAAGTAATGGCATAGATGAACCTATTTTGTCACAGCGATGACATAAATGAGTCAAACTTTTAACGGATGACATAAATAAGTCATTTCTGATAGTTCGATGACATATTTGAGTCTTTTCTCAATAACAAAAGTAAATGGCCAAATGACTGTTTGAGACCAATTGTTAAAAGAATTGTTTGTCGCTGGAAAATGAGCAATTTAATTGTTTTGGTATTTCTCAAAAAACATATTTGTAACCCCAAGTATTATCATCAATGATAATGTTAAGTCTAGTAGATTTGTAAGTATGCAATTATATATATAACATATTTCTTTTACCAAACAAAAAGCATAAGCGTACCTCAAAGTAGCGATGAAGGCTTAATCAGATAGTTGGCACTAGCTGGAGGAATTTTTTTTCGTTTAGGTAATTCTTTTTTTTTTTTTTTGGTTAAGCGGTTAGGTTATTCTATTTTTGTGTAGAAAAGGATTGGGGACTTCATTTATATCACGATCCAAAAATCAATGGTCATGACGATACTTGTCGCGATAAACCTTGACAAGTAAGTCTATCATCCAAAAGGATATGAAAAGAAAAATAATACAAATAATCAAGGTAGGGCTACTAGAACGAAGTTGAACCACAACAACATAATATAAGCGGAAAGTGTAAAACCAAAGATATCATGTCAAACTCCCAAAACTTGGTGCCACAGTATAAGAACTTAACTAACACAACTCGAACTCCAAATACAAATGATATCTAAAACAGCAAAAACAATGTCTCCGAATACTAATAAGGACATAGTCTAATAAGAAGAGATAGTAATAGACTTCAGACGCATGAAATCAACTGCTTAATTTCTCAAAAAGCTCCAAAGATCGCTTGAATAAATCAACCTGGGATGCACCCGAACCAGAATCTGCACCGAAAGGGTACATAGAGGTGAGTACGATCCATTTGTACTCAGTAGGTATTATAGGTCAATTGAGCAAAAATATATAATAATACATACAAAATACACACTATGGGCACGTAACCTGCAATCAAAAAATGTCTTACAATGATAGCCCACACCGTTTCTACGAACAGATCTATAATGCTCACATATATTACAACAAAATACAAAAAAGGAATACAAGTATACATTTATTATATCCAAATAGAGAAAAAAAAAAGAGGATGAAATACTCACAACCAAGAACCAACCAACATGAGTGTTTCCATATCCAATCAATATACCAACCAAGTGAGCTAAATATTCACTTAATTTTTCAACCATCCATGAAATCCAACATGATTCACATGCCAACAGAGTATGAATACATCATAATATAGAATTGATACCACATTAGGCTTTCTTATTAGCAACATATAATCAATTTCACATTTAAAAGAGCCAACAATATCATATAAGACTCTACACAGTCACACATAATAAATAATATTCCAAGATCACCAAATACATCAACATATAGGCCTCCGCACGGGCACAACACAATAAACTTAGCCATTTTCATGATTATTTTTCATATCCTTAACATGATTTTGTATCAACATTAACTACCCAGATCAGTCTGAAAGAAGTTAATCCATAACATATCTTGAATGTCAAAAATCGGTCTGCAAGCCTTCGATCCAAAGCCTTACTCCCTACGAACGAATTCGGAATCAACTAAAATATGAAAATATAGAATCTATGTATCAAAACAAAGCCAACTATATTCATATTGCTTATTTTCAAGTTGGGGTCAAAATGGACCCCCAAAATAGATTTTCAAAAAATAAGGGCAAACAAAAACATGGTACCAATATTTTTAGGAGCCTACAGCTGAAAACTCAAGCGAAAATGAGCTAAAAATGAGGTCTAAATAAATAAAAAAATCAATTTCAAGCTTTACCGAGTAAAATCCCCAAAATTCATTTTAAAATCAAGAATTGAAGTTGTTTTGAAGATGAAATTGATCGAAAAGTAATAATAAAAAGATAAGAAATTTATCCGAGTGAAAATGGGTTAGAATCAGGCTTTAAATCGAAGAAATACAATTTTGGACCCTCCGAGCAAAAATTTCCAATTTCCACTTCAATCCATGTTAAAACAAGAAATAGATGATAAAATTGGAGCAAAATAATTGAAATAGGTGTTTAGAAGCATACCCAAGCTTAGAAATGGAAGAAATTGCTCAAAATTGTGAAACCCTAAGCTCCAAGTCTCAAAAATAGAAAAAAATGGCAAAACATGGTACATATAGGGTTCAAGTCTCCGCGGACCCCTCGAAATTCATCCGAAATCTCGTGAACACAAACGAAATATGATACCCCATCAACTTCGATGCTCCGGACTCAATGACGATATCAAATATTTGAAAAAAAAATCGTTTTCATAAAGTTGACCCCCGAAACCCAAAATCATAACTTTCTGAATCGAGGGTTGAAATGAGATTTAAAAGTCATAAAATCATATCAACCATGTTACCACCCTAAAATTGATGTTTTGAATCTAATGGAACAGTTCATTTTTCCATCCAAAGCATAGATCAAAAGATGTTGACCAAAGTCAACTATAAGGCTTCTCAAGCCATCAAAAACCATAATATCACATAAATCACACCTAAATACATCGAAAACCATACCAATCATGCCCCACATCCTAGAAATGCCACAATGCAACTCTAGAGAGGGGTAACATAGTAAATTCACACAGAAATACATATTTCACATAATTCATTAAAAATTCAAGTCATTACAATCGAATAAATAAGAGGCGAAACAATTAATGCTACTCCCAATATCTCATATTTAAGGCAAAATGTGGGAGCCTGCATGACATTCTAGGCGTGGGCCCCTGCACGACACACACACACTGTGTGCATGACACGCTAGACATCCTACATCACTTTTCTTTTTCCAATTTTCAATGCATATTGGTTCCCGAAGTTTTTTCACGTGAATTTTCAGTGCTTAGTGTTTTTTTAATTATCAATTTTGGTCGTTTCAGTCTTGAGTTTTTGCCTAGAGGAAAAATGTTTGGTTTGAGTTTTTTGCTTTTGTACGGAATAGTACTGGGAACTCGAACAAATAATGGGCAGCAACAGTTAATGCGACTCCCAATATGTCATATTTAAGACAACACGTAGAATCTTTTATGACATTCTAGGTGTGGGTCCATGCACGACACACGATATTTTAGGAGGCAGCCTATCATAGCCAGCACCTCAGAATGATCAGCTCTAGAGGAAGCACCGAAGCAGTGGTTGACTTCACATGCTGCAAAGTGAAAACACTCATAGTGCTAACACTTTACTTAGGTGGTGGTTTCCGGGACTTTGGCAGAGGATTAAGCAGTGGAAACGAGCAGGAAATGGAAAGTAACATGTCTGATCAAGGACAAGGAGGGAGCTCGAGTGGTCATGGTTGTCTCAACTGCACAATGATGCACTTATCATGTCATCCCTCTTCAGCCAAAGGTTGAAGCTCTACTTCTTTTGGAATCACTCCAACAATATTTTTCTTCGTTGAAGTAATAATTGTGTCGTCTGCACATTGAAGCTTCTTATTGCCATCCCCGTCATCTTCAACCATAGGTTCAAGCTCTACTTCTTCTGGAATCACTCCAAGAATTCTTTTAATGATTCCATCTTTCGAGCTCCACAATTGTAAGCTTTAAGAAGGCCGCTTTCAAGTTCTCTTTAGGTTCATCACATTCTTCTTTTGAAATCTCACCATCTGAAAGCATATACAAGCAAATATCTCCGGCCATATTTGAAACTTGAAAATAACTTGATCCCTTTAATTTGCATAAGGATGAAGATGAATCAGACGACAAAGAGGAAAAATTGGATGAACAAGATATATATCGTTAACGACGTCCCAAATAGCAATGACAATTAGTTTTATTTTTCTTGATCTAAATTTTTATGCAGTATTTCCAACATTATTGTTAGTATTAATATAATTATAATAATAATGAATTTATATTCTTCTCCTTAAATATAACACTTTCCAAGACAAAGTATATTTACAAAACAAGAATACAATTTAATGAAGAAAATTTCAAAGCACTAATGGGTTGTTTGGTATGGGCATGGGATAACAAAGTTTATCCTCATGTATATAAGATAACTTATTTTATTATTATAATATAAATGGTGACCGAAATAAAATAATATTTTACATTTTATTCCAAAATTATTGTTTCTTATTTTTCATACCAAACAATCTCTAAGATCACAAAGAGTAAGTGAGTGCATATGGTCAAAATTAAAGAGAGCAATCTTGTTTATTTTTATTTTCTTACCATATAAAAATTCAATTTTTTAGTGTACAAAATAATACACATGACGACCGAACAATAAGACTATATTCAATATTAAAATTTAATTAAACAATATATAAAACATTACATACTAGAAATAGGCAACAACAAAATTATAAAAATAAACGCATACTACATTTTAAATTTAGACAAAATAAACGTACAAACCATAAAACATGTACTTATAAATTTTATGGTCTATCAGTAATACGTTAGCCTGTTTTCTTAACCTATTTGTAACGCCCGTACTGTCATTAATGATAATATTAAATTTATAAAGGTTAAATAAGAAATCGGAGTTGGACTAGCTGGAGGAATTTTGTATATATATATATATCTTTTGGTTTTGTGCAGGATAGAAGTGGGGATTCGAACAAATAAGGAACCGCGATGATTAATCGACTCTCAAAATCTTATATTTAAGGCAACGCATAGGATCCTACACGATATTCTAGGTGTGGGTCTGTAACATCCCGCATTGCGGGCTAGAATCTAAACCGTCATTCCGACGTGTAAAAGTTCCAAAATCCAATAAATCCTATGCAAATTTAGTGTGTTAATCATTATATAGTGTGGGAATCTAGTTGAGCATGAATTGAGATCATAGAGGTCCCTTAACTCAAAGATGAGTTGAAAGCTTTCCTATCGATTGAGTTTTAGTGAGTGTCTAAACTTGGGTCAACTTCCACTGACCATAACTTCCTGTATATAATGAATTAGATGGTCTACTATATATCAAACGAAAGGTCTTCGAAGTAGCTTTCCAACGATACCAATTTCGCCTTAATCCGACACCCGAGTGAAAAGTTATGGCTTTTCAAAGGGGTGTGCATCGCCTAACAATTGCAAGCATTCACCGGAAAGAGTTTGCCATAAGCAGTGCAACGCAAACCATAAAGTTTGCCATAGAGAGTGTGACGCAAATCATAAAGTTTGCCATAGCTTGTGCGACGCAAACCCCATGGCACAACAACCGGGACATTTCGTTTTTGAGGTATTCTGAGGGCAACCAAGTCTTTTTACGTTCCAAAACCGTCCCTAAACATCTATAGACGAAATTAGGGTCATTATTAATGTTTTAACTCTCTTAAATCATAAATTCATCATCTAAGAACACAAGAGGAGAAAACAACTAGGGTTTGGACAATCAAGCTTAAAGGTCCAATCTTTTCGAAATTTCTTCATGAATTCTTCACAACTAAGGTACGTGGGGGTTTTCGAAACTACATGGTCTTGTTGAAAACACATTGAATAAGGTTTAAAGTTATAAAGATCATGAATTTATAAAGGGGTTTTGGAATTTGCGTTTATAATTATGTATTATGATCTCTTTAAATGATATTATTGTTTTGGTCTTTGAGGCCTTTCCCTTAAATTGATTTATACTCGTATATGTATATATGTAAGTATGAAACTGAGATTTAATGTTTAATTGAGAGCATGAATAATTATAACCCCTCTCTTTTTACTAAGCCTTTTGTTTTCGTACGTTATGAGCTATTTAAATTGCATTTAGAAAAGCAAGATACAAATATCTTGATCATTGTTTATGACTTGATTATGATTTTGAATATAGGAGAGGGTGCTTTTACATGTTGATAATTATTGAGAATATATAGAGAAATTTGCATATTTTGTCACAAACTTCATGACCACCACAAGTTTGTTGAAATATTGAAAAAAGTGATCTTTGCATAATTTGATAAATGCTTTGAAGTATGAATTTTCGTAAATTGTTGGATGTATGGTGGTCCAAACTTTATGCTTGAAAGAAGAGACTTTACTATGATATTTTATGGCTCAGAAATATGAATTGCAAGTCTTAATGTGACAACACCAACCCAGATAATGCCATATAGCTTTCAGACCATAATAGAATTCAGATTTCACTTATATTTTCAGAATGTGAGTTTTGAATGATGATTGTTCAGAAAAGGTTAAAAATGGGCTCAAGAGATGTTAGGTGGTTACCCAAAGAAGGCACAAGTTCAGAAAACTCATTGCCTGAAATCGTGTTTTGCCGATGTAGGTTATTGTATCCCCAAGAGGGATTATATGCTGGCCTAGTGCCCTATGGCGTATCAGAATAAGAATCAGAAACTCCAACTCTTGCGGAAAACTTGGGTTGGGGGCTTGGCTGCCGAGTAAAGGGCAGACTCCGTATGGCCCGTGGGGTCATAGAATTATAGGGCGTACCACCTAACTCAGAAGTAACACAAAGATTAGAACTGCCTTGTCAAAATCGTTTTAAGATCATTGAAATTACCCATGTGCTTTTAAGTATTTCATGCATGATGTTTTAGACTTGCTCTCATCTATGTTATCTATATTTAAGCACATTATTTTGGATTGCTCTGCGTACCAATACATTTGTGTTGACCCCCTATATTTTAGGGTCTGAGGCTCAGTTCAGAGGTCCCGCTAAGCCGTAAGTCTATTAGATAGAAGTGTGCAGTTGGTGAGCCTTCTTTATCTCGGAAGACCTATTTTTAGAACATTATTATTTTATTTTAGTTTTGGGTCCGACTGGGGGCCTTCTCCCAGTTTTAGACAAATTATTATATTCTGATGTATTAGAGATTTCGCAGACTGAGATGAATGTTATCTAGATACTTATTGATTTCATTTCGTATTGTTAAGTTGAACTCAGCGCATGACCATGATTTCATTTGTTTATTTTTGCATTTCTTTTATATTATTGTGAATATTATGCATGATTACCAAATATAGAAAGGCACTCGGGCCTTCATGGTTCGGGATGCTCGTCATGGCCAGGATCCCCATTTGAGTCGTGACAAACTTGGTATCAGAGCACGGTTCATGGTCTCAAGATATCTGCAAAATCATGTCGAGTAGAGTTCTATTTATGGGTGTGTAGTACGCCACACTTATAAGTAGGAGGCTACAATACGTTTAGGAATGTTTCTCTTTCTTCATGTTCTAGTTCGTGCTATGGAGTCAGAATGTTTATCTTTCATACTCTAGTCGTGGTATGGTGTCATCCATATAAAAATAAAGTTATTCTAATTCTTTTCTTACTCTGATGTTCTTAGATATGTCTCATTATTGAGGTGATTCAAGTTCAGAGGCTTAGAATCTAAATGATGTGGTCCTTTTCTGATTGAGTCATAAAGGATTATAAAATTGTGCAGGGACTTGAGAGGAATCCATTAGTGCTTCAAGGTGTATTAATTTTTGCTTAAACTTTAATCCTGATGAAATCGTACTCTTCAGCCTGAGGTTCGAAATGTATCTAGTCTCTTTTCTAAGACCCTTGTTGCAGATGTCATGCTTAAGGGTAATGATATGTGATAGAATATTGGAACTGTATTTCCACCCGGGTAGTACTATATGTTAAAGTGTCATTACCCATTGGTAGTGAGATGGGCAAAGAAGTTGGTGACATGAAGTCACAAAGTTAGAAGTTAGAGTGAGGGTGACTTTTGCATAAAGAAGCTAGTTTAGTTGTATAACCGTTGATTGAGAGGTAGGTTTCCATTTTATAGAGATAGAATGATTGTACGGTAATTGTGAAGGAAGTGTTTGGCTGTGATTATTATCTATTCAAAAATAGGGAAGGAGCCTAGAGTGGATAGTTATGGTGGTTATAGAAATCCCTTATAGGTTGTGAATGAAAACAGTTAGATTAGCCAATAAGTTATAATTATAAACTCATTGTTGTTTGTGGAATTTGAAAGTAGTCTAAATGTTTGCTTCGATAAGTAAGCATGATGTAAGAAAGTGGAATATGTAGATAAGATCGTATTGGGTTATAAAATAAGATTAAGGTTGACCATGTTTATTCTGTGAGTTTACCCCTTTGACTTTTTTCTTTAGTGGTTGTAAACTAGTACTGCTTGTGAGAAGGTGTGTAGTCAATTTTGAGGTGTAGTAGTAATTTCATGGAGGTGATTTGGTTGTAGGTAGTATCTAGGTGAAATAAGGTATTTGGGTTGAATTTCCCAATTTGATGGACTAGTATATTATGTTGCATGCTTCATTGGTGGTAGATGATTGATGCTATACTATAGGCTTGAATTTTTTATGTAGAATGTGGTGCTAAGAATAGTAGCCTAAGATTAATGATGTATCTTTTGGAATGAATTAGTAGGTTTGATGTGAATTATGAAAGAGCCTAGGTTGATAATTTATGAAAAGTTTAAGTAGTAATTGTGAGGTACATGTGTATATGAAGACTAGTGTTAAAATGATGAATTGTGGGTGAGTCATTAAGTGGATAAGGGCGTAAGTATATAAGAATAAGTTGCACCCCCTGGTAGTATGGCGTTAGGTAAGTCATTAAGTAGATAAGGGTGTAAGTATATAAGAATAAGTTGCGCCCCCTAGTAGTATGGCGTTAGGTAAGATTTTATGCTATAAGCTATCTGATTAACGGTCTAATGTTAGAAGGTTAAGTAGTGGAGAGTGGATTTTTAAGTGATAAGGAGTGAGGATGTGTATGCTCATGAGACTGCGAGTTGTTGGTTGATGACGATAGAGTATAGCAAAAAAATTAAGAGTAGCGTTCTGGGAAAGCAATGCCTTGAGAGTATGCTTAAAAGGGGAAAGTTTAGCATTTATGTGTATAAGTGTTTTGCATAACTAGTTTGTGTTCTTGAAATTATAGTATGGAGAAGTTGTTGTACGCTGCTCATTAGAGTTGAATTGAGAAAATATTGGTAGGCAATATGAGCCTTGGGTATGGTTTTACAAATTTTATTAAGTTGTAAGTTATGTGATTAGAGGTGTAATGCGAGTATTATAAGGATTTGAAGATAGAGTGTTAAGTGTTTAGTAGCATAGATGTCCATGCCCATAATAATGTTAGTCATCAGTTGATGACTTTGGGGTTAGATAAAGTTATGATTAGTATCCCTGGGGGGATGTCCCAGAAAGAATTTAGTGGCTTTATGTTAAATTATTGAGGATAGGTTGTGTTCATGTGTATAGAGATACCCCCCTATTGTATTGAGAATTGTGGTTATAGATTATGTGAGTTTATGTTCTCAAGTCTAGGACTGTGACTTGGATCAAAGGGGGAGATGGTGAGTTAAAGTAGTTTCCGAATTTTCTCATTGTGGCAAGTTAGGGAAGAGTCATGATAAACCTATTCCTATTCAAGCATGTACCTCCTACTTTAGTTTAAGAGTTCATTCTACCAATGTCTTATGTACTCAACCCAGCCTATGTCTAAGATTTGAGCGCTCCATGTAACTTATGTTATGTCCTGACTTCCAAACTAGAAGCAATAATTTCCCTCAGTGATCCAATATCCCAAGTATCCAAGTTCTATGTCATGTTGCTCATGAACCATAAATCATGCTTGGTTCTAAGGAACTATGTTTCTATATGTTATAAATTCATTTTATGCCGGGATTAGACAGAAATAATAAAGTTGTGCGAACTCATAACTATTTCAGCCCTGAAAATTAGAAACGATAGCTTTGAGTAGGAGTCCTTGTCTCAATCGTTGACTTCATGAATTCCAAACTTGTGTTAACGACTCGTGATGTAAGCACCCATGTTTCTCACTATAGTCTGTCCTAAGAAATCATGTTGCGTCGTGTTTATGTTGAACGACTCTTTACTTATGATCCAGACACTTGATATATGAAGCACTTCGTGTCTATTCTATCGTATCTTCATTTCATGTCCCTCCTTGAGTAGTGCAATAAGTATAAGTTATGATCTAATAGTGTTACTTCCATTCATTATGTTTATGCTTGGGTCACCCAATTACCCTCCATATGTTAGTATAATGGTGGTTGTGGAAGCGTAGTAGTGTGTTAGTTGGGGGAGTAGATGCTCTTGAAAGTCAAAATTTTTTATGTGATTCTCGAGCTAAGATTATAAGTGAAAAAAAAAAGATGAACTTTTGTTGTGTGAAATAGCTAAGATGGAGAGATGTGGCGATAATATTTTTTTAGAGTGATTGAAATTGTTGGTCTTAGTGGGGAGATCCATGTTGTGAGTGTAGTAATGATTAGGTTTGAATCTTCTGATTAATGAAAACACAAACCTATGTGCCATGTGGTTAGTATTCTTTGAATTAATACTGGAGGTTGTTGGATTTGGATTATAGGGATGAGGTGAGGTGATTTCTTAATGTGATATGAAGAGTGCAGGGTCCCGTAGTTTAACTTAGCACCTCTTTCCTCCAAGTTAGGCTTGAACATAGAAGTATTATACGGCGAGACACAAATCTAGCGGTTAGATGTGTTATGGGAGAATTGTAAGTTGGAAATGATGAAGTATGTTGATTAATGTTGGGGTATAGATGAATAGTGTCTCTAAATTTAAGGTCCATTTGTTGTATCTTGTAAGGTGGAGAATGCTTCTAAATCCCGTCTCCCGCGAAATCTCATTTCACTATAAGTACCGATGTAAATCAGGCCGACGATCACCAAATAAACTCATGCCATATGTTATGATGATAATGATTCATAGAACTCATTGGTAAGGCCATCCCTATGTAAAGTTTCATTACCTCATGTTTCGTGCTTAAGCGTTTCACTAAGGGTTGTCATAAAGTTCTTTTGAACCTTTGCATATTTTGTTGAGGAAAAAAGTTCATGCGAGGTTACGTTCCTTATTCCATACCTTTAGAGCTTCAGCAAGTCCCTACCCATCATTCGGGGACGAATGATCCAAAGGGGAAGATAATGTAACACCCTGCATTTTGGGCTAGTGTTGACACCTAATTTTTGCTCTCCACAACTAAATTTAGTCCTAAGTTTCTTCAGTTTTTAATAAAACCAAAATAATAATTTCATCCAAATAAAAAGAAAAATTATTTTTCGTACGTGATTTTGTCATTTTAAGCAGCGATTATATACTATCGTGTTCAATTATACGAGATTATATAATTTGTTACTTAAATATTTATTTTAAAAAATATCGGATTTAATTAAGGCTCATCTTGAAAATAATTTCAAATGATTAAAATCTTGATTTAAATATAATTTATTCTCAAAAATAATTTATTTGGATAAATATGCATTTAATTTTATTAAATTAAGAAGCTCGGGATTAGACAAAGTATCAATTCGTATCTAATTCGAAGTTTAATTTAGCCAATTTATTCAATTTGGTCATAATTGAAATCAAACGACCAAAATTGCAATGTAATTGACCAATTGATCCTTAACTTGACCAAAATTTAAATGAATGGTCAAGGCCCCAATTTCAAACCCTAGCCCAACCTAACAATTTAATCCAACCAGCCCATTTATCCTTTAAGATTTGACTAGCCCAAAACACCAACTACGCCCTAGCCTAACAAAATCAGCCGCCCAATTCATTAAATCCATCTAACCCTCTCCTCAACCCAATTACATCACCCCAATTTCCTTTTTAAAATAAATCCAGTCCAACCCACTTCCACCAACAACCCGGCCCAAACCCTCTCATTTATTCCCCTCCTCCTTTAATCAAACAACAGCCAGCGTACACACAACGCATACACACTCACAGAAACCATGCATACCACTCCTCCAGAGTACAGCGTACAACCAAACGCAACATCGATAACCTGACCAGCTCCAACCCATTTTCTTCTCCTCTTCGTTATCACGTGTTTCCCCATGCGCTCTGGTACGAAGAGGGATACGGGCCTTCTAGAAAACAAGCTAGGTGGCATCCCCCAACAGCTAGCTCCGTGAATTTAGGGATTATTGGTACGATTTCGTACATATGCGGCTGATTTCCATTGGTTTGAGGCAATATTGTTTTCTCCCCAATTTTGATTGGTCCACAATTCGGATTTATCCGAGAAAAGTTCCAAAATCCGTATGAGTTGTTAGTGAAAAATGTTATTTTGAGTTCAAATTTCAAATTCCTATCTCAAATTCATAGTTTAGCCCTAATTGGTCTTCTATATAAGAACCCATTTTGGGTCATTAGAGGGGGGCTTTTTTTCGGGGGAGGGGGGGGGGGGGGAATATTTTGAGAGAGAAAAAACATTCTTGGTCTGAAAAGGGATCAAAATTTCTGGGTCTGGGCAAGAGGTAAATGTTTTGAGGATTTTTGACTCAAAGTTTGAGGTTAGAAATTCTAAAGGGCTTGAGAATTTTTCATTGAAAAAACTAGGAGAGAAATTAAGGGGGATTCGAAATTTTGGGGTCTGAAAATCGGGGATTCAGAAAAATCTAGGTTGAAAAAATTTTCTTTTGGGTCAAAGAAAGAGGGTTTAGGAAAAGAGTAATTTGATTTTGGGAAAGAGCAACTTTGTTCGGCAAAGATTTTAGGGAGTGGCAGTTAGTTTAGTCGAGATTTATGTCCCGGCATCGAGCTTTCCGGTGGTGGTGACGGTCTCGAGGTTAGTTCATCGTTCCGCTTTTCTGCCCCAAAAGAGGTAAACACTTTCGTCGTTTTTAATTCTATCATTTTCTACTTCATCCCCCTTTCTCCATAGAATTACTTATCCGTTTAGTAGTAGTCATGAATGGGGTTGGGACTTGCTTGCTGTAAATGGCTGGGATGGCCTTAGAATTGCTTATAATCGTTTGTTTGCTGAATCATCGGTTATCCCACGTTGTGATTTCTTTGAGCATATTTTTCTTGATGATATGTTGGTTAGTTAAAGCATCGTTGATCACCAAGTTGTTGTTTTTCCCTGCTCATTGCGTTATTCTGAGTTAAAGACCCCTGTTGTAACATGTTAAAATGTGTAATTTTTCTATAAATCTATTCAGAACTATGGGTTGGTTGGCTTAAGTTTCATGTTTTCTTTTGTTGGACTTGCTCTCGAAACTGTTGTAACATTAGAGTTCATTCATCCCGAGCATGTTATCTTCATATTTTGGAGTATTACGATTCGAGTAGTTGCCGTAGTGTTTGAATCTTTTTTTTAGCCTATTTGCGTCTTTTAAGTGTAGTTTAGATTCATTTTTTTCATCAATTGCTCCGTAAACCCATAATTTCTATGTTGTTTGCTGGGAATTAGTTGTTGTAGACGTCTTTAATGGCCATAGGATTTGTCTGTAATAGCTAGTGTCACATGGTTTTTTTTTGGATCAATATATTGCGGCCATCGTTGAAAATGCTACTAATAGGTTTTCTATAGTGGTTCAATGATATACATTGTTCTATTCATATACTATTGCATTTTTGTTATATATCTTAAACAATATTATTGTACCGATTTTTTTTTGCATATACGACGCTCGTTTAGCTTTCCTTAGTCCGCTATTTTGGTTATAAAGCCCACTGCTACAACCTTTTTTTTCTGTTTTGCTGATTTGAATCTTGTTCCTCGTAAGCCTAAGCTTGCTGTTTGCTGATTCAAAGCCCTTTCTCTCACTTTTGGTAACTTTTTTTTTGGGGGGGGGGGGGGTTCTTTTTTTCCGAGTGTGTTAAAGCCTAACCCGAATTTTCTTTACTCACAATGTAGATGAGAATGACGTAGTAGGCTTTATGGAAAGGGATATTTCATTCAAAGACCCCTCTATGACTTCTTGATATGCAAGGTTATTTTGGACTCGCATAAGAGAGGAATAGGATAAAATAACAATCTTCGCTATTTGATATTTCTTCTTTGCTTTTTTCGTTATTTCGGTGAAATTATTTGGACATGTCATAATCTTATGAATGTGTGACTTCATTTGAAATCAGTTTTGCAACGCCAAGTATTTTGTTTCCACGGTTGCTTGGTTCCCCTTAGTTCATAGTACTAAGAGAGGGCTAATGCAGCCTTGAGGAAAAGGCAAGATGTCTTATTTTCACTATTCTCCTAAATGTGTGGGTACAATTTAATACGTAAATCAGCTTTATTTCTGTTTATTCAGGTCTCGTAAAGTTGCTTTTAAACACCTCTCGTAAAATCTGATTGCTTTTTTCTTCTTGCTATGTACTAGTGATAGTCATAATTGCACAACTTTATCATGTTAAGTAAGCATTTTTTATTTATTTTTTATTTTTTTTTGTTTTGTTGACTCTTAAATAAAAATAGATGATTGCGGGATACAGAATGTGTTCTCTTTTTCTTTTGAAGTTAACATATTAATTTTCCTTTGCATCTTTGTGTCTTGACTCTTTTGATTTATATCCGACAATAATAGTCTTTCTCTCATTTATTATTTTTCATACATTCTTTATATGTTGTCCTTCATATGTCATTTGTATGGTTAGGATGCGTGCTGATCTTCTATATTTCTTTCCTTGCATGTGAATCCCTTTCTGAGTCACATATGGGCTCTGTCCTTTTGCATATCTATCATGGCCAATGTGGCCTATTTTTCAAGTCAAGCCCAAAGGAGGTTTAAAGTCGAGTTACCTGCAAATGCAAGGAGTCGAAGGAAGAAGAAATGGGTTAAAGTCCCGTTCTTGAAGTGGCTAAGAGACAAAAGTCTCATTTATTATTTCATTTCGTTTAATTATTGTTGTCTTTATTTATTTTATTGGTTTATTTATTTTATTCATTCATTCGGGCCATGAATCCAAAGTTATATTTAATACAGGTGGAGTGAAAATAGAGCCAAAAAGGGCTCGGAAACATAGAATTAGGACAGGTGAAAAAATGGGCCAAAAACCCAACTAGATTAGGACAGGGTCGATGGTTTGGGCTTAAAAGCCTAAATCACTACTTCTCCCCTCTCCCTTTTTTCTATTTTCTTACTTGTTTTACGTGTGTTTTGCGAATCTAGTAAAATCCTTAGTTAAGTTGCTAAAAAACTGATTTTGCATAAACACCAAAATATTCCTAAAATCGCTTTTCTTTTCAAAAAATAAACTTTTTCAAGGTTAATCAAAGACGATTTTTCAAACAGTTCGGATAACCGCAAGTTAGCGGACGTTTTAGGTGCCTAACACCTTCCTAAAACGTTAATAGGAACCGCTTATCTAGAATCTCTAACTAAAAATGATTTTTCTGTTTTGGATCGTTTGAAGTAACTCTCTAAAGGTTTCTTAATTCCTTTTCAAAATTAAGTGTCGACTCTCAAAATGTCAAAATTTCCGCAAAACTGAAATGTTGACTATGTTGGAGATTTTTAACTAGGTTCTAACCGAATGTTTGTTTTCGTCTTTTGATTAACTATTTATGTGTTTATATGTTTCGATTCTGTAAAGTTTAACTATCGCATATCATGGCATATTCCTGCATTATTTAAACTGCTTTGGGGTTTCGTGGATGTCCCGTCCCTTATTGTTCAATTCCAATAAAGTGTTGGAAATACGAACGGCTTATTAGCACGTGAGTCGTCTGATGGTTGTTCGTATTTTCAAACTCAAGTTGTCCGTTTGAGAACCAGTGTTCAAACCCACTCTAAACACCTAGGATAGAACGAAACCAAAACCCTATTTAGGCATAAGCCTAGGACGACCTAATACCCGAGTGGGGTATCGGGTCCATTAGAAAACCTGTCCTGTGTCTATTTACCCCGAGTCAATTATAGACGAACCATATTTATTTGTTGAAGAAAACAATGCCTGTCTAATTCAATCCACTATCCTTTGGGGTTGAGAAAAAGCTTGATTTGCTTACTTTCAAAAGAAGAATTGAAGCAAAAAATTGATCGATTCAGGAGGTGGCATCTAAGGCACAGTTTGAATGTCAACGGATGTTACCAATATAAGAAATGGACGAAGCTAACAACGCGAAGGCCGATAGAAGAAGCACTCATAAATTAGTATTCTCTATCCCCTGTGTGGGAACGTGTATTCTTTCATGTTATTTCCCTTTCCCTAAAAAATGTATCCCTCTTTTGTTATATTTTGTAGGTATTTATGCCCTTTTAGTGTCTATAAAGTTGGGGATAATGGATTGACCTTAAGCAAGCATATACTTTTCTTCAAAAATCATTAGGCCCAAACCCTTGGCTCAAAAAGGTCACCCCAGTTAGGATACGCATTAGTATAATTTTCTTATGTGATATAATTGTATTATGTGTTTATGTGCGTTTGTTTGGATCAAAGACAAATTTATCCACTATGCTCCTATGGATTGATTTGGCTATGACACAAACAACTCTACGTGGCTATTTCTTGTCGAGTATTTTCCATGGCTTATCACATGTGGAAACTAACACATTTGCCTTTGAGTTGTTTTACTTTACAGATAATAGAAAATTACTCCGTGTTAAAATAAGCTAGCAGAACATCCTTACTTCACCCGGTCAAAAGAGCACAAAATCCCATCCTCTAACTATCATTCAATAATGACTGGAAAAGACGAAGAAAATACATTGACAATCAGGGACAATGTAATAGTGGAACAGAGTGAGATGATTGCAAAACTCATAAGAAAGCTAGAAATGCTTCAGGAGGAAATAAATCATACTCGAGATTTGGCTAACCTGGCCATCGCTGTCAATGCTCCCGCTCCAGGAGGACACGGGACTCCACTCTAAATCACTCCCCTCAGTACGCCTATTTTCGTGGATCAGCCAAGTAACATATCGTCCGTCTCTGCCCCTCCACTTGTCCAAAATACCAATCGTGAAAATAACCCAGATGCTTACCATCCACAAAATGCAGCCCTCGCCCCATAAAATCCTTCTCCGAATCTACAAAATTCATTCCCAAATCCCTAGAACCCATTGGTAAATCCTCAAAATCCATCCCCAGATCTACCAAATCTGCCAAATCTATCTCCGAACCCACAAACTTCATTTCTAAATCCGCAGAATCCATCCCATATCCCACCAATCTACTCTCAAATTCCACAAAACTTTTCCAGTTTCCAAAATGTTCTCCCCACCCACCAACCAACTTTCTTTCATCCACAAAATCAAGCAATCTTTCCAAATCCTTCTCATGTCATCATATCCCCTGGCATCTATAATTCCCTTCCTAATCCCAAGGAGGACCATTACGAGGAGAAGGAGAAAGAGTGGAGGACCGAGCATGAAATAAAGTTTCTAGCTATGAATGAAGATATCATGAGGATAAAGGAATCTCATGGAGCGGGGAATAATGATGGGTTAGGTTACAATGATTTATGTGTTCACCCTAGAGTAGATCTACCAAAAGGGTATAAGGTCCCTAAATTTGAAGTGTTCGACGGCACTAGAAATCCAATGGCTCATCTGAGAAGGTATTATGATCAAATGGTGGGAGTAGGGAAAAATGAGGCATTATTGATGCACTTATTCATCCGAAGCTTAAGTGGCGAAGCCTTAGATTGGTTCACGTCTCATAAACTGAAAAAATGGACTAGTTAGAGGTCATTGGCCAAAAGTTTCCTTAATAGGTTTGCATTCAACATTGAAATAGTCCCTGATCGATATTTATTAGATCGGATCAAGTAGAGGAATGGTGAGTATTTCCGAGACTATGCCTTCCGTTGGAGAAAAGAAGTTGCCAAAGTACAACCTCCCATGTCTGAGGAAGAAATGGAGTCTGTGTTCTCTCATGCTCAGGAGGGAGAATATTATACCAGGTTGGTAACCACGGTCTGACCAACTTTCGTAGATTTAGTAAAGATTGGGGAATCGTTAGAGGAAGGCATTAGAATAGGAAAAATTGCCAAAACCCCAACATCATCTGAATCTTCTGCACTCTCAAAGAAGAAAAGAGAGGATGTGACTACGGTCTCTACTGATTTTGTTGATAAACTGAAGAGGAAATTCAAGCCTGGGAATATTCTTTCCTCACCACTGTGACCAAATTTTTTGCCTGTGCTCTACGCCCATCCCTAATATCAAGCTCTAATTTCAAATATTTTACCCCAGTGTCAAATTCCACAACCGAATTATCAATCTCATGTTCAAGCTATTCTTCTAATCAATCAAATGAATGTCCAATCACCTCCAAACTATCATCAAGTACCTCCTCCTTCTAATCAAAATCAGTATAACTACCCACGTGTAACCCTCAAGACGAAGCCTCCCAGAAAATTCACTCCATTGGCTGAAAGTTGTACCCATCTCTTCAAAAGATTGATGAAGGATAGTTATTTACAACCTATTCCACCAAAGGCAACTAATCTCAATTCTCGATTCTTTCATGCCAATCCAGTCTGTGCTTATCATTCAGGAGCTCCCGAGCATAATACTGAAGATTACATCAATCTGAAACACAAGATCCAGGACTTGATTTACCAGAAGATCATCACTCTTCAGGCGCCGACACCAAATATTGCTAGTAACCCATTGCCTAATCATGAGAAAGCCGCGGTTAGCATGATTTAAATAGCAGGCGAATGGGTATCTTGCGAGATAATTGCTAATGTAGATTCATGAAACTCCAAAAAGACAGAAGGAGTGGAAATGATAGAGAAAGTTGTGGATGCCTTGAGTAAGAATTTGGAAGGAATTATTGAGCCTATTATGGTCCCAAAAAGATCATTTAAGCGTGGAGTAGGATACCAACCAAGAAAGGAAGATGAGATCGAAGATAATTCAAAGAAAAGTCTGTTTAGGCCCTTGCCGCTTTATACAAGTCATTTCCCATACATGAGATGTCAAACGATAATGGTCTTGGTGATGGGATAGGAGATCTGTTCGAAAGATACCATGCTTTACCAGATGATTTCCCAAAGTCCTATGGGGTGAAGAAGATTGCATTAGAGGAGGCCTTGCAAAACTGGACCTCCACTCCACTCATAACCCGTCACCCATCATGGTAGATGAAAATGGCAATTACTAATAGTTTTAAAAATCGGTGATGATCCGGAGGAGGCCCCGTGATCCACTCTTTTATGTCTGAAATTTTCATTTTGTGTTTTACAACATTCAAAAAGGCATGGGCCCACATTTGTGTGGGTCATGAGCCATAGTTTATTTTATTTTTCAAAAGGCCTCCCTATATTTAAGAAGTTATTTTTTTTAAATATGATTAACTAGCATGGTTTATTTTGGTAGCAATAATTTAAAAATCTGCCAATATCATGTCATGTCAAGGGTTAGACGAACAAAGCGAAGGAAATAATGATGAGCAGAAAAGGTGATGAGGAGCAGTTAGTAGTAGATACAGAGGAATGTGAAAATCAAAAGAATCCCAACCTGGAGGAGCCCTAATCCTACCTGATATAGATGGTCAAGAGTCGACCAAACCAATCAATTCTGATGCGGTAAACAGATATTGTGCTTGAAAGATGTTATAGTTTTTGTTTCTTGGTTTATTTGTAATCGCCTTTATAATAGTATCGATTTCATGATGTGTAATTTCCTCAAACCCCTTTCTTTTTATGTATGAACTACGTAATGACCTGAATTCCCAACAAAAGGGATACGCAGGCGGTCTATGTCGGCTTCGATCAACCCATTAGATTTTTCTATATATCCTTAGCGTAGTCTTGAACTACGTTTGACCTGATTCCTGCTTCAACGGGATACGTAGGCGCCTCAACGTCTCGGTCATATAACCCCAGGAAATAGAAACTGGGGCAGAATTTTTTAGAAGGAATCTCAAAAATTCACAAGGGAAGATCGATATCCAAAAAGGAGAACGAAGACCAACAAAAACTTTGGATCTTCTCAAGATGATATCATATCAGACTACTTTAAACTGGAGCAGAAATTTTGAGGAGGTCCTCAAAATTTCCACTAATATATTGAAATATATTTCAAATTCCCCAGCACTAAAGGTCGAAGTTGAGATTTGAGAATAACCACCTGTGATAAATTCTAGGAAGACTGAATCTCTGTCTTTGATAAAACTTATGGTAGAGAGCCTCGACAATGCTGAATCCCTAGCAATCCTCCGCCAAACGTAGGACATTATCAGAATCAAGAGAAATATTGTCGCTGAGCTAGCATAGACATGACTGGCAGAGATTTTCTAAAGGTTTGCAGGAGTTTTCGAAACTATTTTCTAAAAAACTAAGACTACTTTAAAAAATCTATATAAATCTTTTACTTAATGATTGCCTAGACATCAATTAGGACGGGGAGTCAAGGGTGGAAGTACCACCATGACAGAGTACCCAAAAGATGGCGTAGACCAAATAAAGAATCGAAGAAAGTCAATACGGAGTAGTTTCACTCAAACTAATCATTTTTCTGTGGATGCAGGGATCAATACACAAAAATTAGAGTCTCTTTCAAAAATCTCCGAGCAAATTGGGAGCCACACCAGAGCACTAATGCTCAAGAACGGTATTTTTAGGTAGCCCTAAAAATGGGTTTAATACCCATTTATTGAGGACCTTTTGAATTGTCCATCCCATTTCTTGAGATCATGGAGGACAAACAAAAGTGTCTTTCTTCTTTACAAATATTGTATTTAGAATTTTTCTAAAAAATATAGTCTCTAGCAAAAGCAACTTTATGTCGACTAATCATCTACCTTGAGTACAGGTACATGTAGAAAGCAAGACGCAGACAAACAAATTCAGGTGAAACTGTTTTCAAATTTCCAAGAGGGTCATTTCATAGCATTGACAAGAGGGCCATTTTATATCATCGCCGAGAGGGCCATTTCATATCATTGCCGAGAAGGCCATTCACATAATTGCCAAGAGGGCCATTCATATTATTGCCAAGAGGTCCATTTCATAGCATTGCCAAGAAAGCCATTTATATCATCGCCGAGAGGGCCATTGCATATTATTGTCGAGAGGGCCATTCACATCATTGCCAAGAGGGTCATTCATATCATTGCCAAGAGGGTCATTATATATCATTGCCAAGAGGACCATTGCATATCATTTCTGCAAGGGCCATTACATATCATTGCCGAAAGGGCCATTGCATATCATTGTCGCAAGCTCCATTGCATATCATTGCAAAAAGGGACATCGCATACCATTTCCACAAGGGTCATTACATATCATTGCCGCAAGGGCCATTGCATATCATTGCCGTAAGGGCCATTACATATCATTGCCGCAAGGGCCATTGCATATCATTGTCGCAAAGGTCATTACATATCATTACCGAAAGAGCCATTGCATATCATTGCCGCAAGGGCCATTGCATATCATTACCGCAAGGGCCATCACATATCATTGCCGCAAGGGCCATTGCATATCATTGCCAGGAGGGTCATTTCATATCATTGCCAAGAGGGTCATTCATATCATTTGCCGAGAGGGCCATTTTATATCTGTTGACACACAAGACACAATGCTGGCATCGAGGATATCATCATCATTCAATATCTGTTGATGCACTAGACACAACGCTGGAGTCGAGGATATCATCAGCATTTAATATATCTGTTGACACGCAAGACACAACGCGGGCGTCGAGAATGTCATCATCATTTTATATCTGTTGACACGCAAGACATAAATACTGGATTTGAGGATATCTCATCATTTTATTAATCAGCATCTGAAACATCAAGAACACACGGTTTGAAGGGACGCCTTTAAGTCGGTGTCTAAGAATGAATGATATATAAGATTTCCTAGAAATTGACAATTTGAGGGTCATCTATAAGTCATATTATTTGAAATAGGATAGTGTACAAGATCACCTAAAAATTAATAGTCTAGAGGTCATCCATAAGTCGCAACTAAATCCTTACCGGAGAATATGCAAAATTATTAAATTGATACATCAAAGGGTTCTCTATAAGCCGCATCATATCCAAGATCGATTATGTGCAGGATTACCCAAGGACTACCAATTTGAGAGATATCTACAAGTCATATTGTATCCAAGGTCGGATGATGTACAGGAACTCCTGAAAGCTAGTGATTAGAGGGATATCTATAAGCCATCTCTTATCCAAGGTCGGACAATGTGCAGGATTACCTAAAAGCTAGCAATTCAAAGGATATCTGTAAGTCGCCTCGTATCCAACATCAAATAATGTGCAAGATTATCCGAAGATTGACAATTTAAGGAAAATTTATAAATCGATCATCGGCTATAACTGGAGAGTTTATCATTCCACATATAATAAATGATATAGTTAACCAAAAAGGTTGCCACACTAGCACAAGATTACACGGTTGTAGGGACCGTTCTGCATAAAGTATCGCCGGTGTCCAAAAAGGCCACCCCACTTTGAAGACATATTCAACCGACAAATGTCATAATTTTTCAACAACCAAGAGGGTTGTTGTGTTTGGTATTTCCAGTTATTTCATTCCAAATAGGTACATGAAGATATGACTCCACTTTTCAGGCCACAACTCACGTGGAGATATGGTAAAAGACTACATACCTCTTTCGTGAATTATGTTTAGCACTAACACTTTTTGCTTGAAGCATTGGCGAGAGCATCCGAGAGGATAAAAATCTCAAATCAAAACTACAGGTGCGGATGACTTCAAATAGGACGCAGCACAACGTGGAACTCTTTCTTAGCAGCAAAATGGGACATAGTCTAAAGAGGGACGTCAAACTCTTTGGACGCGAGCTAAAGGATGATCATCACCACCATCCAACCACACCCCTGTTAGAAGACATGTGGGTATTTCAGGATATTCTGGTTTCAGCTTCACCTTTGGGATATTTCTAAACTCATGCCGAGGATAACCTTATCTTTTTTTTCAAATTCAGGTGGCAACACACTTAGAGTTTTGGAAATTATGTCTAGGTAAGTTCTTGCCTATGGATGTGAAGGATCTCACATTCATGGTTAAGAGGTTACAAGCCTCTTTTCTGCAACTCGATCAACTTGTCACTCATCTCGAGCTAAAGATCGTCTGAAATAGAAGACTATATTTTCTATCGATCGAGTCGAACTACAAATAGTCTGATTTCCTGAGTTTAGGGGATATGTAGGCTGGGATCTATGTAGAAAACTCAACTGCATTCCAACCTCCCCCTAATCCCTTTATGCCTCAGTTTCTCGGTTTTATCAAACACTCTAAAACTAAGATAGCTTGGTGAATTTTCTTGAAAATCATGCTTAAAATCAAGCTTTATGAACTACAAGTGGCCTGAATTCTCATATAACCTGAGATATGTAGGAAGCCTGATACCGAGGTTCAGCCGTAACTCCATGAAACTCATGCGGAAAACCAACCTTTCTTAGATACGAATTTATGGTCGAACAAAAATTAGGAACGTCAACCTCCCTTTGCCCAGGGTTACTTGCGGACCTTACCCAAAGGGAGGGGGCAATTGTTGATACCTAATTTTTGCCTTCACAACTAAATTTAGTCCTAAGTTTCTTCAGTTTTTAATAAAACCAAAATAGTTATTTCATCCAAATAAAAAAAATTATTTTTCATACGTGATTTTGTCATTTTAAGCAGCGATTATATACTATCGTGTTCAGTTATATGAGATTATATAATTTGTTACTTAAATATTTGTTTTTAAAAATATCGGATTTAATTAAGGCTCATCTTGAAAATAATTTAAAATGATTAAAATCTTGATTTAAATATAATTTATTCTCAAAAATAATTTATTTGGATAAATATGCATTTGATTTTATTAAATTAAGAATCTCAGAATTAGACAAAGTATCAATTCGTATCTAATTCAAAGTTTAATTTAGCTAATTTATTCAATTTGGTCATAATTGAAATCAAATGGCTAAAATTGCAATGTAATTGACCAATTGATCCTCCACTTGACCAAAATTTAAATGAATGGCCAAGGCCCCAATTTCAAACCCTAGCCCAACCTAACAATTTAATCCAACCAGCCTATTTATCCTTTAAGATTTGGCCAGCCCAAAACACCAACATACGCCCTAGCCCAATAAAATCAGCCACCCAACTCATTAAATCCAACTAACCCTCTCCTCAGCCCAATTACATCACCCTAATTTCCCTTTTAAAATCAATCCTGTCCGTCCCACTTCCACCAATAACCCGGCCCAAACCCTCTCATTTATTCCCTTCCTCCTTTAATCAAACAACAGCCGGCGTACACACAGCGCACACATACTCACAAAAACCACGCGTACCACTCCTCCATAGTACAGTGTACAACCAAATGCAACATTAATAGCCTGACTAGCTCTAACCCGTTTTCTTCTCCTCTTCGTCATCACGCGTTTTCCCATGCGCTCTGGTACGAAGAACGATACGGGCCTTCTAGAAAACAAGATAGGTGGCATCCCCCAACAGCTAGCTCCGCGAATTTAGGGATTATTGGTACGATTTCATACGTATGCGGCTGATTTCCATTGGTTTGAGCTAATATTCTTTTCTCCCCAATTCTGATTGGTCCACAATTCAGATTTATCCGAGAAAAGTTTCGAAATCCGTATGAGTTGTTGGTGAAAAATGTTATCTTGAGTTCAAATTTCAAATTCCTTTCTCAAATCCATAGTTTACCCCAAATTAGACTTCTATATAAGAACCCATTTTGGATCATTAGGGGGGGGTTTTCTCGGGGGGAGGGAGGGGGAAAGATTTTGAGAGAGAGAAAACATTCTTGGTCTGAAAAAGGATCAAAATTTCTGGGCCTGGGTAAGAGGTAAATGTTTTGAGGATTTTTGATTCAAAGTTTGAGGTTAGAAATTCTGAAGGGCTTGAGAAATTTTCATTGAAAAAACTAGGAGAGAAATTAAGGGGGATTCGAATTTTTGGGGTCTAGAAATTGGGGATTCAGAAAAAGCTAGGTTGAAAAAAATTTCTTTTGGGTTAAAGAAAGAGGGTTTAGGAAAAGAATAATTTGATTTCGGGAATGAGCAACTTTGTTCAGTTAGTTTAGTCGAGATTTACGTCTCGGCATCGAGCTTTCCGGTGGTGGTGACGGTCTCGACGTCAGTTCGTCGTCCCTCTTTGCTGCCCCGAAAGAGGTAAACACTCTCGGCCTTTTTAATTCTATCATTTTCTGCTTCATCCCCTTTCTCCATAGAATTCCTTATCCGTTTAGTAGTAGTCATGAATGAGGTCGGGACTTGCTTGCTGTAAATGGCCGAGATGGCCTTAAGATTGCTTATAATCATTTGTTTGCTGAATCATCGGTTATCCCACGTTGTGATTTCTTTGAGCATATTTTTCGTGATGATATGTTGATTAGTTAGAGCATTGTTGATCACCAAGTTGTTGTTTTTCCCTGTTCATTGCGTTATTCTGAGTTAAAGACCCCTGTTGTAACATGTTAAAATGTGTAATTTTTCTATAAATCTGTTCAGGACTATGGGTTGGTTGGCTTAAATTTCATGTTTTCTTTTGTTGGGCCTGCTCTCAAAACTGTTGTAACATTAGAGTTCATTCATCCCAAGCATATTATCTTCATATTTTGGAGTATTACGATTCGACTAGTTGTCATAGTGTTTGAATGTTTTTTAGCCTATTTGCATCTTTTAAGTGTAGTTTAGTTTCGTTTTTCATCACTTGCTCCGTAAACCCGTAATCGCTTTGTGTTTGCTGGGAATTAGTTGTTGTAGACACCTTTAATGGCCATAGGATTCGTCTGTAATAGCTACTGTCACATGATTTTTTTTTTTGGATCAATATGTTGCGGCCATCGTTGAAAATGCTAGTAATAGATTTTCTACAGTGGTTCAATGATATACATTGTTCTATTCATATACTGTTGCATTTTTGTTATATATCTTGAACAACATTGTTGTACCGATTTCTTTTTGCATATACGACGCCCGTTTAGCTTTCCTTGGCCCGCTATTTTGGTTATAAAGCCCGCTGCTACAACCTTCTTTTTTCTGTTTTGATCATTTGAATCTCGTTCCTCGTAAGCCTAAGCTTGTTGTTTGCTGATTCAAAGCCCTTTCTCTCACTTTTGGTAGCTTTTTTTTGGGGGGGGGGGGGGGTGGGGGGGGGGGGATTTTTCTTTCTTTCTTTCCGAGTGTGTTAAAGCCTATCTCGAATTTTCTTTACTCACAATGTAGATGAGAATGACGTAGTAGGCTTTATGGAAAGGGATATTTCATTCAAAGACCGCTCTATGACTTCTTGATATGCAAGGTTCTTTTGGACTCACATAAGAGAGGAAGAGGATGAAATAACGAGCTTCGCTATTTGATTTTTCTTCTTTACTTGTTTCGTTATTTCGGTAAAATTATTTGGGCACGTCATAATCTTATGAATGTGTGACTTCATTTGAAATCAGTTTTGCAACGCAAAGTATTTCGTTTCCACGGTTGCTTGGTTCCCCTTAGTTCATAGTACTAAGAGAAGGCTAATGCAGCCTTGAGGAAAAGGCAAGATGTCTTATTTTTGCTATTCTCCTAAATGTGTGGGTATAATTTAATATGTAAATCAGCTTTATTTCTGTTTATTCGGGTCTCGTAAAGTTGCTTTTAAACACCTCTCGTAAAATCTGCTTGCTTTTTTCTTCTTGCTATGTACTAGTGATAGTCATAATTGCACAACTTTATCATGCTAAGTAAGCCTCTTTTATTTTTTTTTATTTTTTTTTTTGTTTTGTTGACTCTTAAATAAAAATAGATGATTGCGGGATACAGAATGTGTTCTCTTTTTCTTTTGAAGTTAACATATTTATTTTTCTTTGCATCTTTGTGTCTTGACTCTTTTGATTTATATCCGATAATAATAGTCTTTCTCTCATTTATTATTTTTCATACATTCTTTATATGTTGTCCTTCATATGTCATTTGTATGGTTTGATGCGTGCTGATCTTCTATATTTCTTTCCTTGCATGTGAATCCCTTTCTGAGTCACATATGGGCTCTGTCTTTTTGCATATCTATCATGGACAATGTGGCCTATTTTTTGAGTCAAGCACAAAGGAGGTTTAAAGTCGAGTTACCTGCAAATGCAAAGAGTCGAAGGAAGAAGAAATAGATTAAAGTCCCGTTCTTGAAACGGCTAAGAGACAAAAGTCTCATTTATTATTTCATTTTATTTAATTATTGTTGTCTTTATTTATTTTATTGGTTTATTTATTTTATTCATTCATTCGGACCATGAAGCCAAAATTGTATTTAATACAGATGTAGTGAAAATCGAGCCAAAAAGGGCTCGGAATCATAGAATTAGCACGGGTGAAAAAATGGGTCAAAAACCTAACTAGATCAGGACAGGGTCAACGGTTTGGGCTTAAAAGCCTAAATCACTACTTCTTCCCTCTCTCTTTTTTCTATTTTCTTACTTGTTTTACGTGTGTTTTGCAAACCTAGTAAAATCCTGAGTCAAGTCGCTAAAAAATTGATTTTGCATAAACACCAAAATATTCCTAAAATCGCTTTTCTTTTCAAAAAATAAACTTTTCCAAGGTTAATCAAAGACGATTTTTCAAGCAGTCCGAATAACCGCAAGTTAGCGGACGTTTTTGGTGCCTAACACCTTCCTAAAACGTTAATAGGAACCGCTTATCTAGAATCTCTAACTAAAAATGATTTTTCTGTTTTGGATTATTTGAAGTAACTCTCTAAAGGTTTCTTAATTCCTTTTCAAAATGAAGTGGCGACTCTCAAAATGTCAAAATTTCTGCAAAACAGCTAGAATCTAAACCGTCATTCCTACGCGTAATTGTTCCAAAATCCAATATATTCTATGCAAATTTAGTGTGTTAATCAATTATATAGTGTGGAAATCTAGTTGAGCATGAATTGAGTTCATAGAGGTCCCTTAACTTAAAGACCAGTTGAAAGCTTTCCTATCGATTGAGTTTTAGTGAGTGTCTAAACTTGGGTCAACTTCCATCGACCATAACTTCTTGTATAGAAAAAATTAGAGGGACTACTATATATCAAATGAAGGGTTTTCGAAGGAGCATTCCAACGATACCAATTTCGCCTAAATCTGACACCCGAGCGAAAAGTTATGGCTTTGCAAAGGAGTGTGTGTTGCCTAACAATTGCAAACGTTCATTGGAAAGAGTTTGCCATAAGCAGTGCGATGCAAATCATAAAGTTTGTCATAGGGAGTGCGATGCAAATCATAAAGTTTGCCATAGCTTGTGCGACGCAAACCCCATGGCACAACGACCTGGACATTTCGTTTTTGAGGTATTCCGAGGGCAACCAAGTCTTTTTACTTTTCAAAATTGTCCCTAAACATCTATAGACAAAATTAGGGTCATTATTAACTTTTTAACTCTCTTAAATCATAAGTTCATCATCTAAGAACACAAGCGAAGAAAACAACAATCAAGCTTAAAGGTTCAATCTTTTCGAAATTTCTTCGTGAATTCTTCACAACTAAGGTACTTGGGGTTTTTCTAAACTACATGGCCTTGTTGAAAACACATTGAATAAGGTTTAAAGTTATAAAGATCATGAATTTATAAAGGGGTTTTAAAATTTGCATTTGTAATTATGCATTATGAACTCTTTAAAAGATATTATTGTTTTGGTCTTGAGGCCTTTCCCTCTAAATTGATTTATACTCGTATATACGCATGTATGAAACTGAGATTTAATATTTAATTGAGAGCATGAATAATTATAACCCCTCTCTTGTTACTAAGCCTTTTGTTTTTGTACGTAATAAGCTATTTAAATTGAATTTAGAAAAGCAAGATACAAATATCTTGATTATTGTTTATGACTTGATTATGGTTTTGAATTAAGGAGAGGGTGCTAAATGTTGAGGATATATAGAGAAAGAGTTTCATATTTGGTCACAAACTTCATGACCACCACATGTTTGTTGAAATGTTGAAAAGAGTGATCTTTGCATTATTTGATAAATGCTTTGAAGTATGACTTTTTGTAAATTGCTAGAAGTATGGTGGTCCAAACCTTATGCTTGAAAGAAGAGACATTACTATCATATTTTATGGTTCAGAATTATGACTTGCAAGTCTTGGTGTAACGACACCAACCTAGATAATTCTATAACAGATTTTAGACCATAATAGAAATCGGATTTCACTTATATTTCCAGAATGTGAGTTTTGAATGATGATTGTTCAGAAAAGGTTAAAAATGGGTTCAAGAGATGTTAGCTGGTTACCCTAAGAAGGCACGAGTTCAGAAAACTCATTGCCCGAAACCGTATTTTTCCAATGCAGGTTATTGTATCCCCAAGAGGGATTGTACGCTGGCCTAGTGCCCTGTGGCGTATCAGAATCAGAATCAAAATCAGAAACTCCAACTCTTGCGGCAAACTTGGGTTGAGAACTTGGCTGCCGAGTCAAAGGTGGACTCCGTATAGCCCGTAGGGTCATAGAATTATAGGGCGTATCACCTAACTCAGAAGTAATACAAAGATTAAAACTTCCTTGTCAAAATCGTTTTAAGATCATTGAAATTACCCATGTGCTTTTAACTATTTCATGCATGATGTTTTAGACTTGCTCTCATCTATGTTATCTATATTTAAGCACATTATTTTGGATTGCTCTGAGTACCAATACGTTTGTACTGACCCCCTATAATTCAGGGTCTGAGGCTCAGTTCAGAAGTCCCGCTAAGCCGTAGGTCTATCGGAAAGAAGTGTGCAGTAGGTGAGCCTTCTTTATTTCGGAAGGCCTGTGTTTAGAACATTATTATTTCATTCTGGTTTTGGGTCCGATTAGGATCTTGTCCCAGTTTTAGATAAATTATTATATTCTGATGTATTAGAGATTTCGTAGACTGAGATGGATGCTGTCTAGATACTTATTGATTTCATTCCGTATTGTTTAGTTGAACTCAGCCCATGACCATGATTCTGTTTGTTTATTTTCGCATTTTTTTTATATTATTGTGAATATTGTGCATGATTACCAGATACAGAAGGGTGCCCGGGCCTTCATGATTTGGGATGCTCGTCACAGCCAGGACCCCTCGGGTCGTGACAGGGTCCCTACACAACACACAATATTTTAGGTGTACCATTACACAAAACTTGAACGACACTCTAAGCATCATGTATCACTTTTCCTTTTTCTGTTTACTGTGCATATTCATTCCCGAAGTTTCAAGTGAATTTTCAATGCTTTTTAGTGTTTTTCAATTTTTATCTTGACCGTTTCAATCTTGAATATAGTCCTTTTTTAGTTTGAGTTTTTTGCTAGGGAATTTTTTTTTATTTGAGGCAACGTGTGGGAACTTGGACGATATTTTAGGTGTGGGTCCATGCAAAACATATGATATTCTAGGTGTACCATGACAAAAACATGAACGACATGCTAGACATCATTCATTTTTCCTTTTTTAGTTTCCTATGCATATTCATTCCCGAGGTTTCACATGAAATTTCAATGCTTAGTTCTTTTCAGTTTTTATCTTGACCGTTTCAGTCTTGAATTTTGTACTTTTTTTAGTTTAAATTTTTTGCTATAGAAATTCTTTTTCATTTGAGGCAACACATGGAAAACCGGCATAATATTCTAGATGTGGGTCCCTCCACAACACATGATATTCTAGGTGAACCATGACAAAACACGAACGACACTCTAGGCATCATGTATCACTTTTTCTTTTTTCAGTTTCCTATACATATTCACTCCCGAGGTTTCACGTGAATTTTCAATGCTTAGTGCTGATTAGTTTTTATCTTGACCGTTTCAGTTTTGAATTTAGTGCTTTTTTAGTTTGAATTTTTTGCTAGAGAATTTTGTTTTTCATTTGAGTTTTTTGTTTTTGTGCAGAATAGAAGTGGGGACTTCATCGAATAAATAAGGGGCGAGATAGTTAATGCAACTCCAACATCTCATATTTAAGGCAACATTTGGGAGCCTGCACGACATTTGAGTTGTGGATCCCTGGACGACACATGTACTATATGTGCACGACACGCTAGGCATCCTACGTCACTTTTCCTTTTTCAATTGTCAATGCATATTGATTTTTGAGTTTTTTTTCACGTGAATTTTCAGTGCCTAGTATTTATTTTAATTTACCATTTTTATCGTTTCAGTATTCAATTTTTACCTAGCGAAACAAATTTTGGCTTGAGTTTTTTGCTTTTGTGCAGAATAGTAATGGAAACTTGCACAAATAATGGGCAGCGACAATTAATGTGACTCCAAATATGACATATTTAAGGTAACACATGGGAGCTTGCACGACATTCTAGGTGTGGATCCTGCATGACACACTATGCGTGCCTATTACCACGACAAAACATGCACGGCACTCTAGACATCCTGCATCACTTTTTCTTTTTCAGTTTTCAATGCATATTCGTTCCCAAGATTTTTTCAATCCATTCATATTCCCTAAATATTTTACGTGAATTTTCAATGCTTACTACTTTTTCAATTTTCGATTTGGGTTGTTTCAATCCTGACCATTTCATCACTATATGTATGGACAGACACTAGTGTAACTAGTTTCATTAAGAAAACTAGTATACGTACCCGCGCATGTTATTAAAGAATTTTAATAATTTTAATACATCACATCATTTTGATTTTATTAAAAATAATTGTCATCTATTTTTTCAATGCAATGTACTTAATAACATACACTTTATAAAAATAATATGTATGCACAATCGTCAAATAACATTTTGATATAACACAAATACTATTATTATACAATTTTTTAATACCACCATTTCAGAACAAGGTTCGGGCAATTCAACAATTCAAATTTTTCATTTTCAGTTTCCTCACTTTATCTGTATTGTTTCATCCACCCTTGAGATGAAGTTCATTATGTTTAAAACAAATAAGAAGTATCAAATTTTAAAAAATATATATGATCATATGACATGAGTACTCATTGTAGATTAATGCTTTAGTACTCGAGCTTGAATTGTTCAACCTTTAGAAAACTTTAAATACTGTTATAATTATTTGTTGTTGTCATATTAATTTACTGAACTTTTCAGCTATCCCAACAACCTGGATTATATTCTCATGAAATACATATAATTTAAAAAATAAATAATCTCGTGATTATAGTACTCTACCACATATTATACATCATGTACCACATTTTTAGTCGTCTGTCAATTATATTCAGATGTCCATTTAAATGGATCAAAAAATGTATTTAGATAGATCTTATACTTTATATTTTACAATAACTCTTTTTTTATGTTCTTTTATTTACTGCTACTACACTACTCACTTATTAATTGATTTCAAAGACGTATCTAAGTGAGGATCATTGTGTTCACGTGAATCCATGCTCCTCTTTTTATTACATAATATCATATATAATAGAAATAATGTCAAATGCATAACTATTTGCTATTTTTAGTTAGTCCAAAGTATAAACAAAAAATTGTTTTACTTATCATAAAGTATATTGACATTTTTAATAATCTTGTTTTCTTATTTTGTGTAATCTCATAATATTTTGAATTAAAATTTTGAATTTGAATAAATATATAATTCATTGATTTTTATTTTTTTAAATCTACTGGTATTTTAGTAATAGTTTTTCTTTAGTTCGTTTGATGTGGTGCAATAAGAAGTAAAACAAAGCATAAAGAAGGAGCAAAAAGAAACATGGATTTAATGAACAATGTTCTTCTTCGAATTTGTTCTTTCTTTATGATTCAATAATTAAAATCATAAAAGGATATTTTTTTGAAATAAAATCTTATAATGTATATACATCAAATATTTAAATAAATAATGTATTAATTGCAAATTCATAAGGAAAAGTTATAACCACTACTAATAGAAAGTGAAATGTGGAGATATACTTTAACTTTTAAAAGCAACATCTCCACAGAGACTATTGTTCCTGCAAAATAGTTTCCTGAACATTTTTTTACTATGAAGATAAATATGATTATTGAAAGTCTTCTAGAGTCCCACGTTTGCATGTCTCTTTTTTTCGATTGTTATAATTTGAATTTAAAAATTTGAGATGATTGAATAAGTACAACATTTTTTTGAAGATTTTTTTCAAGTCAATTATAATATAGAAATTTGAATACAACAATATCAATTATTATCCTTTATTTAAATTTATATGGAGAGATTTAATTTATTTGAAAAGGAAATTAAAAATTATAAAGGAAAATATACTGAAATTAACAAATTATGAAAGAAATTTTTAAGAGAATTGTTCAACACATACGAAAGTGTGTAATTGTCCAACACATACGAAAATGCAAAAGGAACTTTGGATTTCAAATTAATCAACAAACAAAAAGTGATAAGAGTAGAAAGTACTTGGTTCTTAGAGAATTCCGAGCAGAGGTTCTAAATTTACAGTCATTTCTAGTATAATTACATGTTCCTGTTTGGATAATGATCTCAATCCCTTTTTATAAAGCTTAATGATTCACTTGTATGCATGAAACTAAGACGTTAGATTTGTAAGTCTCTGTCAATCATAGATTTCGAATAAAATGTACATCCCCATCTCATCATCAAATGCAATTCCATTTTATGAGCACGAAGAGCAGATACATGAAGTAAAATAGATGTAACATAATGATATTATTCAGAGTAGCAAAGTTAATCGAAAAAATAAAATAACAGCAAAGTTTGATGGGGAACGTAGGAATAGAGAACATTTATTGCGGGGGGGGGGGGGGGGGGGAATATTCTACTGCTGATGAAGAGACAATGTGAATAAAAAATAATGATAAGTAGATAAAGAAAAAAACTAATGGATTCGTGCATATAGTTTTAAAACTGACAATTTAAAATTGAGCACACACCAATTCAAAAAATAACTGCAAGTAAATTCAGAATAGGCTGATTTTGTTTGGTAAAAAAAAAATTGTGTCATTTTTATAGGGATTTTGTGTGTAGTAGTTAATGCTTTTTAAATTATTATTTTAATTTTTAATTTTAATTATTAGATATAGATAGATTAACTTGTCTAATTCCACTCAAGCTGGATCTTTTCCATCCTCTATTTTGTTGATCCAAACTAAAGGCCTCAGCTGTAAAATACAGTATTTTGATTTTAATTTAGATATTCATTTAATCAATAATAATAAGTAATAATAATGAGAAAGTGTTGCATTAATTGAAATGAAAAAAAAAATTATTTAGTATTTTTTCTAAGATTTTGACACTTTGTTGTTTAAAAGTTAAACTTAGTCATCTGTATCCAATATTTTAAAATTCACTTTCATCACTTGAATACGAAGAGAGTTGCAACTTGTTGGGATCTCTCCTTTAGTTTTTCAATATTAACAAGGTGTTGTGAAATGATTGATATTTCTTCATTTTTAATTTGAAATTTTAGACTTGAGCCTTTATAGATGAAGTTATTTTATCGAACGCGATCTCTCAAAATATAAATTTTAAACCTTGATAAATTTTGTGTATCTTTAATAAGAATTTTTACGATTTTTATAAGGCAAATGCACGAATTGAAATTTAATATAGACCCAAAATATGAATATTTGATACTAAATCAGAAATTGAAAAAAAGTTAGCAAAATTACGTTGTTCGGCCATGAAAAGTTTTTACTTCTTTTTTAAAAAAATTATTTCACTTTAGTGAAAAAATTAAAAATAGTATATGTTTGTTCATGAGAATTCCAAATACAATTTGGAATTGTATTTGAAAAAGTGAAAACAAGTTTACTTATTTTTACTTTTTTCATTCATATTTCTCTCACAAAATTTTAAAAATAACTTCAATTTGTATTCATGGCCAAACACAACACCAATTTCAACTTCAACTCTAATTTCAACTTTAACTTCGAAAAATTATGATTTTCACGGAGAAACAATTAATAAGTAACAGTTTGGCCATGAAAACTAAAATTTTTCAGAGTTAGAGTTGAAATTGGAGTTGGAGTTGTGTTTGACCATGTTTTTTAATTTTTTTTTTTTACTTTTGAAAAAACTTTTTTAAATATAACTTTATGCCTCAACCTTTACAAACTATCAAAATCACTCAACTAAAATTTACCTACTAACGGAAAAAGAACACAATTAGCTACTTTTGTAAAAATAATTGCATATCCGTGGTCATATTTAATGAATTTCAATTATGACATATATAATATTTACATTAATAACCGTTTTTTCATATTTAAAATTTTTAAATATGGATGTTATATTAACAGATCACTACTTCCTATTTTTTAGATAACAAATATTATCTTTCAAACAGATTTATTTTTTTAGGAATTAATTTAATTTATTTCTTTATTTTCCCTTCCTAAAAAATAGGAAATGATGAGTTGTTATTAAATTTTAGTGTGCTCTAATTTATTTCTTTAATTTTCTTATAAAGAAACATACTAAGCATATATATATATGCGTGTGTGTGTATGGTATATACAGGGTATAAACTTCATATATAACATACTTTGTATATTTATGTTATAAATATAATACTTTATATATTTATGGGTATAAATATAATACTTTGCGTATAAAGATACCAAGTATTATGGTATATAAAGGTAGCAATTGCAATTTAAGGTGAAAATTTATTAAATTGGACATATTTTTTTTATGAAAAATATGTATCATCGATTTATATTTTTAGCATATATATGGTATAAACTATTTATATTTGAATAGTATAATAAAGATGTACATAATATAATATATATAATCAAATTGAAAATGAGAATAATTTGTGACAGTGGTAAACTAATTTGCTACAACTTTATTAATTTCATAAATATAGAAAACGATTATCCATTATTAATTACACAACTATAATTCTTTAAACATCCATATCATAACAGAAAAAATATTATTATTATTATTATATTATATTATATTAATTAGGATTATTAGCAGTAAAATAATGTTTTAAATAAGGAAGAAAAATAATGATGAGAGAGAAAAAGAGATATATATTAATTAGGATAGTATTAAGTTTAAAATTATAATTATCTTATATTTTAAAACTGATACATATATAGTATTAAAAAAGTAGTGTTATAAGGAGAGTTTTATGTAAAAATTTAAAAGATTAGGATTATTTGTAATAATAATAAAAGTTGGAATTGAAATTGAAAAATTGATAAAACACTAAAAACCTATTTTTCCTTTTCAAAAATTTTTTTTGAAATTAATTTTTAAATTTTCATGATCAAACACCATAATTTCTAACTCCAATTCTTTTTTTTCGAAAAAAAAAAATATTCATGACCCTCTTAAGTCTTCAAGAAGCACAAGTATCAATAATAAATTGAAGTGACGTGTCATCTTGTAGTGGCAGATGGACAATAGTATGCAGCGTGTGGACCCCTCTGTACCTTTTCGCTTCTCTTTTGTAGATAGGACATATTATCCGATAGGGCCAAAAAAAGAAAAAAAGGAAAAAGACACCTCTATCCATCAAACTATATCACATTTTTAAAATAAAAACTTTTATAATGCCTAGTCGTACAGTTAAATTGATGATGTTTATATTTCATGTTACTTTCACTTTTACAAATAGTCCTGAATCCTGATGCGCTTTATAAAAATAATTTTTATTTTTTTATTAATTAAAATATGACTAGTAAATTGGCACAAGAATTATTTTAGAACATTCCAGAAAAAAGGTGTCATGCATAAAGTGTGAATGTGATAACACTAGAAAAAGTAGTATATTAGTAAAAGCAAAAAAATACTATTAAAGTAATAGCTGGATTTTTAATTTGATGACAACAAATCAAAATTTTAAAACTAAATAGTTTAGCTCCATTTTTTATAATATTTTTTTTTATTTAAAAAGACTAATGTATCTATAAATCAGTACTCCTATCACAATGTGTAACTTTTTATTTTCGAGAGTCAAAAAATTTTAAAATAAAATTTATATATTTAAATATTATATTATGTTAATTCAAATTAAAGGGTATATAAAATTATCTATTTTCGGCATCATATTCACAGTTAGCTTATTTATCCTAGTTAACAATTTCAGCTTCGTACTAAGGTCACAATTGATACTGTCATTATCATCAATATTGATCTCATAAAAAAAAATTTTAAGCTTGTTATCTAGGAACGTGTTCAGAAATATCGTAGCAAAAGAAACATAGGAGTTTGTCGTTAGGAGATAGGGCTAAGTGGAGTGAAGAATTTTTCGAGATGAAAAATGAAAATTATTTTTCATACAAAATTTATTAATAAATAATTATTTTTCTGCTAAACAAGATGGAGTAAACTCATTCATAAAAATACTATAAATCATAATTATTAAAAATACTACTACTACTTATTTTGAAATAAAATCATATTCTCCGTCTATACAGATTTAGCTTCCATTTTCAGCAAAAACTCCATGGACAACAACACCAACACTCACCAATCTCCCACTGACGCTTCCGCGGCAGCAGCAGCAGCAGCAGCAGCGGCGGCAACGGCGGCTCAGTCAGCCTCAGCCGTAGCCGCATATCCAGGGCAGACACCGTACCACCATCTCCTTCAACAACAACAGCAACAGCTGCAAATGTTCTGGAATTACCAGCGTCAAGAAATAGAACAAGCTAATGATTTCAAAAACCACCAACTTCCCTTAGCTCGTATAAAGAAAATCATGAAAGCTGATGAAGATGTTCGTATGATTTCCGCCGAAGCTCCTGTGCTCTTTGCAAAAGCCTGTGAACTTTTTATCCTCGAACTCACGATTCGTTCGTGGCTTCACGCTGAGGAGAATAAGCGTAGGACGTTACAGAAGAATGATATCGCTGCGGCGATTACTCGTACGGACATTTTTGATTTTCTCGTTGACATTGTGCCTAGGGATGAAGTTAAGGATGAGGGAGTTGGGCTTGGGCTTGGACCGGGTATTGTGGGCCCTACTGCTAGTGGTGTGCCGTACTATTATCCTCCGTTGGGTCAGCCGGCTCCCGGTGGGGTAATGCTTGGTAGACCTGCTGTTCCTGGTGTTGATCCGTCAATGTATGTGCATCCACCGCCATCACAGGCGTGGCAATCTGTGTGGCAGACATCGGAGGAACATTCGTATCCTAGTGGAGGTGGAAGTAGCAGTGGACAGGGGAACGTAGACGGCCAAATGTAAGTTTGTTACTTTTCAGATCTGGATAAGCTAGGGTTTGAAAATTGAGTTTGGGTAAATGATGAAAATGCTTTATTATGTATTAGAAAGATGGTGATTTTGTTCCTTTTCTTTGCTTGTAGTGAGACTGTATGTACCAATTGGAAAGAAATTGGCCCAAATTGAGCTAAATGGATAATGGTTAACCGTTGGTTTGAAAAATACAATCGGAAAGTGGCATTGCTTTGTTCTTTATTCCTTGTGGTGATAAGGTCCTTCCATTTCTTATCTTCCTTTTGAGGATTTAAGGTTAGATGTGCTAGCATTTTTTTGGTTAAAACTAGGAATCATGGAGTATCAAAATGAAATGCGACCAAATGGTGGTGACCCCAACTAGTTGCTGTTTTTACGAAAAAGAAAAATGCTGACCCCAATTGGTTTGGGATATTGAAAGGAAATTGGAACTAACAAGAAAAACTCGCCTGTTTTGGACAGTTTAAGGGTGTTTGAAATCTTAATTTGAGGTCCCTTTTGAAATCAAATGTTATCTTAACTAGAGCCAGAAAAACCTTGAATTTTTTAAGGGAGCAAGTATGAATTGAGTAGGAGTGATAAAAAGAATAACGGAACATCTTTTGCACTGAAGATATAGTCAGACAGTAGTTGATCATGTTCTTCGAAATGCTTCTTCATACACAAGTCTGATTTCTTTTCTAGCCCATCCTTCTTTTGGGGTTTAATGATTTTAATGAAGAGGAAGGGGGAAAAGGAATGGAAACAAAGAGTAAATGGGACTGGAGATAAATAACTGTAATATATACCATGTATGCAAGAAATATAGGAATGAAAAGTTGCCAAGGGAGCTGCTAAATGTTGTAAGTTTTGGTGTGAGGTAGAGCACTCATTGGGCTAAGGTGATGATTGCACTTCATTTGCCAACAAAAGGGATGCTCCAGTGGAGGCCTTGATTATTTGTACATAGTTTCTCTTTTTACCTGGGTATTTCTTTTCTGTACCAGGAGTATTAGTGTTATTCTTCTAATTTCTTAGTCTTAGATCTCTATTATTACATGTTATTTCTGCTTGTTGTTACCGCTTCTTTTTTTGTTTGGCCTTGAGCCGAGGGTCTTCAGAAACAGCCTCCCACCTTCACAAGGTAAGAGTAAGGTATGCTTGCACACTACCATCTCTAAACCTCACTCGTGGGATTAAATTGGGTTTATTGTGAATTTCTTTTTTTTTTCCTATCAGTCCAATCACACACGTCTTCAATTAAAAATACCTTAATGGAACTTGAACCGATATATCCTTTATAATGGTTTTTATTCTTCTGTCTTTGGCAATCCCTGGTTGAATACAGTTGCTTACCACCGGACTGGTTATTTTTCCATGTATTATCTATCCACACCTAGCCTCCCGTTTGAGTAATGTATTTTTATTAAAATTTGTTGTGCAGCTATTATTCATGAATCAGATATCATTGATGATGATGACTTCATCTCATTATTTGTATGTCAAGTTATTGTTTCATATAAAAAAAAAGTCATTTGTTATCATAGTGGCATCTTAGTTCTAAAGTTGAAATATGTTGCTTACACTTTAAGTGTACCTACAATGAACACCAAGGTTGATGTGGTCACAAATTAGTTTTCGGTTCTCACAATTCGATCTGTTTGTTGATTGTAGTTTCTCAATGTGTCTTATTTAATTGGCATGACAACAAATATAACATTTCGGGTATCCATGATTTATGGTTTTTTAGTATGATTATACATTCAAGATCTAAAGACCCTCCTATCCTTGTTGTCTAACCATTAGACCTTAGTACTAAATCTAGCCCTTTTCTTTTGCTGCAGTTAGAAGATCTCGGTTGCTACTGGTTTGGAGGCTTTAACAGTAGAAGTAGAAACTAGTAGTTATGGAAGGGAGAACGTGATTTCTTTCTCAATTGTAAATCCACCTTGTTGCTACTGTCGGTTTAACTGTAAGACTTGGATCTCTGTCTGTATAAAACTTGACTGTTAAAACTCGACTGTTTGTCTAATCCTGGGTAAAATACTGTTGTGATTACTATAACTGCCAGTGCCATCTGCTGATATAGTCATGTTCACATGTAGCTGTATAGGTTCTGTTCCAGACGCAGGTATAGCTATTTTCATATGTAGCATATTGGTTCTGTTCTAAGCGCTGATATAGCTATGTTCACATGTAGCTGTATTAGTTCCTAAATGACTTCCATCTCTTTCAGAACTCCTAGTTCTTGAATGGTGTTTATAGTTTTCATCCAATCTTCGTGAAGATAACGAAAGCTGGCAAACGCCTACAGATGTCAAGTTTTATTGTTCCCGACTTATTTGCCACATTGATGGGCACTCCAAGTAACTGGACCTGACTAGTGTATTAATCTTCGAGAAACCACAGATTATAGAAACGCCTAAGCTATATGTATATTGGAGTTTGTGCACGTCACATTATCCAATTCGTTAGCTTGACTTACTCTCATTTTACAACAAAACGATGAAACAAAAGTAAGAATCCTGTATAATTTAGGCTACAATGCCTTTCAAGACAGGATCATTTTTTGAACACCTTTTATTTGTCAAGTTCAAATGCTGTGTTGCTTCGCGGAAACCCTCCAATTTGCCTGTCAAGGAGTTCGTTTTTATCCCCACACCCAAAATGGAATTTGGTTTCTGTTACAAAATTCCCTGGTCCCTATAGGAAAGGGGGTCTGGAAGAAACCTTCATTTACATCTCTCATGTTCAAACATCATATTCCCATGAATGTAGTCCCTTGCAGACTGATCCTTTTATTTCATACCTCAACATATTTTTTGGGAAGCATAATTGGGACCAACACACAGTTCAACAAGTTTGAAGCATTTAAATATATAAGGTGTTCTGTGAACTATTAAACATAATTTTTTCTTAGTTATGCCACTCCGCAAGGAGCAGGATCTAGAAGACAGGAGGATCATTTTCCAGTAACCATGAAGGACAGAGAAAATCATTTATCCCCTTTCCTCACCATCCCTTTCAAACTCATTTAATAATTTATTCATCCAAATCAGACATCTCCATCCCATAATATAAGGAATTGCCTCGCGCTCCGTGTTTCCATCACAATTAAGCGACATTCAAAACTGTATTCCAATTTTCATCAAGGCTTAAAGCATAAGACAAAAAGTATAATGAAAAAAATGGATGTCTTGACATCAACAGTAAAGTCTACAAAATCTGAGAGGCAACTCAGATGACAAAGTCCCAGAAACTAGGCGGTTCAGAAATAATACTACATAACCAACTGCTACGGATCACAAAATGAAACTATGATTTTGCACCACTTTTCTTCCTTGCTCTACATCTCTACTTGTATTTCTCCTTCACAATGCCTGCAGTTCCAAATACAGAGTTTAGTGACTCATTGCTAAGGATCATTACACTGTCATCATTGCAAAAAATCACCCTATAAAGAATCAAAGTGTCTCGGAAAATGATGAAGATCAATATCATAATCACATTTAGATGTGAAAAACATTATAATGGAGCAACTGCAAAGACACCATGCTATAATCATTAGCATACACTTTTGCTGCTATTACTACTCAATTTTTCCTTTGTTTTTTCTTCTGTTCATGTGATTATATATTTCTTGTACCGGAGCTGGAGTGTGGTGGGATATGGCACCCATGAGAATTAAGCTAAGTTGCACGGACTCTTCAATTTCCATGCCGCACCCGTGTCGGATTCTTCAAAAATACACTAGTTTCGGCGAACCCGACACGCACCCATTGACAACTTTGAAGAGTCCAAGCAACATAGGAATTAAGTGAAAACAAGAACACCAACAAACTAAACAGAAGATTAAAAAGGGGGAAAAAAAAAAGAGAAAACGGAGCCGTTCTAGTGACATCAACGATGGTGTTATTACCAACCTCAATCCACTGGGATATAATTACATATAATATCTTAAGCTTTCATATAGGTCAAAGACATATTCATCAATCAACAATCAACTTTGAGACAGTCATGTTTCTTTTCTCTTCTCTAGATTTTACAACTAAATGGTGCCTTTCCTAGCAAGAGAAAATTAAGAAAACTGCATAACATTACGAAGTGATGATATTACTGTTTGACAAGCATCCCACTAGGTAATATCACTATTTGGTTGGCAGGGAAGAACAACCAGCACTACCATACTTTTCATAGTCAAATTTTGTGCACTTTCACATATTAGAAACTGACACAACCCTTAAATACGAAGAGACCACTGAATATATGTTGATTAGGATGAACTTCCTTGAGCAAGACTTTTCTGAAGTAACTCCTTGGAGCCCCGAAATTGGAAAAAAAAAAACGTTTCTATATCATAATTCTACTAACACCCAGGAAGCAACCTCCCTAGCGAGGTAATAACATTATTGACTTGGATCTGTCACACGGAGCCAATGTCCAATTACATGTAGAAACTTCAACATTTCCCGGATACAGCTAAGGGGTAAACATGGGTCATCTCCTTTTAAAGGAAAAAGTTCAAAAGTTTAGTCCCTACGACTCAAACTCTGGCCACTTGAATAGTTAGTACATGCAAGCTACTGTACAACATCTACTAACTAACATAATTGATCCCGAGTGCGATTGAACCAATATATCTTAGCCCTCCATTAACACATAACAAAACTATACATAACATCCATATAACAACAGGGAAGATTATCCAGGCCATAGTACAACAGAGAGCCAGCAATTAACCAAGTAAGTTTTTAGATCCAACAAAAAACATGATGTCTAACAAGCAATCAACTAATTACCCATCAATGAAACTTGGAAGGAAAATTACCAGTTAAGAAGCACCAACGATGATGTTGTTGATTGGAATGAATATCAACTTGACGAAAAACCCAACAAATCCCATCACAACAAAACCGATCGCCGTGCGGGTCGCAACCTTGGTAAATTCTGTACCAAAAAACAATCAAATTAGAATGATACACGTTAGCAGGGTCCGTATACACAAATACAATAATAATAACAACAACAGTAAGAGTAAATACCTTTGCGATCAGGCTTGTGACACCTTTTAACGAGCCTAACGCTGTCTTTGGCGAAATCTCTAAGAGGATCGAAAACAGTATCAAGGGCGTCCATTTTTCGGATCTGAGAAACGAAATTAGTGGGTTTTCTCTTTTGAATCTGAAATTGAAAAACTTCCTTCGGATCGCTCGCTGTATAAATGAAATTCAGAGAGAGAGAGTTATTGGTCGTCAAATGCCGAGTGACGTTAGATGAAATGACTAAACTAACCCCTCACACTTGTCAACTTGTCACCTGGATATTTTCGCCTTAACAAACTTATTATTATTATTATAGTATTAAATTTTAAAAAAAAGTACCAATACAACAATTTGATATATCCATATATATAATTATTAATAAATGTTGTGTTTGGATTAGTTTTTGAGCATTTGATTAGTTTGATTGGATATCTATTATATTTTACGTGTAATATGTACATGTAACCCATCAAAATTAAATTATATCCAATAAAGTATCTTCTTAGAAGAAATGATCTTTCATAATTACCTCCAAATTAAGTTTTAAAAAATGATTTTTTTGAAAAAGAAATTTATAAAAAGGTATAAATTCAAGTTTCCCATATTCTTATCGTGTTTGATTATATACACTTAGAGGATGCAAAGTGTCCGTCTTTTAAGGAAAATATCTTACAGTAACTTGGATAATGACTTGTGAAACTGACGTTTTAGTGCACAAACTTTTCATTAAAATGCCATTCAAGCATTCTACTACTAGCATAAGTTAAATTTTAAATGCCTTAAATACTAAATTAAGTATTTGTTTTTATGATTGAAAAATTCATCAAGAGCCAACTTTTTGGGCTAATTGTCAAAACTTGAGAACAATGGATCGGACTTGCTCCTTTACCCTTATCTGTTTAAATATCAAAGTTAGTTCGCGAATATGTGATTTAGATTTTAGATGAAGTGTGTACATGCATCGTAACATTAGTTGAGTGCTAATTGGTGGTACTTCCTTGCCTTGTCTTCACTTTCAAACATGTCTAATCTGTGTATGTACATGCATCATACATATGCTTAATGATGTTACTGTTAAGTTCTTCGTTTTGATGGTTAACAAATTCATACATATGCTTAGTGTGAAGTTTTTAGTTTTGATAGTTCACAAATTCATAGCTTGAAACCTGTTTCCTAGAGCTTTTATCACTTAAGGAATAATTTGGGTTCACTAGTCACTATCACAGTCAACAATTCAGCCAACACAAAAGTATAAAAGTTGATGGAAAGCTGCCTGCACCTATTTGCCTCAACCAATGGGATCTTTCTTAGGTTTTCTTATGTCATAGTATATATTGCCCATCTTCCACAACAACAAACTAACACTTCCATATTCTCACAATTAAATATTTAACACTTCCACATTATCGCAATTAAATATTTTTCTGAAGTGCAAAATCAAAGGCTGCAGCTGCAACAAGGAATTGATTGCTCATAAAGTGTATTTTTACTCTCTTATTGTTGCAGCAAGGAACTGATTGCTCATAAAGTGTATTTTTACTCTCTTGTTGCATTTGAGTATTTATAATATTGTTCTTAAAAGTTTGCCTACGTTCCTTATGATTGTAGTAGGTGGTGTGGTATAACCTTTTCGTAATCATCTAGAGTTAGGTGATTGTCCAAGCTAGAGTTAGCTTGTGGAGTTCAATTAGAGTTAGCTGGCTCATCCTTTCCTTGTAATAGAGTTATTGTCTAGTTAGAATTAGCTAGCTAATCCTTTCCTTGTACTTGTAATAGAGTTATTGATAGGGAACAAAGGATTAGGAGACTAGACTCAGGACTAGAGTTATTGTCGAGTTAGAGTTAGCTGGCTAATCCTTTCCTTGTTCTTGTCATATATAGAGTTATTGCTAGGGAACAAACGCCTTACCGAGATTTTTCTAAACTCAGTTTGAACTCTGGTCCACATCGACAGGGCTGACACAGGAGCGACTCCAATACCATTCTTGTCACGATCCGAGCTGGGGCCCTGGCCGCGACTGGCATCCCGAACTATCAAGGCCCGAGAGACCCCCGTAACGGCCCAACACACTAGTGATATTGTCCGCTTTGGGCCCAGGCTCGCACGATTTTAAAATGCGTTACTAGGAAATAAGACTTGCTTACGTATACACCAGGGGCGGCTCAACCCTTCGGAGAAAAGGCGGCCGCCTAAGGCTCCAAAATTTGAGGGGCCTCATTTTTTTTTAGTAATAATAAATTACAAATTTTAAGAAATATATTAAATATTATTTTTTATATAAAAAAATTGAGGAGTTTGATATAGTAAAGACTTTTTAATGCATTGACTATATCATTAATTAAAAAAGGATTATTAAATACGATTACATAATTTTAAAAATAGACTTTATAAAAATAATTATTTTTTCTTAAAAACGTAAGGCCTCCGTTTAATTTTTGCCTTAGGTCACGAATTTGCTTGAGCCGCCCCTAGTATACACCCAGCTGTATTTTGCCGATATGAGACTCCTTATCCTCCTAAGTTGTGGTGTTACAGCAGGTCGTAATTTTTTTCTCCCTTAAGTAAGAAATTTTCACATTAAAGTCTTGTGTCCTTTATTTACTGTATTCCTGCACTTCTTATTATATAAATCTCCTAGTTCTTGTGGTGTGAGTGGATCTGAGAACAGGTCCCTGAGCTGAGCAGTACACCCACCCTAACCCTTCACTTAATTTTATATGAACAAGAAAAAATTGATTGGTAACAGTAAAAACTGAAAGTAAATTGTCATAGTGTCACAACAGTGTGCTAGTAATTTCTCAGAATTTGTCATACACGTAAGAGTAGTTCCCAAGAAAACCATTTCTCAAATACGAGTATAGCTAACGCATAACAAATTATGGTATTTAGTAATATAAGGGATATTACTACATGAATAAGCATGATTAAAGACAGAACTACCATTAATACACCAAACTAGACCAAGCAAGGATAGATTCCCATCTAAAAGGAATGGTAAGTTAATGCCACGGGGTAATGGACCATTCCAAGTATTAGAAAGGATCAATGACCGCCTACAAGATTGATCTACCACCAAAATATCAAGTGCACAATACTTTCAACGTGTGTGACCTCTCTCGGGTGGAAACGGTGTAGAATAACAATGATCCGAATTTGAGGACAAATTCTCTTCAAGATGGAGAGGATGATACGAGAATTCCTAGCTCGAGACTTTTCACACGAAGTCAAGCGTGTGAGTTGCAATGACTTCAAAGCTTGTTCATATTCTTGGCCGTCTGTGAGGCCCTTGTGAGCCTATCTAAGGGCCTATACTTATTAAATTATGAAAATCCCCAACAAAACACCCCAAACCCACCCACTTAATGTCAAGGGTATTTTGATCTTTTGTCCTCCCTTTGTAATTGACTATATAAGCCATTTATTAGGGCTAGTCTTTTAGTTAGTTCATTCATATTTTGGAAGACAACAAAATACTTGTAGTATTTTGAAACTTCTCTCTTCCATTGGAGAAGCCCCAATTTTGAAAACTCACTAGTAGAGTGATACTAGTGTTGTCTCTTGGCTAGAAACTAGCAACTAGGATCTTGGGGTTCTTGAGTTCCTCTTGGTCGAAGTAAGAACTTGTTATTGATAGTCACTACTCCTACGGTCCTTTCTCATTGTTAGGATTCTTAGATCTTTGAATATTGTATATCAAGTTTCTACCTCTTTTGTATCTTGTTAACTTTGTGTTGTTGAATCTAAAGTCTAATAAAGCTGTGTGAGGATATTTCGATTCACTAGCATTGTTGCCTTGTTATTGCTCAAAAAATTTCACGGGATACCTGTAATACTTAATACGCTTTTTGGATGGTTCACAAAGTGTTGAAAGTTGGAAAGTGCATTAAGGAGGCATGGGCCCCTATTCATGAGTGTCTATGCATGTTGAAATCAGTTCTTAATAAATCTAATATATGTATCAGATATTGTTAAACATCTTTCCTAATTATTTTTAACAACTTAGACTATTCCAAATGGTAGTTTTAATAGCCCATGAAAGACTATACTAACTAGTTGTTCCATTTGTAACTACATGCTTTCAGTTTCCAAAAAAAAAATAAATTAAAAAATTAGTAACTAATTAATTAATTGTGTAAAACTTTTCAATTTTTGAATAGTTACGAAATCTCCACAAATATATTCAAATTTTATTCCATGTTGTTTACATGAGGATGTTCCTCTTATTCCATGATTTATTCTTTATATTCGACTAGTTTAGACGCTACTTTTCAGGTTTGCCTTGTAACACCCCGCATTTTCGAGCTAGAAATCAACCGTCGTTCCTATGTGTGTAAGCTCAAATTCCATGATTTATGTTTAAATTCACGTTTCATGATCTTTCGCTAGGTAAATCATAATTTACTTAGGACCAATATAGGTAAATCATTCAGTTGCTTGAAAATAGAAATGATGGCCACTTAGTAGTTAGAGCTTCAGGTATGATGGCTGGACCTTTAACTTACTCCTGTGAGGTTAAGTGGATAATAGATATTGGGGTCTCCACACATATGATTAATGATATACATGTTAGATGTAAATATTGTATATATTAATTTATCTATGTATTGTTGTATATTAGTGTAATTACATAGATTTGATTTAATAATTAAAGAGAATAATAGTGACTATAGTAGAGCAGATTTGGTGGGATAGAATAACGGATAGAAAAGTTGATCTTTAGGGATAGGAAGACGGATCTTTAGGGATTTAATCTTTGATACTTTCTTATTGAAAAGACTCTCAATATTGAGAGGCATTTAGCAGAAAATTGACTTAGTATCAGAGCCAGAGCCAGGTCCATTCCTGTCTTGGGCTCTTGATCCACGTGCCAGTGCAAATTGAACTTGGGCATGAGGGGGTATTGGAGTGGATAAAAGTCTCACATTGGTTGGGAATGGAATGGTAGTTTGATTATATGGACTTAGGTAATCCTCATCTCTTTAGCTAGCTTTTGAGGTTGAGTTAGGCCCAAGGTCCATTCTTGACATGGTATCAGAGCCTTCTCTTGGCTGTCTTGTTTCATAAGGTTCATTTGTGGTTTCTTTAAGTATTTTTAGAAAATTTTTTGTTTTTGTTGATTGTTCCTCGACAATTAACACCTTGGACTTTGATCTTGGACATTTTGGTTATTCTTTTTGAGTCAGTGTTTCTAATTTTCATAAATATGACTTTATATCAGTTTGAATCATTCAGTATTCATTTGACTAGAAATTTTTTTTTGTCATAGGAGTTTCAGTTTCAGTTATTTGTTAGTGGAAAATAACTATGGGGCCATATAGATGGAGCCGATCGTGCTTCTACTGATCCTACAAAGTTGGGTGAATGGAAGATTAAAGATGATTGGGTGATGCCATGGCTTTTAAGGTCAATTGACCCTCTTATTGTTCTTAATCTCAGGCCTTACAAGATAGCTAAAGCCATGTAGGATTATTTACAAAGGGTTTAAAACCAAGATAATAGTTCCCAACGCTTTCACTTAGAGTATGAAATTGCTAATTACTCTCAAGGAGGTCTTTCTGTTCAGAATTATTTTTTTGGATTTCAGAACTTATGGGCTGAATTAACAGATATTGTTTATGCCAAAATACCTACCGAATCTCTCCCTCTAATTCAACAAGTTCCTGAGCAAATCAAGCGAGATCAATTTTAATAAAGTTATGCTTTGAGTTTGAGAGTTTTCGCTCCCACTTGATGAATCATGACCTATCTCCCTCCTTGGATGTTTGTTTTAGGGAATTACTTCGTGAAGAACAATGTTTTGTCACACAAAATCCTTTCAAGCAAGTTGGTGATATTGTTGTTGTATTTGCTGCCTAAGGTAAAGGAAAGGGCAGGGATATGTCTAGAACTCAATGCTACAGTTGCAAGGGATATGGTCTTATTGTTAGCAATTATGGAAGAAAGTTTTGTAATTATTGCGAACAACAAGGATACATTATCAAAGAATGTCTCACGCGCCCTCAAAACCGTAAGGTTAATGCTTTTCAAGCTCGGACAAATGGTTTCACTACTGAGAACTCCTCTTCGGGACAAGTTCTTACTCCTGAAATGGTATGACAAATAATCATGTCAGCTTTTTCAGCTTTAGGGCTACAAGGTAATGATCTTGAATCTAATATTTTGCTTGTTGATTTTGGAGCTTCCAATCATAAGACCAACTTATCTAGTATACTAAAAAATGTTCGAAAGTATCATGTTCCATCACAAATTCAAGTTGCCAATGGTAGTAATTTACTCATTACCATGATTGGGGATATTACTAAAACTTTCAACAATGTTTTTATGTCACCAAAGCTCTCCATTAGTCTTATTTCAGTTGGACAATTGGTAGATAACAATTGTGATGTGAATTTTTCTCGTAATGGTTGTCTTGTGCAGGATTAGGTGTCGGGGACGATAATTGCAAGGGGGCCTAAATTGGACGACTGTTTCCTATATACTTTTCCATTCCTCGTGTTCTATCAATTGCTTGTACTTCTACACCTAGTAAGACTAAGGTAGGGCATAAGCGCTTAGGACATCCAAATTATATTGTGTTATCTCATTTATCAAATTCAGATTTTTTGGGGAACAAAAATCTATTTTCCACTGCTTCCTTTGATTGTCTACTTGTAAATTAGGCAAGAGTAAAATTCTTCCTTTTTCTAATTTTGGTAGTCGTGCTACAAAGTGTTTTGATGTCATTCATAGCGATGTTTGGGATATTTCACCAATTGTTTCTCATGCTCATTTAAAGTACTTTGTGACATTTATAGATGATTATAGTCGATTTACGTGAGTATATTTCTTCGTTCCAAATCGGAGGTATTTTTCATATTCAAGACATTTTTGGCCTATATTGAGACACAATTTTTTACTTGCATTAAATTGCTAAGATCTGATTCTGGAGGATAATATATGCCTTATGAGTTCAAATTTTTTTTCTTGAAAAAGAAATTGTCTCACAACGCTCCTGTCTATATACACCACAACAAAATGGGGTTGCTGAACGTAAAAATCATCATCTTTTAGATGTCACCCATACTTTATTGATTGAGTCCTCTGTTCCATCTAAGTATGAGGTGGAAGCTTTATCTACTGCTGTTTACTTAATTAATACACTACCATCTAAAGTCTTAAATCTTGAATCTCCATATTTTCGTCTTTATCACAAAAATCTAAGCTTTGATAATTTTCATACATTTGGTTGTATTTGTTTTGTGCATCTTCCTCCTTCTCAGCGTAATAAACTTTCTGTTCAGTCTACTAAATGTGATTTTATGGATTATAGAACTTCACTGAAAGGTTTTCTTTATTTTGATCCATGTTCTAATAAATTCATGTTTCTAGAAATGTTGTTTTTCTTTGAGAATTAGTATTTTTTTCCTACTGACGTTGATTCATCTCATACTTCTCTTCTTCTTCCTACTTTTAAGAATTTGTCATCTTCTTCTAAGAGGTTCAAATCTGATTTATGTAGGAACGTCAGCGACCAACTTTACCCCCTTCTTCAAGGCTTGCTCCTCTTGAGCCCACTCAGCGATCTTCGAGAGTATATCTTACTCCTAATAGGTATGGATTTTCATCTGCTTTATCCACCATTTTTGTTCCAACTAGTTACTCATAAGCTTCCAAGCATGAATGTTGGCAGAAGGCAATAGAGAAAGAACTTTTGGATCTTACTGAAAATGACACATGGGATATTGTTTCATGTCCTTCAAATGTCCATCCAATTGGATGTAAATGGGTTTATTCAATTAAGCTTCATTTTGATGGAACTCTTGGTCGGTACAAAGCTCGGTTGGTTGTTCTTGGTAAAAATAAGGAGTATGGTGTGAACTATGAAGAGACTTTTGCACTGTTACCAAACATGACGACGGTGCAAACTATTATTGCCATTGCTTTTTCACAAAATTGGACTTTTCATCAAATGAATGTCAAAAGTACTTTTCTTCATAGTGATATCAAAGAGGATATTTATATGAAACCCCCACCAGGTTTGTTCTCATTGCCTACATCAGATGTATGCAAGTTGAAGCCATCTTTGTATGGATTAAAACAAGCTCCCAGAGCTTGGTTTGACAAATTTTGGACTACTTTACTACAATTATCTTTTCAGTAGAGCAAATATGAATCATCTTATTTCTTCAGAAAACATCCACAGGTTGTGTTCTTCTTTTGGAATATGTAGGTGACATTATCATTACAAGAACTAATTCTTCACTAATCACTAGCCTGTAATCGCAACTTAAGGATTCTTTTCATATGAAAGATCTTGGTACTCTCAAATATTTCTTGGGTTTGGAAGTTCATCTTGATTCATCTGTTGTATTTCTAAATCAACAAAATATACCCAAGATTTGATTTCTTTGGCAGGTCTTCAGAATTACTTCTCTGTAGATACTCTATTAGAATTGAATGTAAAGTATCGCTGGGAGGAAGGTGATCTTCTTCCTGATCCAACTATAATTTGACAATTAGTTGGGAGCTTAAATTACCTTACTATTACCAGGGTTGATATCTCTTTTGCGGTTTAACAAGTTAGTGAGTTCATGCAAGCTTCCCGTCATCTTCATTTGGTGGCTGTCTGTCGCAACATTTGATAACTCCTAGGAACATCTACTCATGGATTATTCTTTCCTAGTGGTTATCCTATTTGTCTTAATGCTTCTAGTGATTCTAATTCAGCAGGATGTTCTGACACTTGTCGTTCGGTTAATGGTTGGTGCATGTTTCTTAAAGAGTCTTTGATATCTTGGAAGAGTAAGAAGCAAGAACGTGTGTCAAAATCTTCAATAGAGGCTGAATATCAAGCAATGTCTACTACTTTCTCCAAGATTATGTGGCTTCATGGATTACTTGTTGAGTTTGAATTTCCTCAATCTAATCCTACTCCTCTCAATGCTGATAGTACAAGTGCTATTCAAATTTCTACTAATCCGGTTTATCATGAGCAGACCAACCACATCGAAGTAGACTGTCATTATATGTGAGAAGCTGTAGATAAAGGTGTCATTACTCTTCCACACTTGTCCAGTGATCTTCAAATAGCTAATGCATTTAAAAAATCAATGGCATGACGAGGACATTAGTTTTTAGTTGGTAAATTGATGCTTCTTGATCTACCAGGATCAATTTGAGGGGGGATGTTATCATGATGTAAATATTGTATATATTAATTTATCTATATATTTTTGTATATTAGTTTATTACATAGATTTGATTTAGTAATTAAAGAGAATAACACTGGCTATAGTAGAGCAGATTTGGTAGGATAGAATAGCGGATTTAGTGGGTACAAAATTTGATCTTTAGGGGTAGAAAGACGGATCTCTAGGGATGTTCTCTTTGATACTGTCTATTTAATGGAAAGACTCTCAATACTGAGAGGCATTCAGCAGAAAATTGACAATACACATGCTGACTAACACCACCAAGATGCTAAGTGAATCAAGTGATGGTTGAGTTCGCTTGCCTACAGGTGGTTGTACTAGTGTTAGTCATGTAGGACACTCACAAGTACTTAAAGGTTGTCAGATCAGTGAAGTATTGCATATTCTAGAGTTCAAGTACAATCTGTTATTTGTGTCTAAGCTGACCAAAGAATTGAATTGCTGTGCAATTTTTTATCCTGATTTTATGATCTCTATGTTTTAAGTGCTGCTTATCTTGTAATGACTCTAGGTCCTCAACTACATGCAATAATCACTAAGTCTTGTGCAGTGAAAACACCCTCAGCAGACCTAAATCTCTATTTATGGAACAAAAGGTTAGGTCATGTACCTTTTAATATTCTACTAAAACTGAACTACTTCAAAAATGTAAAAGTTCATAAGAACTCTGCCGAACATTATACCGTGTGACCTCTAGGCAAGCAATCTAGACTGTCTTTTCCTATAAGTACTATCTCTACTACTGCTTGCTTTCAACTTTTGCATGAAGATGTATGGGTTCCTCATAGAGTCCCAATTCATGATGGTAAGAGTTATTTCCTCACCTTGGTTGATGATTTTTCAAGGTATAATTAGTTATTCCTATTTTTCTCCAAAGCAGAAGTGGTAGTTGCTCTCAAATATTTCCTTCTTATGGTTTAGAATGTGTTTCTTTCTCCTGTGAAGATTCTTAGAATAGACAATAGGAGTGAATTCTTCAATTCACAGGAAAATGACCTACTTGTATCATTGGGCATTATTCACTAGAGCTTATGTATCTATACACCCCCCAAAAAATGGGGTGGTGCAGAGGAAACATAGACATATTCTGGATGTTGCTAGATCTCTGAGATTCCAATCTAGTGTGCCCTTAAGATTTTGAGGAGAATATGTACTAGCTGGAGTGTATTTGATCAAAAAGTTACCATCATCATTTCTTTTTGGAAAAGCACCATTTGAAGTGTTGCAGGGTGCTCCTCCTACACTTGATCACTTAAAAGTTTTTGATTCCCTTGCTTATGCTACTCCAGGTAAAACCTAGTGACATATTCTCCTCAAGAGCTATCCTAATTGTCTTCTTAGATACATAACTCTGCAAAAGGTTTATAATTGTAAGATTTTCATGCGAGAATCTTCTTTGTCAGTAGAGATGTGGTCTTTAAAGAAAACATCTTACCTTTCTAACAAATGCCACCATCTTCATCTCTCCTGTGTTTCTTGTCTTACACTATACAGGTGCAGAAACAGGTGACCAGTATTCTGTACTATCTCACAATGAAGTGCTAGTCTTATCTGGGCTTCAAGGTCCCACCAATTCTTCTCAGAATCTTGTAGGAGAATCTATTATCCCTTGTACATTTATTATTCCTCATCTCACAGACTATTGATGACATTCCTAGTGTGGGACCAACTCATGCTGGCTCTGAGTCAACTATACAACTGTAATATCCCTACTACTCTTAGCTTAGTTCAGTTGTTTGTTGCATGCATAACGGGCTTAAGGCCTAAAATTTTCCCTAAGTGTTGGGAACTTAGTCACTTTATAGACCCTTAAAATTTGAGGATTTTTATTTTTCTCTTCTTGACCCTGAGATGTTGGTTTTTGGGTTAGTTCATGTTCAGAGATGTAAGGAGCATAAATCGGAGGAGTTAAGGATTTTTCGGACGGGGTTTGGGACATATTTGGATTATAAAACCAGTAGGTCATCGTGATAATCCCACATCGTGGTATCATTCCCTTTGTCATGTAGACCACATTGCGGTGAGGTAAATACACTACCGTGATAAGACCGCATCATGGTAAGCATGTACGCCCAGTTTCGAATTTAAATGACTGAGGGGTAATTGGGTCTTTTCCCCCTAAATCCAATCATTCTTAACATAACTTGGGCATCAGTTAGGGCATAATTTTTCCCTTCTTCCCCAATTTTCCTCTTAAGAAAACCCTCTCTTTTCACCTAAAACAAACTCAAACTCTTTCTTAATAACAACAAGGAATTCGAGCTATCTTCACCAATCAAGAAGTTTAAGGTACGTAGTGCTATCTTAAACTTCATGGGCATAAAAACATTATTTTTCAAAAAATCTTAATGTGTATATATATATATATATATACCATAGGTTTAGAAGCACGAGCTCCAAAGCATTAATAGCATTCCATTACTCAACAGTTAGAGTCAGCAGTGAGTCCTCATCTTTCGAGGACATGAGCATTATTTTATCATTTCAGTACTCAGTCGATTTAAGTAGTTGGAGTTAGTTAGGGATATGTCCCATCAACTTCTTATTCAGACAGTTAGAGGCTTTTCAGACTATTATGATTTGACAGTTATTTCAGTTGTTTTGGGTATTTCATACCCCTCCCAGATGTTATATATATATATATGGTTTCCTACACGAGATGGATTTTAAAAAGGATGAAGAACATGTATCATAAATCTTTTTTATGATGAAACCTTGCATAAATGATGAGATTGTTTTTCCGAAACTTGGCTTGTTATCATATGTACATTTATTATTGATTTGAAAAGTTATATGAGAGCAAAATTTATGTAAATTCTCTCTCTTGTTACGAAACTCATTGTTTTGGCAATGTTATGGATAGTTTACATGGATGGTTGAAAGTTATTTAAGTGTTTTGCCAATGTTGATGGGCTGTTATTTACTTATTATAGAATTGAGTGGGGTTTTGTCCTTGCTTTATAAATGCTAATATTCCATGTTAAAGAACTTGCATGTGCTTGAGGAAAGAAGATGACCACACCTTGCTAAATAATTTAAAAGAAAGAGTGTTTTCATGAGTGTTCATGTGTTTTGAATTAAGTACTCTCACATATGACGTACATTCTTTTGGTGGTCAATTAACTTGTTTTGATTGAAAGGGACAAAGCATATACGATGTGGCGTATATATATATATATATGACTTGCAAGTCTTGGTATGACGATACCAAACAGATAATGCCATGACAAACTTAGAACAGAATAGAATACAGATTTTTATCCGACCTCAGATCATGATTTCAGGATGATGCATGTTTTACAAAAGATTAAAAGTGGGATCTAAGAGATTTAGGTGGTTACCCAAAGAAGGCACGAGTTCAGATACGTCATTGCTCAAAACCATATTTTTCCAATGCGGGCTTTTTTATGCGCCAAGATAGGGATTATATGTTGGCCGTGTGCCCTTTGCCGTATTAGATTCAGATACTCCAACCCTTGCGGTGAACTTAGGTTGGGGGTTTGGACGCTGAGTCAAAGGCGGATTCTATATAGCCCATGGGATTGTAGATATGTAGGGTGTATGACCTCGCTCAGAAATAAAACAAAGGGTTGAGCAGAGATTTGCAGAAATGTTTTGAAGCTTATTGATTATGCCCATGTATTTCTTGATATATAATGATAAGTTGGTTAAAAAATGCTCTCACTTATTTTATATAAAATGTGTGTTATTTTTTGGATTGTTCTATGTACCCATATCTTTGTGTATTGACCCCCTAGATTTTAGGTTCTGAGTCCCAGTCCCATGGCTCCACTAAACAGTAGATCTTTATTAGATATTTGGAGTTGGTGAGCCTCCCTTACTTTGGAAGGTGTCTTGTTCTCATGTGTTGGTTCGCTTTTGATTATAGCTCATGGTCCAGCCGGAGGCCTTGTACCGATTTGTGATCGATTATTGTTTTTCGTACAATAGAGACTTTGTAGACTTGTTATATATTGTTTTAGGTTTTCTTATTGACTTATTTCCCGCAGTTGTTAAGTTTAAATAGTAGAATTATCATATTTCTAATTTACTTCTGCTTTATTATAATAGATGAGTTATGGTTATGATTACATGGTAAGGGTCCTCTTGGGCCTTGATGATTTAGGATACCCATTGCGGATAGGGCCTTGGTTCGGATCATGACAAGTTTGGTATCATAGCACAGTTCATGATCCCAAGGTGTCTATGAAGTTGCATCTGGTAAAGTCCTTTTTATGGGTGTGTAGTGCACCTCACTTATAAGAAAGAAACTACTAGGCATGTAGGAATGTCTTTCTTTTCTTTATGTTCTAGTTCGTGCTATAGAATCTGAACGTCAACTAACTCTTGATTTCCTATATTTCATAGATTTATCATGCCTCCCTGTAGATCAAACAAGCAGAACACCCATGTTCATGATGTTTGTCCTGCTTATGGGATTAGACCCATAATAGAGCTCGTACTCCAAAAATTTTTGTTACTCCAGGAGTTCCTCCAGTCCCAACTAGTCCACCTCGAGCTTCCCAGATCGGTGTTAATTGTACCCAACCTCCTTAGAGAGAAGTCTCTAATGTTGAGTTCTGTCAGTTTGTCCATATGATCTCTCATCTTGTGGCTTCTTAGTCCCATCTGTTGAAAGATGTGAACTCTATGTCTGGATGGTCTGAAATTACTTATGTTGGCTAATTCATGAGGCTGAACCCACCCACCTTTACTGGCACAAAGGTTGAGGAGGACCCCCAAGGGTTCATTGATGAAATAGAGAAATTTTTTAGAGTTGTGCATGCTAATGAGGTTGAGGGGGTTGAGCTGGCAGCCTATCATTTGAATGACGTAGCTAACCAGTGGTATAGTAAGTAGAAAGATTTGAGGGGTGGAGATGCTAAACCTTTTATGTGGGGTGAGTTTGTAGAGGCCTTTCTGGATCGTTCATTGCCAGGAGATGAGGAAAGCAAAAGCTGAAGAATTTGTGAACCTAAAGCATGGAAAGATGAGTGTCAAAGAATATGAATTGATGTTCACCAAGCTATCCCGTTATTCTCCAGAGTTAGTAGGCAACATGAGGGCTCACATGAGGAAGTTCACATTCGGTATCTTCGATGATTTGGTGTTAGAATGCAAGGGAGTAATGCTGATCAAGGATATAAATTTCTCCAGGTTATCAGTGCATATGCAACGGGTAGAAGAGGAGACGAAGAGGCAGGCAGAGGTAAGAGAGAAAAAGGCAATATAAGATAGCTAGGTCCATAGATCAAAATGCCAGTCAGCATCAAGGAGGAAACTGAGGTAATAATTAGTCTAAGAAGAAATTCTGGAGCAATGCTTAATCATCAGCTATCTCCCCAACGACCAGACCTCTAGTTGATTGACAACTTCAAAATTCTCAACCTATAAATGGGGAGGGTATGCAAGGTACTCAGTCCTAAGGTAGTGTGGCTAAGATGTATGTAACGCCCCACATTTTGGGCTAGAATGAAAATCATCATTTCTACGTGTAGATGTTCAAAAATCCTTAAATCCAATGCAAATATAGTGTGTTAATCATTTATGTTGTGTGTGAATCTAGTTGGGCAAGAGTCGAGATCATAGAGGTCCCTTAACTCAAGGACTAGTTGAAAGCTTTTCAATCGTTCAAGTTTTAGTGAGCGTCAAAACTTGAACCAACTTCAATCTACCATAACTCCTTCTATATTATGAAATGTGGGGCCTACAACATATCCAATAAAAGTTCTTTGACTCCTCTTTCCAATGCCACAAATTTTGCCAAAATTCGATATTGGAGAAAAAGGTTATGCCCATTTTACTCTAACATATTAGCCTGGCAACTGAGTGATGACAATTCTGACGTCTTGTCACAAATCTGATGACTTGTCAGAATATGTTGTTAGCCTTAGGTATAAACCCATCAATTTCAGCTCTTAGGTGACGACAAAAGCTGATGGCTTGTCATCCTTGGTCGTCAGCTGAGAATTTCAGCAATTGGGAAGTGATTTCGTAGGGGTATTTTAGTCTTTCCCTCACTCTAAAAACCTTTCACATGAATTAAATTACCCCTTAAGTGTTATTAATCAATCATTATCAGTTTCACAACATCAAAAACTTCCTCTTCACTCTCAAAATAAGATCAAATTAAGGTTTTCTCCAAGAACAAGAAATTCAAGAAAAATCAAGCCTGAAGTTCAAGATCTCCAAGATACAAATCAAGATCCGGGTTTCATCTATCAAGATATAGGTTTCATCTTTCAGATCTTATAATTTAAGGTACGTGGGGTTTATCCTAAAAACTACAGGAGCATGGAAACACTAGAACATGATTTAAAGATTTTCAAGCATGATTTTAGGAAGGGGTTTTGAAATACATGATTTTATTATGTAATATAAATGTTCAAATGCATTGTTGATTTGGCCCTTAGGCCTTTTACCTTAAATTGATTTACATGTATATGTATATGTATGAAAAATTCAGATTTGAAGATTATTTGAGAGCATAAATTATGAAATCCCTCTCTTATGATGACTTTAAATTTGTGATCTTATTGTGAATGATTTGATATGCATGATTTATGGCTTGAAAATATTTTACTCAAATACCATAGTATTTTGAGCAAGATTTAGAGATTTTGAGAGGGAGTTTCTTGATATAAATGTGTTTTGTTAAAGAGAGAAAGATTTGCAGAAGAATAAGAATTTTGACATGACCGCCTTGTATCATTTAAAATGTTGTCAAAGAGAGTTGCATACATGTGTTTATATGACTATTTAAGGAAAGGGTGCTTCGAACTGATTTATTGATATGGTGGTCCCAAATTTATGTTTTAGAAACAGAGATTCTAATATGCTATTAATGGCTCAGAGAATATGACTTGCAAGTCAATGATATGATGATACCATATAAATGTATGCCATAACAGAAGATGTTTTCAGAGAATATTTTCAGAATATGTTTTTAGAAAATGCATGTTTTAAAATTTTAAAAATAGGCTTAAGGATGGTTAGGAGGTTACCCAAAGAATTCTTGAATTCAAGTAACTCTTATCCTAAAACCGTATTTGCCGATATGGGCATATTATTATTAAACGCTAGAGAATGTCGTGTAGAGTAGTAGATTCAGAGACTCTGACCCTTGAGGCACACTTGGGTTGGGAGCTTGGCTGCCGAGTTAATGACAGATTCTATATAGCCCTTGGAATTACAGAATTGTAGGGTATACCACCTAGAGCAGAAGTAAAACAAAGAGTGTCACAGAGATCATATGATTTTACAGAGTCTTTCGAAAATGCCCATGAGATTTCTTACAATATGATATGTTTATGAACTATTTTAAATTGCTCTCATATATGTTGAATACAAATTATTATTTTGGATTTGCTCTGCGTACTAGTACATTTGTATTAACCTCTACCTCCCAGGGTCTAAAGTTTAGTTCAGAGGTCCAGCTAAGCCATAGAGTTTTCAGATAGTAGTGGTGTGTGCAGTTGGTAAGCCTTCTTTATTTCTGAAAGCCTGTCTTTCAGATTATGTTACTTATTATGGTTTTGGTCTACTGGGGGCCTTGTCCCAGTTTTCAAATAGTTGTTATTTCTAGATGTAATAGAGATTTCGTAGACTGGTTCAGATGTTGTTTTGTTGATATTGGAGTTTTATCAATCATTGTTAAATTAAATTTAGAGTATGATCATGTTTCCGTATTCGATTATATTTCTATTTTTTATTTTATTATATGAATGTTGTGTATGATTACCAGATAGAGAAGGGTGTTTTGGGTCTTAATGGTTTAGGATGTCCATCATGGCTAGGACCCAGTTAGGGTTGTGAAAAAACTTTGTATCAGAGCACGGTTCATGGTCCCAGGGTGTCTGTGAAATCACGTCGGGTAGAGTCTTGTAAATGGGTATGTCGCATGCCACACTTATAAGTAGGAGGCTACAAGGCATTTAGGAATGTCTCCCTTTCTTCATGTTCTAGTTCGTGCTATGGAATTAGAATGCTCTTCTTTCATACTCTAATTCATGCTATGGTGTCGCCCATACGGAAGTAAAGTTATCCCAATTCTTTTCTTACTTTAGTGTTCTTAGATATGTCTCATTATTGGGGCGGTTCAAGTGTAAAAGTTTACAGTCTAAATGGTCTGGTCCTTTCTGATTGAGCCATATAAGATTTTAAAATTGTGCAAGGGCTTGAGAAGAGTCCGTTAGTGCTTTAGAGTGTATTGATTCTAGTGAGAACTTTGATTCTGATGAGATTGTGGTTTTCAGCCCCCAGTATTAAGTGTATTAAGTCCTTTTCAGAATTTATGTTGTAGATGTCACGCTTCAGGGGGATGATGTGTAGAAGAATATTGGAACTGTATTTCCACCCGATTAGTAGTATAAGTTAACTATCGGTGTCATGACCTATTGGTAGCGATGTTGGACCAAGAAGTTGGTGATGTGAAGTCACAAAGTTAGAAGTTAGAGTTAATGAGACTTTTGTGTAAATAAATATTTTAGTTGAATAACCAATGTTTGAGGATGATCTACACCTTTATAGTGATAGACTAATGTGGTTGCTAGTAGCATGTGTGGATTGTATGGTAGTTTGTGGGGGGAGTGTTTGACTCAAATTTTTTTTATCCATACAGAGTAAGATATGTATTCTTAGATCATTGATTATTGTGTGTCAAGTTTCTATCTTTTCAAAATCTTGTTATCATTGTGGTGTTGAAACTCAAAGTCTAGTGAAGCCGTGTGGGGTTCTTTCGATTCACTAGCATAGTATCCTTTTCATTCATCTCGTTTTCTTATTCAAAACACAAAAAAATCAAAGGCTAGTGAAGCCCTGTGAGGCATTTTTTGATTCACTAGCAACTTGTTGTTCTTATGTTGGTTGAATATTGTATAGCCAAATCTTTTTGCATGATATTGAGTTGGTAATGAAGTGATACATCCTTGTGTGTTAGTTTAGTAGAAGGTAGAGGAGGAGTTATTATTTAAGGTGAATTGTTGTCTGCTTGAAGTATGAAAATGGCTAGATAAGCCAATAAGTTATAATTATAGACTCATGGTTGTTGTGGAATTTGAAGGTAGTCTAAATGTATGCTTGGGTAAGTAAGTGTGATATGAGAAAGCCGTGTAAGTAGATAAGATTGTATGGGGTTATGATATGAGATTAAGGTTCACCATGTCTATTATGTGACTTTACCCCTCCCCCCTCCCCGACCTTCTTTTCGTTGGTAATTATAAGCTAGTACTACTTGTGAGAAGGTACGTAGTAGATTTTTCAATGTATTTGGATAAAATGTCCCAATTTGATGGACTAGTATATTATGTTTCACTCTTCATTGGTGGTAAATGGTTGATGTTAGACTATAGGCTTTAATTTAATGTAGAATATGGATGTAAGAATAGTGGCTTAAGATTAATGATGAATGTTTGTGAGAATTGTGTGTCAGATTGGGTTGTAAATAATGTTTAGCACTAGACATTAAGTTTGAACAATTGGTATCCAAGAAGGTGGATGTGATGATTTCTTCGTTAATGATACTAGTTTTATGGAAGTAACCTAATATGCTTGAACGATGTATGCAATAGATTAAGTTTATTTGATTCATAATAAAGTATGATTTTGTGTGTATGAGGTAAAAAGTATGCCCAAGGTGATATAAGGTTGCGGTATTTTCTCTAAGGCTATTACATGTTGTATGTGGCTAGTGGTACCGTTGAGTTGCTAGGTGGAGAAAGACTAGTTAGATGGTACATGGTGTTCTAAATGGCCAAGTTAAAGAGTTTTAACTGATAGTGTGGATCTTTTTGATATTATCTTGATCCTCATGGTAGAGAGATATAAGTTTTGGGTCACGATATTGGTAGGCTATGATGGAAGTAGCATGGTTCATCAAAGGCTTCGTAATGTCCATGTTAAGTGTTGTAATCTAAGTTTGAGTTTTGAGGGTTGATCTAATAGAAATAAGAGTAGAAGCACTAGAGGATGTGCACTTCAACTATGGGGATATTTATAAAGATTCAAAGTTAGTAAGTGTTCAAGTACTATATGATGACTATTAATGACTATAGAAAGATAGAGTGTACCTCAGAAGGTAGTATTAACAGTGGGTTTTCCATTTTCAAGTGTAGTCATTCGGGCTAAGTTCTATGATGTATGTGTATGGTCATTTTCAAGACCCTAGAGTGTAGTAAGTGTAGTTCAGTTTAAAGTCTAGAAAGAGATCTCTCAAACTTAAGATGATGACTTGAAGCTAAGGGGGAGATGATAGGACGAATAACCAAGTCAGGCTCTCAGATTCTAGTAGTGATGCCATATCATATAGAACATCAGAAAATGAGGGTGAGGCTCAACCCATTCTCCTCTCAGTATTTTTCAGTTATCCCACTACCTACTAATGCCTTACATTTTAGTTCCATGATTGTGGTTCATGTTCATGCGTATGATAGAAAATCATGTACTCTTCCAGTCCCGACATGAAGATTTCCAGTTCATTCAGTAGTCAGAATCACATTCCATATGTTATGAACTCCAAATTGAGGTCATGTAGCTCATGACTAATGTACTTACACTTTATAGTGTGTTCAGTTCCCATAACTCATGCTACACGCCAAATGATTGGCGAGATTCAGCTTATAGCCAGGTATGCCCTCAATTCAGATCACTCTGATGAAACCCTGATGTTGATTTGCTATTCCTCAGGTCTTAGTTAAGTGTCGAGTTTCATATTGTATCCTTCCATAATTCAACGTCATATGTTCTAACCTTTTAGTGACTCCTCCTTATGTAATGATAGTGGTGATGAGTGAATGATTTCTTATTGATGGAAGATCATTGTATGGTTGTTTTAGATAAGGACATAAGTGTGAAGTAAGATCTGGGGCCAAGTCATGAATACATGTGATGGTTAGCGGAAATTGGTATGTGTCTGTTCTTGGGTAGCACGTGGGAGTTATATTGATAGTGGTTTAGAGAATATGTGAAGTATTTCTTTATGGGTGTTTATCTTGAAGTTCATATGTAGTTATAAAGATAGACTTGAATGACCTATTGGGATTTAAGTGGAGGAACGCAATATACGCTAGTGAATCCATAGTAAGAGATCAGAGTTAGTCATTGAAGTGATAAGGCACGATATGCGTAGGGTGAACTTTAAAAGGATATAAAGGTTGAATCATATGGTTTGGACTAGTATCGTAGTGTGGCATGTTGTAGTTTGTGAATTGGAGTTAGGCTCGATCACGGTGAGAGAATTTAAGCTACTATAGACATTAGTAGAAAGATTTATAAATGTCAATATGAGAGTTATAAGTTGAATCGAATGTATATGGTATTTAAGGAGAATAGTATAGTTAAGGGATATTTGAGAAGTGTGCTAAGCTTGAAAGAAAGAAGTTGTATTTCCTAAGGCCTGGTAATTCTTTCCTAGTTTATGACTGCTATAGAGTGATGTCAATGTTGTGATTCTGTAGTTAGATGCATTGTGTAACTCATGCTCAAGATTCTTTTCTCCCTAATGGTACTAGAACTTCTTTAGAGAGGGTGTCGAATAGATACTGCAGTTATATATAAGTTTCCAGTATAGTTCAGTCTGAATATCCAGAATTTAGTTTAACAGTAAGGCAGACAAGTTGCTATGGTTTTCTACCTTTTAACCCGATCCTACTATCTGAAGTCTTATGCATATGACCATCCCCAGAGATAATCTATTCCAACCATGTAAATTGAGAATTCAGTTAATCCAAGCATCATGTTTCAGATTCAGCTATTTAGTCATGACTCAGTTCATAAGAGTTCAGCGCATAATCTCAAATTTTTCCAACTATTTCAGCTCAGACAGTGTAATACCCTTGTACGATCTAAGTCTTGCTGTGTTATGATTCTTACTTGCATAATTTATCACTTCCAAATTCAATATGTATGATTAGATCATGAACATTTCAATGGAATCCTAAACTTTCAGCACGAATCAACTTCTTGAAGCAAGAATAGTGAAGTAACCTCATAATTCAGTTTCATGATAGAAGTTTAAATGTTTTAGATTAGTTATGTCCTTTCTTAGAAGGCACATCATGTTTGCATTATTCCGTACCGTTAAGCTTCAACAAGTTCCTACCCATCATTCGAGGACGAATGATCCCAAGGGAAAGAATGTAACACCCCGTATTTTGAGCTAGAACGAAAATCATCATTTCAACACGTAGATGTTCCAAAAGACATAAATCCAATGAAAATATAGTATGTTAATCATTTATGTAGTGTGTGAATCCAATTGGGCATGAGTCGAGATTATAGAGGTCCTTTACCTTAAGGATTAGTTAAAAGCTTTCCTATCATTCAAGTTTTAGTGAGCATCTAAACTTTGATCAACTTCAATCGACCATAACTTCTTGTATACGATGAAATAGGGTTTCTACTATATATCCAATAAAATTTCTTTGAGTCCTTTTTCTAACGCCACCAATTTTGCCAAAATACGATATCAGAACAAAAAGTTATGCCCATTTTACTCCAGCATATCAGCCTGGCAACTGAGTGACGACAATTCTGACGGCTTCTCATAAATATGACTTGTGAGAATATTTCATCAGCCTTAGGTAGAAACACATCAATTTTAGCTCCCAGGTGACGACAAAAGCTGACGGCTTGTCACAGATCTGACGGTTTGTCAGCCTTGGTCGTCAGCTGAGAATTTCACCAACTGGGAAGTAATTTTGTAGGGGTATTTTGGTATTTTCCTCATTCCAAAAACCTTTCACACAAATTAAATCACCCCTTAAGTGTTATTAATCAATTATTATCAATTTTACAACATCAAAAACTTCCTCTTTACTCTAAAAATAAGATCAAATTAGGATTTTCTCCAAGAACAAGAAATTGAAGAAAATCAAGCCTTAAGTTCAAGATCTCCAAGAAATAAATCAAGATCCAGGTTTCATCTATCAAGATCTAGGTTCCATCTTTCAGATCTTAAAATTTAAGGTATGTGGGGTTTATCCTAAAAACTGCATGGGTTTGGAAACACTAGAACATGATTTAAAGATTTTCAAGCATGATTTTAGAAAGGAGTTTTGAAGTACATGATTTTATTATGCAATATAAATGTTCAAATGCATTGTTGATTTGGCCCTTAGGCCTTTCCCCTTAAATTTATTTACATGTATACGTATATGTATGAAAAATTCAGATTTGAAGATTGTTTGATAGCATAAATTATGAAATCCCTCTCTTGTGATGAATTTAAATTTGTGATCTTATTGTGAATGATTTGATATGCATGATTTATGGCTTGAAAATAGTTTACTCAAATGCCATAATATTTTGAGCAAGATTTAGATATTTTGAGAGGGAGTTTCTTGATATAAATATGTTTTGTTAAAGAGAGAAAGATTTGCATAAGATTAATAATTTTGACATGACAACCTTGCATCATTTGAAATGCTGTCAAAGATAGTTGTATGCATGTGTTTACATGAGTATTTAAGGAAAGGGTGCTTCAAACTGATTTATTGATATAGTGGTCCCAAATTTATGTTTTGGAAACAGAGATTCTAATATGATAATAATAGCTTAGAGATGTGACTTGCAAGTCAATGGTATGATGATACCATAAGTATGTAGTCCATAATAGAGTATGTTTTCAGAGTATGTCTTCAGAGAATGTTTTCAGAATATGTATTCAGAGAATGTATGTTTTAAAGAGTTAAAATAGGCATAAAGAGGGTTAGGTGGTAACCCAAAGAAGTCTTGAGTTCAAGTAACTCTTAGCCTAAAACCGTATTTGCCGATACGGGCAGATTATTATTGTATGATGGCGACAACCGTGTGGCATAGTAGATTCAGAGACTCTGACCCTTGCAGCACACTTGGGTTGGGGGCTTGGCTGCCGAGTTAATGGCAGATTCCATAGAGCCTATGGATATACAGAATTATAGGGTATACCACCTAGCGCAAAAGTAAAACAAAGAGTGTCACAAAGTTCAGATAATTTTACAGTCTTTCAAAAATGCCCATGAGATTACTATATGATATGTTTATGAACTATTTTAAATTGCTCTCATATATGTTAAATACAAATTATTATTTTATATTTTACTCTGCGTACCAGTACATTTGTATTGACCTCCTTCCTCCTAGGGTCTAAAGTTTAGTTCAGAGGTCCTGCTAAGCCATAGAGTTTTCAGACAATAGTGATGTGTGTAGTTGGTGAGCCTTCGTAATTTTTGAAGGCCTATGTCTTTTAGCTTATGTTACTTACTATTGTTTTGGTCTAGTGGGGGCTTTGTCCCAGTTTTTAGATAGTTGTTATTTTCAGATATAGTAGAGATTTTACAGACTGGTTTAGATGTTATTTTGTTGATATTAGGGTTTTATCCTTTATTGTTAAATTAAATTCAGAGTATGGCCATGTTTCCGTATTTGATTATATTTTTGCATTTTATTTTATTATATGAATGTTGCGCATGATTACCAAATAGAGAAGGGTATTCCAGGCCTTTAAGGTTTGGGATGTCTGTCATGGCCAGGCCCCAATTCTGGTCGTGACACTGTATCGGTCATTCCCATGATATGGTTCTTACGGTAAGAATTACCCAGGAAAGTGTCAGTGGGGTAGGCTGGTGTGCTATACTTGCGGTCAGCCAGGTCATATTCAAAGAGACTATCCTTCAGTTAGAGAAAATTTTAGAGGTACTAAGTCCCAGTTAAATTCCACAGATCCACTACCTAAGGGTACTACTTCTGCTACTGGAGGTGGTTAGAACCAGTTATATTCTTTGTCTACTCGATAGGATTTAGAGGCTTCACCAGATGTTGTTATGGGTATGTTACAAATTTTCTCCCGTGATGTGTATGTTATACTTGACCCGGAGTTGACCTTGTCTTATGTGACCCCTTACATGGAAGTTAGTTTTGATTTTAAGCTTGAAAATATTTCAGAAACCTTTTCTATTTCCACTCCTGTTGGTGACTCTATTGTGGCTAGGAGAGTTTATCAAAATTGTGTGGTGTCTATCTTTCATTGTGATAATGTGGCCGATCTTGTAGAGCTGGACATGATTGATTTTGATGCTATTTTAGGAATGGATTGGCTCTATTCATATTATACTACCTTAGACTGTAGAACCATAAAGGTCACCTTCTCTTTTCCTAATGAGTCAATGATAGAGTGGGAGGGATATTCTCTTGCCCCTAGATGGAAATTCATATCTTATCTTAGAGCCCATGAGGTCCTATCAAATGGTTATTTGTATCATCTTATTTGGGTCAAAGATTCTAGCACTAAAAGTCCTTCCCTCCAGTCCGTTCCTGTAGTTAATGAATTCTTAGAAGTCTTTCCTGATAATATCGTTGGGATACCACTAGATAGAGAGATAGATTTTGGCATTGACTTGTTGCCAGACACCCTCCCTATTTCTATTTTGCTACATAGAATGACTTTTCCAGAATTGAAAGAGTTGAAAGAACAGTTAAAGGACCATCTTGACAAAGGCTTTATTCGTCCTAGTGTCTCTTCTTGGGGTGCTCCGACACTCTTCATGCATAAGAAAGATGAATCCCTCTGCATGTGAATATATTATCATTATCTGAGCAAAGTAACAGTTAAAAATAAGTACCCTCTTACAAGAATCAATGATCTCTTTGACTAACTCCAAGGTGCCACATTGTTTTCCAAAATAAACCTTTATTTAGGTACCATCAGTTGAAGTTTAGAGAGGCTGACATTCCTAAATCGGTTTTCTAAACCCGATATGGTCATTATGAATTTTTATTAATGCCCTTCGAACAGACTAATACCCCCGTAGCATTTATGGACCGAATGAATAGGATATTTCTCTAGTTTTTAGATCTATTCGTCATAGTCTTTATTGATGACATCTTGATTTACTCTAAGAATGAGGAGGAACATTCCAATCACCTCCGAATCATCCTTCAAACTCTTAAGGATCATGAGTTTTATGCAAAATTTTCCAAGTGTGAATTTTTTCTTAGTGCTATTGCTTTTTTGGGGCATATTGTTTTTTGTGAGGAAATTAAGGTTGACCCCAAAAAGGTTGAGGCAGTGAGAAAATGGCCCAAACCCATGACTCTAACTGACATCGTAAGCTTCTTGGGTTTGGCAGGGTATTACAGAAGATTTGTAGAGTGTTTTTCATCCATAGATTCTCCACTTACTTGATTGACTCAAAAAAAGTTGAAATTTTTATGATCCAACTCTTGCGAGAATAGTTTTGAGAAACTGAAAGACAAGCTGACTACTGCACCAATTTTGACCCTTCCTGAGGGTATATAGGGATTTGTGGTTTACTGTGATATATCCCATGTGGGACTTGCATGTGTACTTATGTAGCATAGGTAAGGTGGTGGCTTATGCATCTAGGCAATTAAAGGTGTATAAGAAAAATTATCCCACCGATGATCTAGAGTTAGCGGTAGTGGTTTTTGCACTAAAGATTTGGCGTCATTATCTTTATGGGGTGTATGTTGCTATGTTTACTAATCACAAAAGTTTGCAGCATTTTTTCACGCAAAAAGAACTGAATCTCAGGAAGAGGTGGTGGTTGGAGTTGTTGAAGGATTATGATACGAGACTGGATTTTCACCTGGATAAGGCCAATGTGGTGGCTGACGCCCTTAGCAGATTGTCCATAGGCAGCGTTTCTCTAGAGGAAGGAATGAGGAACATGGTGAAGGATGTTCATTAGCTTGCTAATTTAGGGGTTCTACTTCTGGATTCTGAGAAAGAGGAGTGTTTATATAAGAGGTAGCTAAATCATCATTATATACTAAGGCTATGGAAAAATGAACCAGGGATCCCATTTTTATGTAGATTAAGAAAGATGTTGGTCAACAAAATGTAATGACATTTGTAATTGGAAGTGATGGGCTTTTGAGGTATCATGGTTGTTTATGTGTGCCAAATATTGATGGGTTGTGAGATAGAATTCGTGACGAAGCTCACACTTCCAGGTATGTTGTTCACCCGGCTCTACAAAAATGTATCATGATTTTAAGGTGATTTACTGGTGGAATAACATGAAAAGTGATGATGCTAACTTTGTGGCTAAGTGTTTGAATTGTCAATAAGTTAAGGTGGAAGATTTGAGACCAGGTGGCACTTCCCAAGAGATAGCTTTACCTCTTTGGAAATTGGAGATGATCAACATGGACTTTATTGCAGGACTTTCCTAGGTCCTGAAACCAATATGATTACATTTGGGTGATCGTAGATAGGATGACCAAGTCTGCCCATTTTCTTCCAATGTAGACTAATTAGTCGGGGGATGATTATACTAAGGTGTACTTTAAAAAGAGATAGTTCATTTTATTGGGGCTCTAGTATCTATTATATCTGGTTGAGGTACATAATTCTCTTCTCAGTTTTGGCGGTCTTTTCAGAGAGGTTTAGGTACCCAAGTAAACCTAGTACCACCTTCCACCCTCAAACAGATGGGCATGCAGAGTACACTATTCAGACCTTAGAAGATATGTTGAGGGCTTGTGTCATAGACTTTAAGGGTAGTTGGGCAGATCATTTGTCATTGATAGAGTTTGCTTACGACAATAGCTACCACTCTAGCATCTAGATGGCTCTATTTGAGGCTCTTTATCGGAGGAGATGTGGTCACCGATTGGGTGGTATGAAGTGGGTGAAACTTATTTTCTTGGCCCGACCTTGTTCATTAGGCGATGGAGAAAGTAAAAGTCATTAGGAAGTGATTTAAGATAGCTCAGAGTTGCCAAAAGTCTTACGCCAATGTTAGAAGGCGGGTTGGAGTTTGAGGTTGATGATTGGATATTTCTAAAGGTCTCCCCTATGAAGGGAGTCATGCAATTCGGAAAGAAAGAAAAACTTAGTTCACGTTACATAAGTCCTTATTAGATTATGAGAAGGATTGGTGCGGTGTCATTCCCTTTTTCATGCAGGCGCATTATGGTGAGGAAAATGCACTATCGCGATAAGACCATGTTACGATAAACATATTACACCCAGTTTCGAATTTTAATGACTGAGGGGCAATTGGGTCTTTACCCCTCAACCCAATAGTTCTTAACACAACTTGGGCATCCGTTAGGGCATAATTTTGCCCTTCTTCTCCAATTTTCCTCTCAAAAAAAACTTCTCCTTTCCCCTAGAACAAACCTAAAATCTTCCTCAAGAAAAACAAGGAATTCAAGCTTTCTTCACCAATCAAGAAGCTTAAGGTGCATGGGTCTATCTTAAACTTCATGGGAATAAAAAAATTATTGTTCAAACAAGCTTATAATATATATATATATATATATATATATATATATATATATATATATATATATATTTTCCTACATGAGATGGATTTTGAAAAGGATGAAGAACATGTATTGTAAATATTTTTTATAATGAAACCTTGCATAAATGATAAGATTGTTTTTCCAAAACATGGATTGTTATCATATGTACATGTGTTATTTATTTTAAAATTTACATGAGAACAATATTTATGTAAATTCCCTCTCTTGTTTTGATTCCCATTGTTTTGGTAATGTTATGGATTGTTTACATGGATGGTTGAAAGTTGATTTAAGTATTTTGCCAACGTTGATGGATTGTTATTGTTTTATGAAAGACCTAAGAGGGGTTTTGTCCTTTCTTTATAAATGCCAATATTCCCTGTTAAATAACTTGCATGTGCTTGAGGAAAGAAGATGACCAAACCTTACTAAATTATTAAAAAAGAGAGTGTTTTCATGAATCTTCATGTGTTTTGAATGAAGTACTCTTACATATGATGTTTACACATTCTTGGTGGTCAATTATCTGGTTTTTATTCAATGGGCCAAATCATAATATGATGCGGCGTATATATATATTACTTGCAAGTCTTGGTATGATGATACAAAATAGCATGATAGATTCAGAACAGAACAGACTACAAATTTTCTCAGACCACAGATCATGATTTCAGTATGATGCATGTTTTTAAAAAGGTTTAAAATGGGCTCTAAGAGAGTTAGGTGGTTACTCTAAAAGTTACGAGTTCAGATAACTCATTGCCCGGAATCGTATTTTACTGATACAGGTTTTATTATGTCCCAAGATAGGGATAATACGCTGGCCTTGTGCCCTTTGGCGTATTAGATTCAGATTCTCCAACACTTCCGGCAAACTTGGGTTGGGGGATTGGCCGCCGAGTCAAGGGTGGATTCCATATAGCCCATGGGATTGTAGATATGTAGAGTGTACCACCTATCTCAAAAGTAAAACGAAGGGTTGAGCAGCGATTTACAGAAATATTTGAAACTTATTGATTATGCCCATGTATTTCTAGATATATTATGATATGTTGGTTACAAAATGCTCTCATTTTTTAATGTAAAATGTGTGTTATCTTTGGATTGTTCGTACAAGTACTTTTGTGTGTTTACCCCCTATATTTCAGGTTTTGAGGCCCAGTCCCATGGTCCCGTTAAACAGTAGATCGTTATCAGATATTCAGAGTTGGTGACCCTTCCTTACTTCGGAAGGAATCTTGTCCACATGTGTTGGTTCCCTTTTTATTTTACCTCACGATCCAACCAGGGGCCTTGTCCTGGTTTTAAACCGATTATTATTTTTAGTACAATAGAGAATTCATAGACTTGTTATAGATGGTTTTGGATTTTCTTATTGACTTATGTCCCGCATTTGTCAAGTTGAAATAATATAATTATCATGTTTCCAGTTTACTTCCGCATTATTATAACAGATGAGTTATGCTTATGATTACATGTTAAGGGTACTCTCGGGTCTTGATAGTTTAGGATGCCTATCGCGGCCAGGGCGTCGGTTCGGGTCGTGACAATAACCAACTATTGTTCTTACTACAAAAAGATCTTCTAGTACAAGTAAACCACCTATCTGGTCAAACATGGTAATAAAACCTATATTTATCCTCTCTCCAATCATGTCAGGTACACATCTTTATCTACTTCATATAATGCTGCATGTTAGCTTATTCAGCTATTCCATAGACAAAGTCTTTCTCTAACCCAAGTGGATTTAAGCTATGCAACCTAAGATTACTGTTGTCACGACCCGAGTCGAGGCCCTAGCCGCAACAGGTATCCCGAACCATCAAGGCCTGAGAAACCCCTCAGCATGTAATCATAAGCATAAGTCATAAGAGATAAAATGTAGAAGATAAATGAAACATATCAATCCCATTAATTCAAACTTAACAATTCAGGACATAATCCATAAGAAGACCCAAATCCATTCTTAACAAGTCTATGAAGTCTCTACTGAACTAAAAAATAATAGTCTGACTAGACCGGGACAAGGCCCTCGGTCAGACCATAAAACTAAAAAGAAAATCAACACATGGGACTTGTTTCCTTTCGACGTAAGGGAGGCTCACCAACTCTGAATGTCTGGAAATATTCTACTGGTTTGCTAACCATGGGACTGTCCTCAGAACCTAAAATATATAGGCTCAATACTCGAATGTACTGGTATAAAGAACTGTTAGAGTTGTGACCCAAATTTCATTGATCCGGCCCAGAAAGTTTCTCGGTGCGACCAATATTTGTGATTTTCAATGGGTCTGTGGTGGTAGCATAGGGATTGAAGTCGTAGAGGTATGCACCACTGATCCTGATACAGGACAACCCAAGAATACAAGAAAACAAACACTAAAACAGTCCACCAGTTCAAGCAACTATGGACCTTTTTTGGTGACCCCTCTTGGATTCAAGAACACAACAAGAACACCATGTAATAAGGTGTTTAACACCTAATTTCCAGCAGCAAACCAAACTATATTATGATAATAAAAATGAAGAACAACAATGTTACAACCACAATAACCAAACGGCTTGAACAACAACAACACAAACTACAAGATTAGGACAAGAAACAAAGATAGATAGTTAGACAAATGTTGATGTAGTCTTAAAAACCCAAGAGAATATTCACTCTTGGACCTTTAAAACTTCATACAACAAACAACTAACTCTTACAATGACATAAGAGGGGCATCCACCTCTTAAATCACCAAAGTCTCAAGCTTTGCAAAACACAAGAGAATCCACCCTTATGCTAAGCCGTAATTTCAGTTTTGAGAACTCTCTCTCACAAGAGTAGTATCTTCAATATCAAGAATAAACTAAGAAAATAAACCCTACAAGTTTCTATTTGTAAAACATTACAAATAATAGAGAAATGACAAAAATTCTCTTTAGTGACTAGTCTTGAAAAATACTCAAAAGTGTCATGATCATGATTATACTTGTATCATCCTCTCCATATTGAGAGGGATTTGACCACAAATTCACGGGCTCACCTCTTTTACAAAGGCACTTAACAATCTCTTTCTTCCAGCCAGACATCTTTTCCATACTCTTCATTATGAACTTCGGCTTCTTTTTTCTCTCCATCTTGCGGTTTGTCATCATTTTTAACCGATTCAATGCCCACCTCTTCTCCAAAATCGTAAAATCTACCCCCCTTAGGATCATATTCCACTGGTTTGGTCACTCACTAGAATTGTGCCCCTACCCTTGACACTTGAAGTATTGAAACCCCTTGGGATTGGAAGTAGATTTCAATTTACCTTCATAGCTGGAAGGATATTTTTGGAAACCCTTAGTGGCCTCGGGTTAGCTAGCCATTAATGTGTTCTCTTTGAGCTCCCTCTAAATCTCTAAAGTCACATGGAAGATGACATCTACGGTGTAAAATTTTTGAAGCATCATGCGAGTGGAGATGTCCTTGTTTAACCCAACCTTGAAGCGCACAATGTCATGACTTACTTGCTCGCCTTGATGGCCAAGTTTCAACATCAATTGTTGAAATTCATCGTATTAAGCCATTACACTCTTTCTCCCTTGCATCAAATTATACAATTTGGAAAGAAGCTCATGCCTATATGTCTCAGCCAAGTACCGTTGCCGGATAAGGTTCTTCAATCGAAACCAAGGAGGAGGTTGTCCCCCAATCATCTCATTCCCAAACCATTTAACATACTCCCACCATGTATTAGAATACCCTTTGAAGTGAGCTATAGCATAGCAACTTTTCATTTCTTCGGTGAGATAATAAAGTTGGAATATCTTGTCACAAGATGAATCCATGCAAGGTAGGCTTCAGGATCACTCTCACCTTTGAAAATGGGAAGGCTCACTTTGATGGAATTGAGACCTATGTCTCGGTTTGGATGGCCATATATCACCTCTCAGTCTAACTCCTCATGTCTAACCCTTATTATTTCTTACCTCAAGTAAACACCATCATACAGCCCATAACCACCATGTTGTTCTCCCCTACCATAGACCTCAACATGGATGGTTCTATTTGGGTTAAGTGGAGCTTGTAGTGGCGAGATTGGATTTGGATAGTGAGGTCTTTGGTCAAGTGGAGTTTGGATGAGAGGGTTTGGGTTTGGTTGTGGTATTTGTGTTCCAAGCCCTTCTTGTTGGACTTGGTGGAGTGGAGTATGGTTTGGTCTATCTTGTTCTTGGAGGGAGTAGATATTGGTTGGATTTGTGGCAATTGGTGGATATAGTATTTGGTGCATGGTACTGGGAGTATTAGTTAGGGAATTGTTTTGAGGTGTGGAACATCAAATCCATTGGCTTTCCACACGTTCTAATCTCCCACTTATTGATGCCACATCCATATCTAATTTCTCAAGACCCGCATTCAACCTAGCCACATCTCGGGACATAGTTTCAAGGCGAGCCAAAATGAGATTGATGGCATTATTATCCATTGTTTAAGCATTTAAAGCCTCGTGTTCCATTGTGGTTATACCAAAAATAATCCTTCAAGTTATGGTCCAAAAAGACACCAAATCAGTCTATAACACCACATACAACAATATAATACAAATTCTACAAAACAAAACACACGTGAGTTCAAAACAACCTCCCACAATGAGATCCCATCTTCAGGTTTCTTCAAACTCAAGCTTAACAATGGTGGGTGGCTAAAATAACCTCCAATTTAGTTCAAATTCTAACCCTATACTCCTATAGTGTTAGAGAGCAAAAATCTAACACTAAAAGCCCAACAAAAACACGAAATCCGAAACTCAAATTTGACCTAAGGTCAAAAACGGGTTTAGTCTTTTTTTGGGGGGGGGGGGATTTTTAATTTTGACACTTCTTTTTGTTGGTATTTTCAATTTATAGACTCTAATAGTGTTAGGTAACAAGGATATAACACTAGAAACACACAAAACACACAAAAATCAAGTTTGTTTGAAAGACCCTAAAAACGTGAACAAAAACTTTTTTTCTTTTTCTTACTTTTCACTTTTTTTTTTGATTTTCAAGATAACAACCCTAAGATTGATTTTTTTGGAAAAAAATAAAACCTTGATTTAATAACAAATGATATAATACAGCCCAAGAACACAAGAAAACAAACACTTAAATAGTCCACTAGTTCAAGGAACTATGGACCTCTTTTGGTGACCCCTCTCGGATTCAAGAACACAACAAGAACACCATGTAATGAGGTGTTTAACACCTAATTTCCAGCAGCAAAATAAACTATATTATGACAATAAAAATAAAGTAACAACAATGTTACAACCACAATAACCAAATGGCTTGAACAACAACAACACAAACTACAAGATTAGGACAAGAAACAAAGATAGATAGTGAGAAAAGTGTTGATGTAGTCTTAAGAACCTAAGAGAATATTCACTCTTAGACCTTTAACACATCATACAACAAAAAACTAACTCTTACAATGACACAAGAGGGGCATCTACCTCTCAAAGCACCAAAGTCTCAAGCTTTGCAACATACAAGAGAATCCACCCTTTTGCTATGCCCTAATTTCAATTTTGAGAACTCTCTCTCACAAGAGTAGTGTCTTCAATATCAATCATAAACTAAGAAAATAAACCCTACAAGGTTCTATTTACAAAACATTATAAATAATAGAAAAATGACAAAAGAGCTCTTTAGTGACTAGTCTTCAAAAATTCTTAAAAAGTGTCATGATCATGATCATACTTGTATCATCCTCTCCATCTTGAGAGGAATTTTACCAGAAATTCACGGGCTCACTTCTTTTACAAAGGAACTTTGTAATCTCCTTCTTCCGGCCACACATCTTCTCCATACTCTTCATTTTGTACTTTGGTTTCTTTTTGCCCTCCATCTTGCGGTTTGTCAACATTTTTAATCGATTTAATGCCCACCTCTTCTCCAAGATAGTACAATCTACTCCCCCTTTGGATCGTATTCCGCCAGTTTGGGCACCCACTAGCCTTGTGCCCCCACCCTTGAAACTTGAAGCATTGAAACCCCTTAGGATTGGAAGTACAATTCAATTTACCTTCATACCTTGGAGTATGTTTTTGGAAACCCTTAGTGGCCTCGGGTTGGGTAGCCATGAATGAGTTCTGTTTCAGCTCCCTCTCAACCTTTAATGACGCGTGGAAGATGCCATATACGGTGTCGAATTTGTGAAGCATCATGCGAGTGAAGGTGTCCCTGTTTAACCCAACCTTGAAGCGTACAATGTCATGACTTGCTTTCCTCGGTGGTCAAGTTTCAACATCAATTGTTGAAATTCATCGTAGTAAGACAGGACACTATTTCTCCCTTGCCAAAAATTATACAATTTGGAAAGAAGCTCATTCCTATAAGTCTCGGGCAAGTACCGTTGTTGCGTAAGGTTCTTCAACCAAAACCAAGGAGCAGGTTGTCCCCCAATCATCTCATTCCCAAACCATTTAATATACTTCCTCCATGTATTAACATACCCTTCGAAGTGAGCTATAGCAAAGCAAATTTTATTTTCTTTGGTGAGATCATTAAGTTGTAAGATATTGTGACAAGATGACTCCCATGTAAGGTAGGATTCAGGATTACTCTCACCTTTGAAAATGGGAAGGCTCACTTTGATGGAATTGAGATCTACATCTTGGTTTGGATGGCCATATCTCACCTCTCAGTCTAACTCCCCATGTCTATCCCTCATTCTTTATTTCCTCATGTAAACATCATTATACGACCCATAACCACCATGTTGTTCTCCCTTACCATATCCCTCAACATGGATGGGTCTATTTGGGTTAAGTGGAGCTTGTAGTGGCGGGATTGGATTTGGATATTAAGGTCTTTGGTCAAGTGGAGTTTGGATAAGAGGGTTCGGGTTTGGTGGTGTTATTTAGGTTCCAATCCATTCTTGTTTGACTTGGTGGAGTGGAGGATGGTTTGGTCTATCTTGTTCTTGGAGGGATTAGAGATTGGTTAGATTTGTGGCAATTGGTGGATATAGCAGTGGGTGCATGGTCCCGGGAGTATTAGTTGGGGAATTGTTTTGAGGTGTGGAAGGTCGACTCCTTTGTATTTCCACACGTTATAATATCTCACTTATTGATGACACATCCGTATCTAATTTCTCAAAACCCATATTCAACCTAGCCACATCTCGGGACATAGTTTCAAGGTGAGCCAAAATGAGATTGATGGCATTATTATCCATTGTTTGAGCATTTGAAGCCTCGTGTTCCATTGTGGTTAGAACAAAAATAACCCTTCAAGTTACGGTCCAAAAAGACACCAAATCAGTCGATAATGCTACACACAATAATACAATACAAATTCAACAAAACAAAACACACGTGAGTTCAAAACAACCTCCCACAATGAGATCCCACCTTCAGGTTTCTTCAAACTTAAGCTTAAGAATGGCGGGTGGCTCAAATAACCTCCAATTTAGTTCAAATTCTAACCGTATACTCGTATAGTGTTAGAGAACAAAAATCTAACACTAAAAACACAAAAAAACACAAAATCCAAAACTCAAATTTGACCTAAGGTCAAAAACGGGTTTAGTCTTTTTTTTTGGGGGGGGGGGGGGGGGTTTTTCGATTTTGACACTTTTTTTTGTTGGGATTTTCAATTTATAGATTCTAATAGTGTTAGGGAACAAGTATATAACACTAGAAACACACGAAACACACAAAAATCAAGTTTGTTTGAAAGACCCTAAAAACATGAACAAAAACTTTTTTTCTTTTTCTTTATTTTCACTTTTTTTTTTAATTTTCAAGATAACAATCCTAAGATTGATTTGTTTGGAACAAAATCAAAACTTTATTTGATACCAAATGACATAAGACAGCCCAATAACACAAGAAAACAAACACCAAAAGAGTCCACTAGTTCAAGGAACTATGGACCTCTTTTGGTGACCCCTCTTGGATTCAAGAACTCAACAAGAAGACCATTTAATCAGGCGTTTAACACCTAATTTTCAGCATCAAACCAAACTATATTGTGACAATAAAAATGAAGAACAACAATGTTACATCCACAATAACCAAACAACTTGAACAACAACAGTACAAACTACAAGATTAAGACAAGAAACAAAGATAGATAGTTTGACAAGTGTTGGTGTAGTCTTAACAACCCAATCACATATTCACTCTTGGACCTTTATCACTTTATACAAAAAACACATAACCCATACAATGATACAAGAGGGGCATCCACCTCTCGAAGCACCAAAGTCTCAAGCTTTGCAACACACAAGAGAATCCACCCTTGTGCTATGCCGTAATTTCTGTTTTGAGAACTCTCTCTCACAAGTGTAGTGTCTGTAATATCAAGCATAAACTACGAAAATAAACCCTACAAGGTTCTATTTATACAACATTACAAATAATAGAGAAATGATAAAAGAGCCTTTTAGTGACTAGTCTTCAAAAATACTCAAAAGTGTCATGATCATGATCATACTTGTATCAGATCTTGATCAAAACCACTAATCCCGATAAGGGTGCGGCGGTGAAGCCCCGCGGTATGGACTTTTATGTTTTGGGGGCTAGGACTTATTTGTATGCACGTATTATATAAGTGCAATTAGTGGGTTAATTTTGATTATTCAGAAATTATGTCACTTCTCATTGTACTCCTCTTCTTTCATAGTGAAACCTCCTCTTCCTCTTCCTGTGGTTTTTCCCATAAGAGTTTCCACATAAATCTGTGTATTCTTGTTTTCTTTCTGCTTGTGGTTTGCTTTATTTCTGCCCGATTTCTAAAAATAACAATCCAAAAATATAATATAATTTGTATAATATAAGTGAGAGCATTTCATAAAGCAAGTCAGCATAAGACATTTGAAAATACATGGGCATGATTTGGTGAGATGTAACCATTCTTGTAAAACACTGAATCAACTCTTTATTTTACTTTTGAGCTAGATGGTACACCCTATATTTCTAATTATCCCATGGGCTATATGGAATCCTCCCTTGACTGGCCAAACCCCCAATCCAAGTTTGCCACCAGGATTGGAGTATGTAATAAACACAAAGTATGCCTCCTTGCGTGACATACAATGTCCCAAGAAAAGGATATGCCTCCTTGTATGACACACCTTTTCCAAAATGAAAGAAAACCCACAATGGAAAAATACAGTTTCAGGTGTGAGTTATCTGAACTTGTGCCTTCTTCGGGTAACCATCTAACTCTATTTAAGCACAATTTTAGTCCTTTAACACCATGTTTCATGCTTATAAAAAGGTTGACTTCTGAGTTCTATTAAGGGCATATCATAGCAGGGTATATCATACCCAGACTTGTAAGTCAATCATACCTTATCATATCATATCCATAGCCCTTTTATTCAAAAGCACATCAATGACCACCAAAGGACTTATCAAAATAACATGAGAGTTCGTATTTTAAAAGCATATGAGACCTGGGTAAAGACATCATAATTTCAATATTTCAACATAAAGTAGCCAACTCATTCATAAAACCCATACAATTATTTCAATGATCACAATGAACATTTATAAACAAGAGTAACACCCTCTCATCATATTATAAACAATATCAATCCATAAATGATTGTAAAACACTCACTCTCAAGATTTTGATCATGTGGTGAACAAGCCACAATACATTTTAATCAAATAGATATCATGATGAGAGAGAAATTTTTCATAATTCATTCTCTCACTTCGATTCTCAAAACTCAAAACATATGTACACATGAATATAGTTCAATTTCATGGAAAACCCTCACAAAAAAAGCATATTTGATAGAAATAGGTCATAATGTATGCTCTTTAAAGATTTCCAAAACCCATTACATATATGAAAATATACACTTTAAAGCTTGATTAAAATATTAAAATTTATGCCCATGAGAGTTAAGATAGTCCCACATACCTTTTAGATGAACAAGAATATAAACAACTTGAAATCTAATCTTTGAAGAAATCCTAATTTTTCTTATTCTTCTGAGTAGAGAGGATTATGAGTGTTTAAAAATGATTAGAGATGGATAATAATGATTATTGGATAATTTAAGTCGTGGGGGTGGGTTTGAGGTGAGGAAAATACCAAAATACCTCTTTAAAAATACTATATCAGTGCAGAACAGTTCCTACTCATGATTTGGTTGACAGACCGTCACTCCCATGACTGACCATCACTCTAACCATCACAAAATGACCAATTTTAAGTATTTCTAGTTAAGGGTGACAGTCTAGTGCGACGGGCTGTCACGGGTGCGATGGTCCATCATGCCTTGGCAGACAGACACCTTTTAGTAAAATGGGCATAACTTTTTACTCCAATAATGGATTAAGGTGAAACTAGTGGCGTTAGAAATAAGACTCAAAAAAATTTCATGTGATATATATTAGGACATATAAATCTTCATATTATAGGAGTAATAGTCGATGAAAGTTGACCTAAATAGGAGCATCTGCTAAAACTTTACCAATAAAAAGTCCTCAACATATTTTTTAGTTAGGGGATCTCTATGACCTCAATTCATCTAAAAAAAGGTTACCACACTATATAACTGGTCAACACACTTACATTTACATAGGAGTCATTAGATTCGGGGCCTTTACGCATAGAAATAACGGTTTAAGTTCTAGTGCCAAAATATGAGTTGTTACAACTGCTTTAGTGGACAAACATACTTGGAGTGTTATTTATCTCCTACCTATAAATCATCCCATTGGATTTAAGTGGATATTCAAGGTCAAGTACCTAGCATCAAGCATATGGCTAGAGGATTCAATCAGAAAGAGGGGTTAGACTATACAAATACTTTTTCTCCTCTGGCTAAAATGGTCACAGTCAGGTCAGTCTTAGATGTTGCATCCTCCAAGAATTGTCCTATTTTCCAAATGGATGTTCATAATTCTTATCTACAAGGTGATCTTCTAGAAGATGTCTACGAGGTCATTCCTCAAGGTTTTTGCTTATAGGGGGATTCTTGTAAAGTTTGCCAGCTGCACAAGTCATTATATAGGCTTAAATAAGAATCTTAAATTGACCACAACCTTTTTGCAACTGGGATTTGCTCAGAGTCACTGTGATTACTGTAACACCCCACTCTTTTGGGCTAAGGTTGAACCATCTTTTCAATGTTCATAGACCCGAACCCAATAGTTTCTATATAGATATAAGTGTGAATGACACTTCATTAGTGTGGGAACATCCTTGGAGATGAATATACACCACAAGAATCTACTAGCGCAAAAGTTAAGTTGAGCACTTTTCTATGGATTGATTTTTCGTTGATGATTTTTCTTCGATCAACTTCCAGCGACTATTTATCCTAGGATATGAAGAGTCATGTGGCCTACTATATATCAAATTAAATCCCTTTGAGTTTTCTTTCCAACGCCACCGACCGTTCGTCAATCAGAGTTCGAAGTAAGAAGTTAGGATTGTTTGAATGAGGCACTGTCCAGGTTAGGTGATAGCCTAGGCGTTGCCCAGCTAGGAGCTAGGCCATAGCTTAGGCACCGCACACTTTGGAGCTAGGTCATGTGTTGGGCGCCACATAACCAATGCATAGAGCCGTAGATGCTTCATTTTTGAGTTATTCTAAGGGAAAAAAGGTCTTTTCATATCCCAAAAATATCCCTAAGCACTTAAAGACAAAATTAAGCCCTTAAAATTGTTTTAGCTCTACCCAAATCCCTAATTGATCATATTTAAGCAAGAGAAGGAAAAACTAACTAGGGTTGGAGAGATTAAACTTCAAGGATCCGATTTCCTCAACACTTTTGTTAATTCAAGGTATGTGGGGCTATCCTAAACTGCATTTGCATAGGTTTTATGATTTCTACATGCTTTCAGCATATATATACACGTATATTCTATGAGTTTTGGTAAATTGTTTTAAGAGCATGAATTGTGAAAGTAATTCAATGAAATTATGTAATTTTTATAGGTTTTTTTCCATAAGTTTGATTTATAAACTCGTACATATGTGATTGAATTCGAAAGATGATTCACGAATGTAACTCGTAAAATTCCACTCCCCATAGTGAAATTTATGGACTTTGCATGATATGAATTGTGAATTGTTTTGAGAGCATGAATTAAGAGTCCACATATTGATCATGATCTTTTCATGTAACTAATCTCGGGGGATGGTTTGCGAATCATGATAAATTCTTGAGTTTTAAATGTCTCTTAACCAGTGTGCATATGTTGAATAAAATAGAACGACCACCATGTGTTCAAGATTTGTAGAGAGAGTTTGTTTGAATAAGTTTCATATGATTTTGATAATAAGAAACTCTTGTGTAATTTGATAAACCTTTTGGTTGTCATTTACATGTTTTGAATGAGAACAGTTGTGAAAATTGATATGATACGATGGACTTGCAAGTCTGAGTATGACGATACCCACTTGGTGATGATATGCCCTTAACAGAATAAGTATTGAATGTTTTAAAAGCATGAAGTATGGTTTTAAAGTACTAAAATTGGGCTAAAATAGAGTTAAATGGTTATCCGAAGAAGGCATTTGAGTGTAAGGGCTCATTGCTGGAAATTGAGTTTTGTTGAATCAGGAGACATAATTGGCTTTGGCCAATGTATACCTGTCCTCGAGACACTGGTATACTTGAATAGTATTTAGGACCATAATCCTTGCGGAAAACATGGATTTAGAGGCTTGGACGATGAGTTAATGGCGGACTCGTATAGCCCGTATGTAATACCTCGGGAAATTTTTTGTTGATATTTTATGCGTAAACGTGTTGGGTTCTATCTTCTAGAATGAATTATAAATTTTCCATGTTGAATGTATTAGATTATGACCCACTATTGCGTAGAGTATCAAATAAGCTTTCCAACGATATGTTGATCATCCAAACCGGACACTCGAGCGATGAGTTATGAACATTCCGATCGAACTGTGAATAGTAGTGAACAGTAAAACATGCAGGAAAAAGTACTGAGGCTTGGCGTATTTTTGCTCCAACTTTAAACAATCATAACTCCTTGTATATAATGATTTGGGTGATATACTATATATCTACGGAAATCTATACGAGTCCTCTTTCTAATGAAATTGGTTTAATCCAATTTGTCAATCAGAGCAAAAAGTTATGATCGATCTACAACAGCCTATCAAAAGTGAAATTTTGGATCAACTTCAAACGATCATGACTCATCGTACAAAATGATATGGGTGAGATACTATATATCAATGGAAAGATATGAGAGTCCTCTTTCTAATGAAATTAGTTTCATCCAATTTGGATATTGGAGTAAAAGGTTATGGTTGATCTACTTCAGACTATCAAAACAGTCCACCAAAGGACAGATTCGAGAATTATTTGATTTTTAGGGGCGTTTTGGTCATTTATCCTAACCCAAAATCTGTCCAAACCCTATATTAAAGCCTATTAGAAGTATTATATGTTATATTTCATCAAATTCCCTCAAAAAGAAAACCCTAAGCTCCTACG
>NC_061116.1:214481628-214491713 GCF_002878395.1 Capsicum annuum | reverse complement strand
CCTCTTTCTAATGAAATTAGTTTCATCCAATTTGGATATTGGAGTAAAAGGTTATGGTTGATCTACTTCAGACTATCAAAACAGTCCACCAAAGGACAGATTCGAGAATTATTTGATTTTTAGGGGCGTTTTGGTCATTTATCCTAACCCAAAATCTGTCCAAACCCTATATTAAAGCCTATTAGAAGTATTATATGTTATATTTCATCAAATTCCCTCAAAAAGAAAACCCTAAGCTCCTACATCCAACTTCAAGAAACTCCAAAGTGCACCATTAATTCTACAAATTTATTCAAGATTCCAAGTTCCTAGTTTAAGAACTCCAAGAACCATCATTCAAAGGCACGATTATCATCTCAAGAATGAGTATCAATCTAAACTTCATCAGTCAAGGTATGTGGGGTTTTTCAACAAGAACTCTCTTTCATTCTTGTGACCAAAAGTAATTTTCTTACAAAGGCATGATTTTTATTTGATTTTTATGAATTTGAAGCATGAACCCATATCTTATGATGATTATAATGAAATCTTGATGTTTATGATTTTGAAAGATGAATTTACATATGTGGAGATATAAAGCATGACTCTTGAATGATATTTATCATGATTTTGATATTTGGGTCCTGAATCCCCATTGGAAATTGTGTTTTTTGAGAAAGTGTGTTATAAGCACGTTGATGTTGAATATTTGAGATATTTTGAATGATTTAACCTTTTGGTCTTAATGAAGTTGTTTTGAAGTTAAGTGTGAAAGAAATCCACAACGTGGTTGATTTTGATAGATGGGAAGCATGATGGCTCCCGATGTATATTTATATATTACTAAAATTATTTTGTTGTGTATTGTCATTTAAATGATCTGAGCTATGTCCAGGAGAAATTTTAAGCACTGAGTAGGAGGTACAAAGCGACCTTACTTCTTTAGAACTACGTGCCCCCATAGGAGTTAGCCCGAGGCTGATTTATATAGTGATCACTAGTTTGTGTGGATTTGATATATATAGTCCTACTCCAATGGCAAGGATAGGATGGCTCTCCCCAATGTGGGTTGTACGTTGGACTCCATGTAGCTTACATAGTTTATGTCGGTTATAGGATCTCCCAGTGTGTGTTTGTTTCCTTGTGTCTATGGTGAATGGTGAAGTGATTTGAAAGTGGAATTGTGAAAATTATTCTTTCGAAAGGTTTAAATGATATTTACATTATGAAAATTGATATTCTTGATGAACTGAAAGTGAGTGACAAATTATATGATGAATCACATGTGTTATTGTACTTATTTCATCCTCTCATGATTATGATGATTTTCTTTGGGCTATGTGAGTCTTTCATACATCCTGCAAATATCTTATACATATTTATGATGATGATGTTTATACAACTGCGTACACCCCCATATACTCGGTTCCTTTCCAAGGTACTGACCCACATCTTCGAATATGGTCTGCATTTTCTCAGAATGTAGGTTCAGGTGCTCAGTTCCAGGTTTGACAGTGATTCTTCGGGCACTCTTGATACACCTAAATTAGACCTCTCTTACGAGAGAGTAAGCGATCGCTGTCAAATATAGAACCCAACCAGGTTGGGTGTCAAATCCCACAGGGTATATTGTGTTACTAAGTATTATAGTTGTTACTGGACTGTTGGTTAGAGGTTCCTGAATGGGGGGTTTTGGTTTAAGTTTGAAATGATAGTTACAATATAACAATGAAGCAATATGTGTATTAATATTTAATCACAGAGAATGACAAGTTTGGGTTATGTCCACCTTGTAGCTTTTACTTCTCTATTAACTATAAGTAATAAGGATTTATACATGCATGCACTTATAGGGAGATGTATTCTAATTCTAAATCCAAGTGTTTCTCAACATTCAAGGATTTATTCACCTTAGTTCTCTCGAATCCAAAGTGTACAACCAATCATACGAAGTCTCCAAGTAGTTAATCCTGCTAAGGCATTAACGTGTAAAATAGAGGTTGGAAACCCTATTTTCTTGTCACTACTCTCTTTTCCAAATAGTAACTTTTCTATCGAATAAGTTATTGCTATAATGGCACATTCCCTATGTTTGCAACCATGAGAATTCAATCATAATGAAGAGAGTAATGATATAAGTGAATTAACACATCATAAATTCAAAAACCCATAGCAATAGAGAGTATACTACAAGGTTTCCATGACCCTAACAAATAAACTTAGCTACTCATGAATAAAATGGAAATCACAATAGAAATATTCATCATACCAAAACATAGAACGATCTTGGAGGAGAAGATGAATAGCGACAATAAGTGAGAAAAATGTTTCTCTCCCTTTCTCCTCAAGCTAAGCCGCTTTTTCTCCTATTTCAAATAATATAGAATAATGAGTAATCCCTAAAAATTCAGCCATAAGGCTTTTAATAACATCCTTCACTAATAAATTGCTACTGCATCCATAACTATTTAAAAATATTGAGTTTGCCCGGGAAAAAGTTCCTATATATCATATTTAGTCCAAAAGCTACTTACCTTTTATGCAAAGTTTCCTTTGCTATCCACAGGTCCCCAAAGTGTCGTAATTTTCCTCATTAGTACTTGAAAAGCATGCTAATCACATAGGTCTGCTCACTTAACTAAAAATAGATAAAGTGCAAGAATTATGTATTTTATCCTCAGAACTTAGCTAAAACATGGATAAGTTATGGTGCTTAGATATATAAATACGCCCAACATGAACGCTGTTCTACATCCTCTATTGTGGTGAGTCCTCATGTTCCAAGGACGTGATGTTTGAGGTTGGTTTCACGGAATTGTTTACATTTGATAACTGAGTATGAGTCAGTTGGGGCATGTCTCAATGGCTCGCTGGTTTTATTGATTTTCTTAGAGGTTTGTCAGACTAGTATAGATGTTGGGAGTTGACTAATAAGTCGTATTTTGTTATCTTTCTGGAATTCTTTTATTCTTGAATGATGATTACTCTGTTGATATTTGTGGGTTATTTATGAAAACCCCATTGATTTGTGTTGAACTAAATGAAAATAGCTCAAAAGGTTAGCTTGGGGCTACTCGTAGCCCCAAGCACCGTGTAACGCTCCGGGACCTATTTTTCAGGGCGTTACAAACTTGGTATCAGAGCCTAAGGTTTTAAGGTATCCTAGGGAGTCTAACAAGCTGCGTTAAGTAGAGTCTTGATCATCGGTGTGTAGCGCGCCACATCTATGAGCAAGAGGCTACAAGACATTTTAGGAAAAAGTGTGATTCTTTCTTTCAAAAGTCTATCATGCTTAAAGTATCTCTCTCTGCTATTGATTCGTGCTCTCCTCTTTTAGAAATATGCCTCCACGTCGAGCGAGAAGAAATAATGATGGTCAACAACCTCAACCCGCTGACCCATTGAATGAAAACATGTCTCATACTGAATTTTGGGCAGCTTTTCAGGCGCTGGCCCAAGCTGTTACTGCAAATATTTAGGCCAACCTGTCCTCGGCTCCACAGTAGTAGGGAGGTAATTTAGCTGCTGGCAGGATCCGTGACTTCATATGGATGAATCTACTGAAATTCTATTGGTCCAAGTCTGATGAGGATCCACGATTGTTTTTAAAGGAGGTGCAGAAGATTACTCAGAAAATGCATGTATTTGAGGAACATAGTGTGGAGTTGGCTACGTATAGGTTGAAAGACCTTGCTTATGACTGGGTTGTTGCTTGGAGGAAAGGTAAAGGTGAGGGAGCTGTCCCTACAACTTGGTAAAAGTTTTAGGAGGCATTCCTGTATAAGTTTTTCCCTACAACTATTAGGGAGTACTGTCTAAAGTTCAATCAGTTGGCCAAGTATTCTCCTGACTTAGTGGCTGATAATCGGGCTAGTATGAGTAAGTTTGTGATTGGAGTGTCTTGTTATGTGGTTAAGGAGTGTAGGTCTGCTATGCTGAATAGTGAGATGAATCTTTCTAGGCTGATGACTCATGCCCAATAGATTGAGGTAGACAAGATTAAGGAAAGAGATAGAATAAGAAGAAATAAAAGAGCTAGGTCTGAGCAGCACGGACAGGGTCAGAATAGATCACAGGTAGAGAGTCGCCCTCAGTATCAGGATTATTCATCTATGCCAGCACCGTCATCTGCTAGTGCTCCTATGCCTAGAGGTAGGCAAGAGCAAGGTAGCAGGTCATATGCATCCAGGTCCCAGTACAGTATTGGCAGTAAGCCAAATCATCCCTTGTGTCCTAAGTGTGGTAGGGCTCAATCGGGTGAGTGTTGGGGTGAGAAGAGGGGTTGTTTCCAGTGTGGTGACATGGGTCACAGAGTTAGAGATTGTCCACAAAATGGATAAGGGCATCGTGACTATCACCCTCAGACCCAGACTTAGACTGTTAGTGCTCCAGTTCCAATGACTCGCGTAGCCCCAGCTTAGGGCGTCTCTTCTAGCAATGCTGGCAGGTAGCGCTAGAATAGATTCTATGCTTTACCGTCCTTCCAGGAATAGGAGAACTCTCCTGATGTTGTTACTGGTATGCTTCGTATATTTTAGTTTGATGTGTATAGTTTATTGTATCCTAGATTTAGTTTCTCATATGTTACACCTTTGATTGCTGTGAATTTTGAAATGAGTCCTGAGATTACTCCTAAGCCTATCGTAGTTTCTACCCCAGTGGGTGATTCGATTGTTGCCCAGAAAGTGTATAAAAAGTATCCTATTACCGTTCTCCATAGAGTCTTGTTGGGTGATCTGATTGAGTTAGACATGGTAGATTTTGATGTGATTTTGGGTATGGACTGGCTGTATTCTTCTTATGCCTCTATTGATTATCGGACCCGAGTGGTCAAGTTTCAGTTTCTGGGTGTATCCATGTTTGAGTGGTCTGAAAATTCTATGTCACCCCAGACTCATTTTATCTCTTACCTTAAAGTTAGAAAGCTTATTTCCAAGGGGTGTATTTACCATTTGGTTAAAGTCAAAGACACTAAGTCTGAGACTCCAACTCTCCAGTCTATTAACGTCGTCAATGAGTTATCTGATGTCTTTCTGGATGATCTCCCAGGGATACCTCCTGATAGAGAGATAGAGTTCAGGATTGATCTTCTTCCCGATACTCAGCCCATTTTTATTCCTCCATACCATATGGCCTCTGTAGAACTTAAGGAGTTGAAAGAGCAACTCTAAGATCTACTAGATAAGGGTTTTATAAGGCCCAGTATTTCTCCTTAGGGTGCTCCTGCGTTGTTTGTAAGAAAGAAAGATGGCTCTTTGCGTATGTGCATTGATTACCGCCAACTGAATAAAGTCACCATTAAAAATAAGTACCCTCTTCTGAGAATAGATGATTTGTTTGACCAATTGCAAGGTGCAAGTTATTTCTCAAAGATAGACCTTTGTTCTGGCTATCATCAACTCAAAGTTAGGGAGTGTGACATCCCAAAAACCACTTTCCAAACTCGTTATGGCCATTTCGAGTTTGTTTTTATGTCTTACGGGTTAGCTAATACCCCAGCAGCTTTCATGGACCTCATGAATAGAGTGTTCAGACCATATCTGGATATGTTTGTCATAGTGTTCATCGATGATATACTGGTGTACTCCCGTTGTGAGGATGAACATTCTGATCATTTCCAAACTTTCTTGCAAAACCATAGAGATCACAAGTTGTTTGCCAAGTTTAGTAAGTGTGAGTTTTGGCTAAGGTCAGTTGCTTTTCTGGGTCATATCATTTCTTCCGAGTGTATTAGAGTTGATCCCCAAAAGACCAAAGCTGCTAGAAATTGGCCTAGACCTATTTCTCCGACTGATATCTAAAGTTTCTTGGGTTTAGCTGGCTATTACCGCCATTTTGTTGAGGGTTTCTCCTCTATAACATCTATTACTCGATTGACCCAAAAGAAAGTGAAGTTCTTGTGGTTCGAATCTTGTGAGAAGAGGTTTCAGGAGTTGAACCCTCGACTCACTTCAGCTCCTGTTTTGACTTTGCCTGATGGTGTTGATGGCTTTGTGGTGTACTGTGATGCTTCGAGAATTAGGTTGGGTTGCGTATTGATGCAGAAGGGTAAGGTGATAGCTTATGATTCTAGACAGTTGAAACCCCATGATAAAAATTACCCCACCCATGACCTTGAGTTGGCTGCTGTTTTATTTGCTTTGAAAATCTAGAGACACTATTTTTATTGTGTCTATGTTGATGTTTTCACTGATCATAAGAGTCTGTAGTATGTGTTTACCCAGAGAGAATTGAATCTTGGGCAGAGAAGATGGTTAGAATTGTTAAAGGACTATGATATAAGTGTGTTGTACCATTCGGGCATGGCCAATGTTATGGCGGATGCCCTAAGTAGAGTGTCCATGTGTAGTGTTTCGCATGTGGCAGAAGGTAAGAAAGAGTTGGCTCGTGATGTACATTGTTTGGCTAGATTGGGGGTTAGGTTGTTTAACTCTGCAGAAGGTAGTATAGGGGTTCAGAGTAGTTTGGAATCCTCCTTGGTTTCCGAAGTGAAGGAAAAGCAATACTTAGATGCTAGTTTGGTTAGACTGAAGGAGTCAGTCAAGGACCAAAATGTAGAGGTTTTATCCCAAGGGGGAGATAGTGTGTTGAGATTGCAGGGTAGATTGTGTGTCCCGAATATTGATGATCTGACAAGGACTGAAACGCATGGGGCGCGATATTCTATTCATCCTGGTGCCACCAAGATATGCCGAAAGATATAGCAGTGTTTGTAGCTAAGTGTGCAACATGCCAACAGGTTAAGGTTGAACACCGAAGACCTGGTGGTATGATGCAAGAGTTTAGTATTCCCACCTGGAAGTGGGAACAGATAAATATGGACTTTGTGATTGGTTTACCTCCTTCCCGATGCCATCATGATTCCATTTGGGTTGTGATTGATAGGTTGACTAAGTCTGCTCATTTATTACCTGTTCATACTTCATATACTACTGATGATTACGCTAGATTTTATATCTGAGAGCTAGTCAAACTGCATAGAGTTCCCTTGTCTATCATTTTGGATAGGGGTACTCAGTTCACTTTGCAATTTTGGAAAGCTTTTCAGAAGGGTCTTGGTACCCAAGTGCTTTTGAGTTTTGCTTTTCATCCGCAGACCGATGGTTAGGCTGAGTGGACCATCCAGACCTTAGAGGATATGTTGAGAGCTTGTGCACTTGACTTTAAGGGAAGTTGGGATGATCACTTACTGTTGATAGAGTTTTCTTACAATAATAGTTTCCACTCTAGTATTGGCATGGGTCTATTTGAAGCCTTATATGGGAGAAAGTGTAGATCACCCATAGGTTGGTTCGAGGTGGGTGAAGCAGCTGTGAGTGGTCCTGATTCGGTATTTGAGGCTGTGGAAAAATTTAAGTTGATTAGGGAAAGGTTGAAAACTGCACGGAGTCGTCAGAAGTCATATGTGGATGCTAGAAGAAGAGACCTTGAGTTTGAAGTTAGTGACCTAGTGTATCTGAAAATTTCACCCATGAGGGGGGTGAAGAGATTTGGAAAAAAGGGGAAGCTTAGTCCCCGTTATGTTAGTCCTTACCAAATTCTTAGCCGTGTTGGTAAGGTAGCTTATGAGGTTGAGTTGCCTTCCGAGTTGCCCTCTGTTCATCTAATATTCTATGTCTCCAGGCTTAGAAAGCATATTAGCGATGTTGCGGCAGTGGATTCCTCTGTGAGTGCTGACATTCAAGAAAAAATTTCTTTTGATGAGATTCCTGTTGAGATTCTTGATTTCAGTGTCCGAAGAGTAAGGAACAAAGAAGTTCCCTTGGTCAAGGTATTGTGGAGAAACCAATCTGTTAAGGGTGCAACTTGGGAAGCTGAGGCGGATATGCGATCCAAGTACCGGCACCTATTTAATGCGAACTCCGATCAATCCGAAGGTACCGTTCTTTCCTAAATCATGCACTTTTGATAAAAGTTGCAGCAGTTCAGCTGTCATTTATTATGTATTCAGCTGTAGTTTCTTCAATTTATGCATTCTATGTTGCATTCGGAGTGAGAAATGATGTGGTGATGAGTCTAACGAATGGTTTTAGCTTTATGCTCTATTCCCTATCTAATCTTGGAATGTCTAGCATCATTCGAGGATGAATGTTTCCAAAGGGGGATGATGTAATACCCCGGGAAATTTTTCGTTGAAATTTTGTGCATAAACGTGTTGGGTTCTATCTTCTAGAATGAATTATAAATTTTTCGTGCGGAATATCTTATATTATGACCCACCATTGCGTAGAGTATCAAATAAGATTTCCAACAATATGTGTATCATCCAAAACGGACACCCGAGCGACGAGTTATGAGCATTCTGATCGAACCGTGAATAGTAGTGAACAGTAAAACGTGCAGGAAAAAGTACTGAGGCTTGGCGTATTTTTGCTCCAACTTTAAACGATCATAACTCCTTGTACATAATGATTTGGGTGATATACTATATATCAACGAAAAGCTTTGCGAGTCCTCTTTCGAATGAAATTGGTTTCATCCAATTTATCTATCGGAGCAAAAAGTTATGATCAATCTACTTCAGCCTATCAAAAGTGAAATTTTGGGTCAACTTCAAACAATCATAAGTCCTCGTACACAATGATATGGGTGACATACTATATATCAACGGAAAGATATGAGAGTCTTCTTTCTAATGAAATTGGTTTCATCCAATTTGGATATCGGAGTAAAATGTTATGGTTGATCTACTTCAGACTATCAAAATAGTCCACCAAAGGATAGATTCGAGAATTATTTATATTTTAGGGGCGTTTTGGTCATTCCCCCTAACCCAAAATCTGTCCAAACCCTATATTAAAGCCTATTAGAAGCATTCTATGTTATATTTCATCAAATTCTCTCAAAAAGAAAACCCTAAGCTCTTACATCTAACTTTAAGAAACTCCAAAGTTCACCATTAATTCTGTAAATTTATTCAACATTCCAAGTTCCTAGTTCAAGAACTCCAAGAACTATCATTCAAAGGCACGATTAACATCTGAAAAATGAGTATCGATCTAAAGTTTATCATTCAAGGTATGTGGGGTTTTTCAACAAGAACTCTCTTTCGTTCTTGTGCCCAAAAGTAATGTTCTTTACAAAGTCATGATTTTTATTTGATTTTTATGAATTTAAAGCATGAACCCATATCTTATGATGATTATTATGAAATCTTGATGTTTATGATTTTGAAAGATGAATTTACATGTGTGGAGATATAAAGCATGAAGCTTGAACGATATTTATCATGATTTTGATATTTAGGTCTTGAATCCCCATTGAAAATTGTGTTTTTCTGAGAAAGTATGTGTTATAAGCATGTTGATGTTGAATATTTGGGATATTTTAAATGATTTGACCTTTTGATCTTAATGGAGTTGTTTTGAACTCGAGTGTGAAAGAAATCCACAACGTGGTTGATTTTGATAAATGGGAAGCATGATGGATCCCGATGTATATTTATATATTACTGAAATTATTTTGTTGTGTATTGTCATTTAAATGATCTGAGCTAAGTTCAGGAGAAATTTTTTAGCATCGAGTAGGAGGTACAAAGCGACCTTACTTCCTTAGAACTACGTGCCCTCATAAGAGTGAGCCCGAGGCTGATTTATATAGTGATCACTAGTTTTTGTGGATTTGATATATATAGTCCTACTCCGATGGCAAGGATAGGACGGCTCTCCCCAACGTGGATTGTACATTGGACTCCATGTAGCTCACATGGTTTATGTCGGCTACAGGATCTCCCAGTGTGTGTGTATTTCCTTGTGTCTATGTTGAATGGTGAAGTGATTTGAAAGTGGAATTGTGAAAGTTATTCTTTCGAAAGATTTAAATGATATTTACATTATGAGAATTGATATTCTTGATGAATTGAAAGTGATTGACCAATTATCTGATGACTCACATGTGTTATTGTACTTATTTCATCCTCTCATGATTATGATGATTTTCTTTGGACTAAGTGAGTCTTTCATACATCATGCATATTTCTTATAAATATTTATGATGATGATGTTTATACAACTGCCTACACCCCCATATACTAGGTTCCTTTCCATGGTACTGACCCACATCTTCGGATGTGGGTCAGTACCATGGAAAGGAACCTAGTATATGGG